>NC_140083.1:44168767-44754610 GCF_964194135.1 Talpa europaea | reverse complement strand
CCACCACCCCATTATCACACTAAAGAAACCATGAGATGTAGTGGACCCTTACTTGGAAGCCACATCATCTGACGAAATGTTTTTATCTCAGCTTGTCTAACTGGATCTGAATTAGTTCTCCAGTGATTACTTAATTAGAAGAGACAATCTGCCAATGAACATTTCCTTCCTTCAATGACCTTGAAATCAGATTTCACTTACTGCTTCATCGAACAAGTATTCTCAAATCAGAGCATTTCTGAAAATGAAGCAATAAACATCGAAGATAATCAAATACACCATATTTCCAACTCGTTTACCACTGAAGTCTCAAAGCTAACTATTCTATGAACTTTCACAACCATAACCTCTTGTTTATGTGCCACTTTAAAGTACAGAAAGGCAGAATTGAAAGGTCATTTCAACAAACTGGAGAAACACAAGCTAAAGCATAAATGTGTCAAGTATCCTGGTGAGACCAAACATTTCCAAACCAAGAAGTTAATGCTGGATAAACAGGATGGGACAGGATTATGGGAGCTCTTAAGTACCCAGTGAATGGATGCAAGTTTGATAAAATAACTACAGCAGAGAACCACCACATGCTCTTCATGAACTAAAAATACCCTTCTTGAAATGGTTATCTGGTAACAGAGAATGAATGAGAAAAAATTCAGAAGCAATGAACTCTGACCAATTCTATTTCACCAGCCAGCTCAAAAAGTACCTTGTACCTGAAGAAGCAGAGCACTCAGACTGCACCTACCATATCACTCACCACATCAGTGTAGAGTTCCCTGAAATTGCTCGAGAACCTTGGGCTGTCGGAAAAGTCACGATCCTTTTTTTTTTAAAGATTTATTGTATTTATTTATGCATACAAGAACTGGGGTCCAGGCCAGAGGTGCAGGGGATGACAGGATTCACCAGAGAAAGACGGGTCACAGAACAGGCAGATCCAGTGAAATCCACTGCTGACCAGAGCAGTGGGCAAGACAGGGATAGAACTTGTGCTGCTGCAGTGGTGGGCAACAGCTTGATAGTGCTGAGACTTAACCCCTGTGCCACCAGGGAGGCCCTATATGTATTTTTCCTTTGAAAAACAGAAAAAATGCTCCATGACTTTTCTACCAACCCAATATTATGCCATTGACCAAAAGACTATGAACATAAAATTTTCTAGGAAAAGCTGTTATGCAAATGACCCACTTTAACGTTGACAACATGCTTTGAATCATCCACCTGTTAAGAACAAGGCATTTATCATCCATATAATAATGACACCAAATTCACAAAAAGCAATTCAACTGAATTCCTTTCTTTGTAATTAAATAACTCCTAAAGAGAAGAAATTTGAGAGAACAAAATCTCAATCTGTGAAAACCAGATGACTTACCAGTAACTTGAGTTATCCTATTGGGTCTTTTCCCTCACAGATCCACCTCTCTCGCCCTTCTGTCCAGCATAACAGTCTTCCCGATGGGCATCCACTGGAACTGAGGGGCATGCAGTACAGATGCATATGTAAGAAAGTCGGGGGAGGGGATTTGGGAGATGCTAGAGACATGCTTCAGTGCACTTGCTTACCTTCCTGAAATTGGACATTTCAACGGTTCCTTGGTCCTCGAGGCATTCACAATAACTTCAAAGAATGTGGATCTGTGGAGATTACCCAATAGGAGAACTCCAGTTACTGGTAAGTGATCCAGCTTTTTCTTCTCTATCAGAGTAAGAAGATTATTTAATTTTATTTGAGATTATTAGTACATGTAGAACTACAGGGGAAAGGGTTGCAATTTCACCAAGTTTATATGTATGTGTGTGTATATATAAATACACATATATGCATGCAGTGAAGTAAATATAGAAACAATCAGCAAACTACAAGGTCAACAGAAACTTCTCACATCATTCAGAAAAGAAAATTATTTTAATGATTAAGGAAAAGAAAATTATTTTAATGATTAAGTTTTTTAAATTTCCACTACAAAGGCAGCTATATTTTAAAATACAAAAAAAAAAGGAAAAACAGCTCTCAGACTATTCAGATTCACTGAAATAACCCCATCACCTTTTAATATTAGTAATAGGATAATTAGTTGATAAAATCTGCCCATTTTTGTTTTAAAGATTTATTTTATTTATGCATATAAGAGCTGCAGTGTATAGACTAGAAGTGCAGGGGTGGGAGGGGGTGAGAGAATTCACCAGAGGCAGAATGGGGAGCAGAACAGGTGGATCTACTGAAATACACTGCTGAGGGGAGCAGCGGACGAGTCAGGAGAGGTCTGCTGTGCCCTATGTGGGTCAGCTCCCTGGCCAGAGGTCAAACTCATGCTGCAGTGGCTGCCAATAGCTTCATAGTGCTGAGACTTAGCCCCATGTGCCACCAGGGAGGCCCAAAACCTGTCATTTCTTAACTAGCCATTGTTACTGACATTCACTGAATTTTAGTGTAAAAGCCACTGCAGTGGACTAACACTCAAAAAGACTTAGAAGAAAAACTCATCAACACAATTCCCATTTATGACTCAGTAAGTCTCTATAACAAACCAGCCACACACATACATAACAAGTACGCCAAGTTGTTGATAAAAAATAATGCTGGTTTTAACTTAAATAGTTGTACAAGCAGCACAATAATATTCTAATGGTTATAATTTTAAAATAATTCTCTAAAATTAAAAGTCATTAAAAAAGATTTCTAGGGCCTCCTTTGTGGTGCAAGGGCACTATGAAGTTGCGGCACTATGAATCTATCCACAGCCACTGCAGCATGGCACAAATTCAATCTCCGGCCAGGGAGCTGTCACACATGGCGCAGCAGACCTTTCCTGGCTCACCAGCTGCTCCCCTTAGCAGTATATTTCAGTCAATATGCCTGTTGTGTTCTCCACTCTGTCTCTGGGGAATCCTTTCACACCCCATACCTCTGGCCTATAACCCAGTTCTTATATGCATAAATAAATAAATCTTTTAAAATAATAAATACTTTTAACAGAAGAAAAAAGGTCTTTATCTTCAAGCTCCTTTGAAAACAACCTATTACCTTTAACTCAGTACATACTCATCAGGAAGCATTCATGTTAATGTGCTATAGCAGCAATGACATCAAATGCTAGTTTCTGATGAAGATAGTGATGTGTCACAACCTTTTACCATCATGTTGCTAAATAATCACACCCTGCCTTCAAAAAACATGTTTTCATGGTTCTTCATTCTACAGAAACAAATTAAAGAAAATGTATAGCTTTTCTTTGTTTCAAGATTCAATAGACTAAAACAGTAAAAACTACAAACTACAATTTATAATTATACACAAATTGGATAAGTCATATCCATTTTTCTACAAAGTTAAGTTTGAAAATACAGTGGTTGGGCCTCCCTGGTGGCGCAGCGGTTGAGCACTGTATTGTGAAGCTGCCCGCAGCCTCTGCAGCGACAGTTTGATCCCCGGATGCTCCCCGGCCACCGGAGGAGGGTCCCACATGGCGCGCAGACCTCTCCTGCCGCCCGCTGCTCCCCTCAGCAGTATACTTAGGTCCTTCTGCCTGCTCTGCTCCTCGCTCTGGCTCTGGTGAATTCTCTCACCCTCCCGCACTTCTGACTATACCCAGAGCTTGTATAAATAAAATAAATAAATCTTTAAAAAAAAAGGGGGGGGGGTGAGGCAAAAACAAACCTTTAAAAAATAAATAAAAAAAAATACAGTGGTTAAATGCATAGGTTTTTAAATGACCCCACATACAAACAGGGGCACAGACCTCCCTGCCTACTGCATAGATAAATACCAAAAAGTCATCTAGTTAACTTTCCTGTTACCTAGAAATCTAGTCAACTAGGGTCCGGTCCTAGTTAACGTCTTTCTATTCACCATTCAGCTAGCAAGTATACGGCACCAAAGACCTTACACTATTTTATTGATAAAACAGAGGAGTATTTATCCAAGTATTTTATCCATGTGGAATAAAAAAGATATCATTAAGAACTTAATAATAATTTCCTATTTTTATTTATCTCACATGCAGTCTCCACTCAGACTGGAGTCCTATGATCTTAAAATATAATCAAATGCATTTTTAAAATAGTTTAAGAAAATTTAAATATTTTTGTAAATATTTTAAGGCAACCAAAGGGTGACTTAGAGGCCAACCCTAAAAGCATATTTGCTGCTGTTATCATGCCACACCAACTACTAAGACGGATTTTATAACAAACTCCTCAGGGAAAAAAATCCCCCAAATTAGGTTGCTCTATATAGGAGTATCCTGGTTATGCTCTAATGATTACAATGCTCATCCACAAAAAGGTGCTCCGTAGTAGTCAAGAACCAAATCAAATTCGGGCCTCACTTGTGGCGCAAGGGGTTAAGACACAACCTATCAAGCTACCCCCAGCTACTGCAGCACAAGTTCGATCCCAGACTAGGGAGCCACCCACATGTTGCAGCAGAACTCTCCTACTCACCCGCTGCTCCCCTCAACAGTGTATTTCAGTCAGTCTGCCTGTTCTGTTCCCCACTCTGACTCTGGTGAATCCTCTCACACACACCCCCCCTACCTCTGGCCTGCACCTCCGTTCTTGTATGCATAAATAAATTTTTTAAAAAATTAAATACTTCACTATAGAAAATCTTCTCCATAAAATCAATCTGATCTTACAGGAAAATTGCTCAAAAAAAAAAAAAAATGTGATAGCTACTCTTTGACTTCCACTACCACTCACTGGTTTGGAGATTATATTTTGGCTAGAAATAGCTTAAATTACAACTGGTTTTGATAATTCCAGGTGCACTGTTTCCTATTTTTCATTCAAGATTCAAAATTCTGAAGTCTGCTATTATGGCTGTGGAAAGTTCAGGGTAAATCCTCAACATGAAGTACAATGTTATAATAAAATTTAATATTATATTCAGGCTCAAACAAACTTAGTTTCGGGCCTCCCCGGTGGCGCAGCAGTTGAGCGCTGGGTTGCGAAGCTGCCCGCAGCCTCTGCAGCGCCAGTTCAATCCCCAGCTGCTCCCTGGCTACTGGAGGAAGGTGAGAATTCTCTCACCCTCCCACACTTCTGACTGTTCCCAGTGCTTGTATATATAAATAAATAAATCTTAAAAAAAAACAAACCAAAAAACCTTAGTTTCGTTATTCCAAAATAAAGCAAAGTAAATTACATACTTAGTATTAAGTAATGTTATTTATAGAGGGCCTCCCCGGTGGCGCAGCGGTTGAGCGCTGGGTTGCGAAGGTGCCCGCAGCCTCTGCAGCGCAGGTTCCATCCCCGGCTGTTCCCCGGCCACCGGAGGAGGGTCCCACATGGCGCGCAGACCTCTCCTGCCACCCGCTGCTCCCCTCAGCAGTGTACTTCGGTCCTTCTGCCTGCTCTACTCCCCGCTCTGGATCTGGTGAATTCTCTCACCCTCCCGCGCTTCTGACTGTACCCAGTGCTTGTATAAATAAATCTTTAAAAAAAAATGTTATTTATAGAAACTGTACTCCTTTCTGCTCCTTGAACAGTTTACCAGGTAGGCCATGTAGAGTATAGAATCTTGTTTATCTGATCATTCCTAGCCTGACTCTCCTCTCCTTATCATGAAAAGAGGAAAATTCTAGGTCACAGCAGTCAGAAACAGAAAGAAGATTGGAACCTCGTCTTTTATACATTTGGCAAAAACTTATGAGTCTATTATGCTTTCTTTCTCCCTTTTCAGTCTTAAAATACGATCTGCTACCTGCAGGTTCCCCATCTGTATATATCATCGCATTTCCTCATCAAAATTTCCCTTGCCCAAATAAAGTATACACTCATTCCCCCACACCAACCCATAGAGAAACAAAAATAGTTATATTTTATGGGTCTGCCTGGTGGTAGAAATGTTAAAATATCAGTGTTATCAAGCTATCACCACTCACTGTATCATGAGTTCAATCTCTGGCCAGGGAGCTGACCCCCATGGTGTAGCAGCAAACCTCCCCTGTCTCGCCCACTGCTCCCCTCAGCAGTGGATTTCAGTAGATCGGCCTATTCTACTCCCCACTCTGTCTCTGGTGACTCCTCTGGCCCCATGCACCCCAGTTCTTGTATGCATAAATAAATGAATCTTTTTTCTAAAAAAGTTCTATTTTCCTATAAATGCAAATTAGCCTAAAATCAAGATAGCAGAAACCATATTCTCCTCTAAAAGAGGGATACAACAGAATCCACTTCAGAGAGCAGCTGTAAGTAGAGCATTTAAGAAAGAACTCCCAGAATCCAAGCATCCATCAAACTATGAACCACCCAGAAATGGAATTATTCTCAAATGACTTTATACATCTTTAGAGGTACACAGTGTAAGAATTAAAACAAGTAGAAAGATATTCTAAATTTCACTCAGATTTACTACTTATACTAATATTTGTACTATTATTTTTAAACTACACTGTATATGAGATGAAGAAGGTAATTTATGTTAGTGGTTAGGAATATCTCTGCAGCGTAAGAAAGAGCTTTCAAGAACATGTTATACTAAAGTTGAATTGCAAAAACACCTTATATGTTCATGATCTTCTGTAACATATATAAATTTAGAAATAATTAATAAACATTCCAGACAACATTTACTAAGACCATCACTATCATCACACAAATACAGATGCTATCTGCTAATACTTTAAGTCAGCTATTACTTTAGATTTACTTTAGTAAAGGAAGCTACTCAGACTTAAAAGTTATCAGAAGAAATTATTCATATTGTTTTCCATAGTCCAGTACCTAATTTGTATTGAGATAAAATATATATAATATAAAACTAGTTTAAGTCAATGCCATAGATTTTCAATGCCATAAAATTTTAACATCCCATGTCCTAACAAATTCTAAGATGAAGATGTGACAAAAACAGTGCATCTCCAGGCTCTCTGCTGATATTTGATAGTAAATATACGAATATTCAAACTGTTTGGAAAAGCTTAAGGGGAAGGATACCAGCACATAAGCTCTAGCTCCCTAAAGGCCCAACTCTGGACAGAACAGCTCCCACATGCTTCCCTTGACCCTGCCTCTGGGAACACACACCCTTCTAGAACTTCCTCCCCCAAACGTGGGCTGGATTTAGTGACTCATTGCCGAGGAATAAGATTTGGCATAAATAAGGAGTTGTCGTTCTCCAAATAAAAAGACCAAGCTTTCTGTTTGGGGGGGTTCTTCCTCAGATATCCTGCTTTCGAGCAAGCAGGCTGCCACATTCAAAGCAACTCACCAGGAGAGGCTCCCATGGCAAGAAACTGTTATCTAGAGCATCCCGAGGCCTGCTGACAACCTGGTGGATGAGCCTGGCCGTGAACCTCCCTCAGTTAAGTCGAGACTCTAAACTGGAACCACCTGCTGCATTACTTCTCAATTACTAACTCAAAAAAATGAATTCATAAAATAATAAGTTTTTATTGTTTTCAGCCATTATATTTGGGGGGACATCAGTATATCAGTGCACATTGATAAACTAATACAGAGTATTACAAAGTAATTAGTGTTAAACTAAAAGCAGCAAAGTGAATGTCAATTAATTGTAAAAAAAAAAACTCAAAGGGCCTCCTGGTGGTGCAGCGGTTAAAGTCTCAGTGCTATCAAGCTATCACCAGCCATTGCAGCAAGAGTTCCATGCCAGCCAGGGAGCTGACCCATATGGTACAGCAGACATGTCCTACCTGGACTGATGCTCCCCTCAGCAGTGGATTTCAGTAGCTCCACCTGTTCTGCTCCCCACTCTGCTCTGGGAGTCCTCTCACCCCCAGCACCTCTGGTCTACACCCCAGTTCTTGTATGCATAAATAAATAACAATTTTTTAAAAAAAATAAAAACAAACTGAAAGGAAAATCATATGTATGAATTGATGGGGGGGGCACGGGGAGCATCCAGTTCTGAATTTGATTCCTGGTGTTAGGTTCAAAAATCCTGGAACCGGGATGCTGTGCCCACAACCTAAGTTTTAAAAAATGAACTACTGTTAAAAGGTTTTTGAAGTGAATCTCAAGATGCCAACATTGCTACCCTAAAGCATCACTCATGCAACAATCAATAGCACCCCCACTTCCCAGCACCTTGTCCCCTCTACTGCCACACTCGCCACTGTTCAGTGGTCAATGCTGGGTGGTTTTTCTTTTATGTCATTTTCTATTCTATTCATTCTCCTGAAAGTTACTTAACCACATTAAATTATCTTCAACAACAGTTTCATCTTGCTAACTTGATTTGACAGTTCACCTAATCCCTTACATAAGCGCCTTATTTTTGATAAACTATCTTAAAATGGATACCTTTGTTGTCAATATCATCTACTCCTAATAGTTTCCAGTTCAACAGTTTCCTAACCAGAGTCAAACTGACAGCAGCATTACACGCAGTCCTTTATATACCAACCACAGTGATTCTCCAAGTAATACACAAAAATAGCAGCAAATGATACTTTCAAAGCCCACAATTATGTCAACACAATAAGAAAGTCTAACCTTTACTCTGAAATTTTATTTTCCTCATCTTTTCTAATTATCATATTCAAATTAACCTGACCAGATTCTAAGTCCTACAGCAGTTTTCAAATCAATTCTTAAAACCTCTAAAATATGAGATTGTATGTATGTACAAACGTGATTGTATAAAACAGCAAATTTTTCTAATATAAATTTCAATATAGTGACCATTTTCAAACTACAGCCTACGCTCTAAAGAATAACCTTGTTACTCAACATTCACAAAATTTTACAGTACCCAGAATCATATCAAATCCAGTGAATTCCACAGACAACCATCAATTCACAAGCCTATAAATATAGTTTTAAACAAAGTGCTTGGATTTGGGGCCTCCCTGGTGACGTAGAGGTTAAAAAGTCTCAGCATTATCAAGCTATCACCAGCCACTAAGGCCTGAGTTTGATCCCCAGCCAGGGAGAGCAGACCCACGTAGGGTGCAGCAGACCTCTCCTGTCTCACCCGCTGCTCCCCTCAGCAGTGGATTTCAGTAGATTCACCTGCTCTGCTTGCCACTCTGTATCTGGTGAGTCCTCTTACCGGCCCCCAGCACCTCTGGCCTACACCCCAGTTCTTGGATGCATAAATAAAAATAACCTTTAAACAAAAAACAAAACAAAGTGCTGGGATTTACTTGTTAGCTGATCAACAAGTGCTCATTCATTCCTCCTAAAAGCAAAAGGGCCTCTAAAAACCACACATGCCCCTGCACACAACAAACTATGCAATTTTCCAAGAGTCTTCAAATTTACCACAGTTATTACTGAAAAATTATTGACACCAAAATTATTGATCTAATTTTGACAACAGCTATTGAAAATTTGATACCAACATCAATCCAATTTTTAAATTAATCCTATTAAATTCTGCAGCTACAATCAAGACCTACCTACAGAAGTGCAAACTTAATGATAGCTACTACTAGATAATTACAGGGCTTTTCCTTGAAAATCAAACTTAGTTACTAACATTGTTATATGGCACAAAGGAAACTTTGACACCAGGGCTAACAAGAAGTAGGTTTATTGTACCAGTGCTGACTCAGCAGATATGCATCCAAAGGCTGAGCCCTGGTTTGTAGTAAGTCAGGGGCTTATATGCACTTTCAGTTTCTGCAAAGTTCCGGGTGGGTTTGCATTGGCAGCTGTACATGGTCAGATATCACGTGGCTACATACCAAGAGGTGAGTTGTGTGGTTTCGTACCAAGAAGTGAGTAAAGCATCAGTAGTCATGGGATCCCCATCCCCACCCCAGGTCCATTCTGCCTCATAGTTAATAGCGAACAAGATTCCTACCAGGAACTGTGTTGCATAAAGGACATTACTCAAGACTCCCAGGCTGCTTATTTCAGGTCACCACGCTTCAACATTATCTTACTCATCTTCCAACCTACCAATATTAGCCTCCTTTAGCCTTTAGATAGAGCACAGAACTGTTACAACTATCATGAAAAACTTAAGGCAGGCATTAAGCAAGATTATGGTCTTGTTACAACTTAAAATATAAATTTAAATGTCAGGCTTGTTAAAACAGATATTACATAAAACACAAGGGAAACCTAAGATTTTGCCTGATGAAAGTATAAGCCATTTGATAACTGACCCTACACCCCTTCCTTCTAAAGACATTTTGCTTGTGAAACATAGTACACTCCTGAGTTTCTTATTTATATTTCACTTTTCTTCTTCCTCCCTTTCTTTCTTCTTCTTTGTGAGATGTTCTTTCACGACCACAAAAAGAGTAGTGATGTTTCTCAAGTATTGGTCCTAAGCTTTCTTTTCTCATGCTATTCAGCCTATTCTCTTCCAGATATGTCTTACCCACCACTCCTGGTCTTATTTCACACAGTCATGTATTCTAGTAACTACCATATACATATTTATAGCCTTCTTCTCCTTTCTACGCTTAGATTCAACAAACCCAATTGCCTTATAGATCTCTTAGATTTCCCCCAGTATCTGAAATAGCCAACTGAATCTAAAAGTCAGCTAAGTATTAGTTTCCCCCAAACCTGTCCTTCCTCCTGTGTACATTATGTCAGTGAGATAAAAGACTATTTACCTGGGCCTCCCCTGGTGGCACAGCGGTTGAGCGCTGGGCTGCGAAGCTGCCTGCAGCCCCTGTAGTGCCGGTTTGATCTCTGGCCGCTGGTGAGGGTCCCACATGGCACGCAGACCTGTCCTGCCGCCTGCTGCTCCCCTCAGCAGTGTATTTCATCGTTCTGCCTGTTCTGCTCCCCGCTCTGGCTCTGGTGAATTCTCTCACCCTCCCGTGCTTCTGACTGTGCCCAGTGCTTGTATAAATAAATAAATAAATATTAAAAAAAAAAGACCATTAACCTAACTGCTTAAATAAAGCAGAATGCTGGAATTAATCCTTGATTCTTCCTTCTCACCCATCCAATTTTCTATCTCCCCAACCATATTCAGCCTTCCGTCCAGTTGTATAAATTTTCTCCTGAACATATCTAGAATCTATTTCTCTCTCCCACTGCCAATTTCTTAGTTCAGGCCACTACTGTCTCAAGTCTGGATTAGTGGAATGGCTTCCACCATATGGTTTCTCTGCTTCTAGCAAAGACTGAACAAGCAAGCAAGCATGACATAAGATCAAATGAAATGATACTGACTGTGGTTTCCACTATGCTCTGTACTGATGGCAAAAGAAAACATCTTAAACTGCTAACACAGTTGAATGTGCAGGTTAACTTAGTGTAAATTCTTTTATTGAGTAAAATGGGAATAATTCACAGGTTCACGAAATTTTTAAAATGTTCTTTAAAAAAGTGTCTTGGAGCCTCCCTGGTAACCTAGGAGCTAAGTCTCAGCACTATCACCACTAAGGCCTGAGTTGGATCCCGGGCCAGGGAGCTGACCCACATGGCACAGCAGATCTCTCCTCTCTCCCCTCAGCAGTGGATTTCAGTAGATCCACCTGCTCTGCTCCTCACTCTGTCTCTGGGGAATCCTCTCACCTCCCCCCATACCTCTGGCCTACACTCTAGTTCTTCTACTCAAAAATAAATAAAATAAATGAAAATCTTTTAAAGGAAAAAAAAGAGCCCAGGCCTTGGGTGTGATGTGGTAACATACATCTGAAGATGTGATCCTGTGTCTCTGAATCATACACATTATTGTAAACCAATGTTACTTTAATTAAAAAAAAATAAATAAAAACAGGATGTGGAAAAGTTTAAATCAAAGAACCAGAATATGATAAACAGCCTATGTAGTTCATTTAAGCATTATCAGTAGTCAAGATATTGGGAATTTTTATTAATATTATTTAAAATTATTATTAACTAAGAACTATACTAAGTTCTCAAAACATTTATCACATATAACCATCACCAAAAAGCCTATGAATTTATGACTATAAATGGCAAATAGGTGGGCATTTAAACTAAAATGGGATTTCAGCAGCAACGAACGGTACTTTCTCAAGGACACTGCAGTCCAGGGAAGGAGAGAGAAACAAGAATGAATTATTTCTAATACACCCTATAAATTACAAACATCATGTTTTGCATAGAATGCTGTGAGAATAAATCAAAGGGCATACCTCCTGGTCTAGGGATAAAGGAATGTTTCCTTTATTTTTTTTTACATTAAAAGACCATATTTATTAGGAATAGAAGAAAGGAAAATAGAGACACCTGTGTAGACACAGGTGGGCAGAAGGCTCCAAACGAATACTTCTTGAGAGAGATGCTTGTGCAATCCAAAAGAATAAGAAAAAAATTACCAAGGACAGAAGGACAGAAGAACAGGAGAAACAGCAAATTTTTTTTAATTTAAATTTTATTTTTATATTCCCCATACAATTGCAACCCCCTTATTTTGACCCGAAACTCTCTATCAGGTTTCTGTGACACTACACTTCAGGTTACTAGGAAACACATACACACATATACACAGGTTTGGAGAGGGAGAGTAGACAAAAGTATCTTTGAAATGTTTTGTGGAAACATTCTTTTTTTTTTTTTTAATAAAAATACTTGGTATGCTTTTGCAGTTACCCTATTAAAACCCACATATTGGCCAAAAGGGACATTATGCCCTCATCGGGATGTCCATATTATAACAACACTCATGTATCTGATTGTGTCAGCTAACATTTTTTGAGGTCTTATTATATGCCAGGCCTATGTTAGATAATTTATAAGATTTTCTCTCATTAACGGGAATTTTCTCATTGAATTCTCACATTATCCCTATGGAGTAAGTACTGTTATCTTCATTTTACAAATGAAAAAACCAAGGCTCGAAAGTTGAGTAAACTTTCACAAAGTCACACAGTTAATGTGGCTAAATACAAAGAGTGAAGTTCCAGAGCCCAAACTCTTAACCACTATCCCATGTTAGGTGCAGAAAACTCTTAAACCTTGAATTATTTCTTTTTTAGTTTTCCATTATTATACCATATACACAGAAAAATTAAACACAAATATGCAGCTGGAAAAAATAAATGTATTTTCCTACACTAAAAATATGAATAATTAAATCCTATACAAATGGATGATGACAAAAGTGCAATTAAAATACAAATTACCAAGAAATATCAAAGGAAAATGCCCTGTGATTAGACATTAAGTTCATGGAAAATTGGCAACAAGGGAATACTGACCAAATATAATAACCACATTCATATAGATGATGGAATAGTTTTATTAAATTTTACCAAAAGCAGAATTTGATGACATTATGAATTCAACATATTTTCCTCTGTAAATACAACTGTTCATTACTCATCTATGCTAGGATTCCATAGCTCTGGGCTTTACCAGTCTTGATCTTAAAAAAAGAGAGAATTATGGAGAAGATGGATGAGAAGAATGGAAAGATAGAAGAAAAGGGTTTTTTGAGAAAGTTACAAATCTTCCTGCCACTATAGAAAACTAATTATCAGCTCGTCCCTCTGAAATTGAAGAAGTACAGCCACAAATACCTCAGCTTGTGCTAAATGCAAGAATTTGGGTGGTAGGGGCCTCCCTGGTGGTGCAAAGGGTTAAGTCTCAGCACAAGGAAGCTATAGGCAGCCATTGCAGCACTAGTTACATCCCTGGCCAGGGGGCTGACCCACACAGGGCAAAGCAGACCTCTCCTGGCTCACCCACTGCTCCCATCAGCAGTGGATTTCAGTCAATCCACCTGTTCTGCTCCCCACTCTGTCTCTGGGGAATCCTCTCATCCCCCCCACCCCTGGCCTACACCCCAGCTCTTATATGCAAAATTCTTTAAAAAAAAAAAAAAAGAAGAAGAAGAAGAAGAAGAAAGGAAAAGAATTTGGATGGTAGACAAAAGAGGCCAATGATTTTTTTTTCCCCCCCGGAAAATTTATGATAGGGGCCTCCCTGGTGGCCAGGGGCGGCGGGGGGGGGGGGGGGGGGGGGGGGGGGAGGAAGCGGGAGGGGGGGGAGCGGGGGGGGGGGTTTTGCGTCTCAGAGGTGTTACCACTAAGGCCTGAGTTCCACCCCCACCAGGGAGCTGACCTACATGGCACACCAGACCACTCCTCTTTCGCCCTCTGCTCCCCTCAGCAGTGGATTTCAGTAGATCCCCTGTTCTGCTCCCCACTCTGTCTCTGGTAAATCCTCTCACCCCCTGCACCTCTGGCCTACAGTCTAGTTCTTGGATGCAAAATAAATTTTTTTTTCAATTCTAAAAATATGAACTTTGTGATAGGAAATAACAAGAGAAATCATATTAAGTAAAATGCTTAAGAACACAGGCAATGCAGCGGAAGAGGAGTGGGAAGCTCTGGGCCCTACCACCTGCTCCTACTGGCAGCACTAAGGCAATTCCATGAGACCTCAGAGTTGCAGTTAACACAACTCATGGCCTGCAAAACACCAGGTCTCTTCAAAACTAAAAGCAACTTGTTATTTGAGGCTAACTAAGTGAACCCATCTAAGAGAACCCATTTCCTCCTAACCTCTCCCTTCCCATGACTTGTCATCACCCAGCAGCCCTGAATTGAATGGTTGCAGGAATGGATGCTCACGCCTGGACATTAGGAGGTGGCTAAGAGGGAGGTGGATGTATTAACAGAGGCGGCATTTCTGGACATAAGAGTTACAGTCAGAGGGAAGAGTTGGTCAAATGGAGAAGGGGCACCATAAACTGAGACACACCCCCAAGATTCACATGCCTGTATGGGCATGTCTGCCACATGCCCACAGGGGCCTGCCCCTGCCTGCACCCTAAAAAGGGAGGGAAACACCCCTTGGAAAAGGCAGCTCAGATGGAAAAAATAATTCAGAGCCTTGCCTGCTTCATTATCTTCATTATCTCAAAATTTAGTGTGCTCGTAAATAATGCAAGGACCCTGTTAAAAAGCAGCATGGGACTCAGTACCCCTTGGCAGGGCCTGCATTTTAACAGGGTCCACTCAGTCTCTGGACCACACTTCAACAGGAAGGGCCCACAGAACAGCATGTCCACTGTGTTCTAATTTAGGGAGAAAAACCCAGATTAAATAAAATTGAGAACTGCTCAAACAGTAAGTTAAAACAAGCTCAATGGGGTGACAGCCCAGAATCTTTAATTTATTAAATTCCACGATCTGATTCTCAGTGTTTCCCAAGCTTTATTGGCTTCTTATTTTCAAATATTCTTTAGGACCAGGGTTTATGAAACACACTGAGGCAACAGAGAGGATCACGACCAGACACAAGGGGGCATGGGAAGCAGGGGAGACTCTGGCTTAGAGTATCCATCTTCTTGCTATACCAGGCCTGCCAGGACACAGTCCCACAGACAGCACAGGTGTCCACGGTGGCATGGTCAACAAGAACCATGTGAAATGGCCTCGCCCCCATGACACGCCTAGAACTGACCTCAATTGTACTTCCCCCCACTGCATCTGCACCTCTCTATCACCCATACACAAACATATGCCATCTTTACTTGGGGGCTATTACCCCACACTCCTTATTGCCAGCAAAGGCACATGGGTTGGGGGCTGGGGCCATGAGGACAGATGCCTCCCCCTTCGCAACCCCTTCTTGTGTGGCTAGAAACAGTTTTCTGTTTGGGTTTTTTTCCTGAATGAAAAAAGACTGTACCACCAACAAAAAAAAAACAAAGTCTCCTTTCTCTCATTCTTCCAAGGAGAGCTACCTCAGGTTCTACTTTTTTTTTTAAAGATTTCTTTATTTATGCATCCAAGAATTGCAGTGTAGACCAAAGATGGGGGGAGGGCGGGTGGTGAGAGGGGACCAGAACAGGCAATCAATTGAAATCCACTGCTGAGGGGAGCAGCGGGCAAGACAGGAGAGGTCTGCTTTGCCCTATGTGGGTCAGCTCCCTGGCGGGGGATTGAACTCCTTGCTGCCAATAGCTTGATAGTGCTCTGTCTTTAACCCCCGCACCACCAGGGAGGCCCAGGTTCTACTTTTAAATGCTCATATTCACACATAAAAAAGAAAGGAAACACAACATTTTAGAAGTAGAGGCCCTCTGGCTGGACAGCCATCATGAGGGTGGGGAGATTTTCTGCTTTCTCCTTCACATAGTATTTCTTTGACGTCTTCAAGGAACATGCAATACTTTATCTTCAGAAAGAGTCATTATTTTATTTTATTTTATTTTTTTAGGCCATTCCCACAGGTGTGAGATGACATCCCCACTGCGGGTTTTTTTTTTTTTTTTTAAATAGCTTCTTGGCATTTTTTTTTCACATTTTATTTAAATTTTATTTTTTATATTCCCCGTACAATTACAACCCCCTTATTTTGACCCCAAGCCCTCCTTTCCCCGCCCCCCACCCCCCATAGAGTGTCTCTGGTGGCACAGCGGTTGAGCGCTGGGCTGCAAGGCTGCCCGCAGCCTCTGCAGCGCCGGTTCGTTCCCTGGCCACCGGCAAGGGTCCCACAAAAAAAAATAAAATAAAATAACTATCTTAATGGGAATGGTAACACTACCTGCTATGTCCCGGTAATTCATATTCACACTTGAAATAATTACCTTATTCAGATTTATGTAAAAAAGAAAAGATTTTCTAGTAAAAGAAGATGTGGAGAAAATGGTGAAGGAAGTTGTGAAATGAAGAAAATGAAAGAATCAGAACATTTTTAAAGATAGGCTAGAGGCCTCCCCGGTGGCACAGCAGGTTGAGCGCAGCACTGTGAAACTGTCCGCAGCCTCTGCAGAGCGGGTTTGATTCCTGGCTGGCCAGGGAGATTCCCACATGGAGTGGGAGACCTCTCCTGTCGTGCCTGCTCTTCCCCTCAGCAGTGCTTTCATTCTGTCTGCCTGTTCTGCTTCCCAATCTGTCTCTGGTGAATCCTCTCACCCTCCCATGCCTCTGGCCTGTATCCCAGCTATTGTATAAATAAAAAAATACAAAGTATTTTTAAAAAGTAAAAAGAAAAAAAAAAGCATTTAAAGATAGTAGAAATGAATACTAGGGAGCAGACTTTGGGTCTCCTCCCTAAATAGCAAAAAGGGGGGAAAAGATGAAAGAAGGGCAAAACAACTCTGCCCACTCTACAAATTCACCTCCATCTCTATTTATGAGCAACTACTTCTCTGGCATCAAATAGTATCTGTCTGCTGATATTATAGGTTGACTGTATCTTGTACATCCTATTACATATGAGAGATACATCTACATGTACCATCTATACACCCACATATATGACTGTGCCAAAAGCACCTTAGCCAGACTACAAAACATGAAAAGTTGAAGTGGTTCAACTCACATGTCCAAAATATATATATAAAACATAAAATGAGCTATTATATTAATAATTATTAGCATCTATTTCACAAATTAAAGGAGGAAAATAATATTTACTGGAATTTTTCTCCTAAACAAACTGATGTCAAAGAAGTCAGGATATGGGGCCTCCCTGGTGGTGCAGGTGGTTGAGCGCCACACTGTGAAGCTGTCCACAGCCTCCACAGTGTGGGTTCAATCCCGGCCGGCCGGCAAGCATCCCACATGGCGAAACAGACGTCTCCTGGCTTGCCCACTGCTCCCCTCAGCACTGTATTTTGTCAGTCTGCCTGTTCTGTTCCCCGCTCTGTCTCTGGTGAATCCTCTCACCCTCCCGCATATCTGGCCTGTACCCTGGTTCTTGTATAAATAAATAAATCTTAAAAAAAAAAAAAAGAAGTCAGGATATATGCACAACAAATGTTACTATAAAACTTCAAAGTGAAAGAAACAACCCAAATGCCTAAAAATTAATGACTGGATCAAGAAGGTGTGGTCTATATACATAATGGAATACTACTCAGCGATCAAAAAGATAAACTTGTGCCATTCACAGCAATGTGGATGGAGCTGGAAGGGATGATGCCAGTGAAATAAGCCAGAAGGAAAAAGAAAAATATTCGATAGTTTCACTTATAGGAGGAATATAGGGGAACCAAAAAAGGGATGGGGGGGGGAAATAACAGTAATCATAAAAAATCAAAATTAGCGGGCAACTATAAATCAGAGACATTCTGCAAGGGAGGGAGAGGCAGAGGGATCAAACCAGGGGAGGTAAGAGCACAAGGGACTATGGTGATGGTGCACAGGTGACTTAGTGGTGGGACTCTTACAAGAATGACACCTGAGAGGAAAAAGCAAACACTGCACAGAAATGAACAATGATGTAAAATATATTTAAATTAAAAAAAGAAATATAAACAAATGTTATATTAATGAGAAAAAACATCAAATTGAAATTTAACATTTGTACTTCAAGTTAGTTAACAAAGGGAAATAATTGATAGACATTTTATTCTTCCTCCACTATGCTGCTAACCCAGCATTTAATAAAAGTTCTTCTATTACTTATAAGTACTAAATTTAATGTCAGAAGTTATTAAAATATACAGAACTAGATCTAGGCATAATGAAAACTGCAAGAAGACATTCTTAAAAGAAAAACAAACAAGAAAACTGAAGAGGCTGCTAGCTAGCAAACTGAAATGCGACCACAGCAAGGTAATTAACTAGAAATCCAGAAATCTGAACCTGACACTAACCAGCTACTGACCTTGAACAAAACACAACCTTTTTAGGACTGTTTTCTTATATGTCAAGAGAATATTTGGTTAGAGCCATGAGTTCCCAAAAATAAAAAATAAAAAAGGAGAAAACTCATCCAGCAGACCACTACATATTAGTTAGTAATTCTCTATGATAATATCACAACCTGAATCCACCACACTTTGCAAGAAAATCCCAAATAAGGATTTGCAAACAATAGTGGCCTCTACCCATTTTAGACATTTAAAAAACAACATCAGGGCCTCCCCGGTGGCGCAGCGGTTGAGCGCTGGGTTGCGAAGCTGCCCGTGGCCTCTGTGGCACCGGTTCGATCCCCGGCTGCTTCCCGGCCACCGGAGGAGGGTCCCACATGGCGCGCAGACCTCTCCTGCCGCCCGCTGCTCCCCTCAGCAGTGTACTTCGGTCCTTCTGCCTGCTCTGCTCCCCGCTCTGGCTCTGGTGAATTCTCTCACCCTCCCGGCTTCTGACTGTACCCAGTGCATGTATAAACCAAACAAACAAACAAATAGATAAATAAATAAGACATGCCTCTAGAAAATTAAAAAAAAAAAAATAAATAAAAAAAAAAAAAATAAAAAACAACATCACACTACTCTGATTACTCCATAAGATCTTCCCTCTGAGATTATCTTTATCTTTCTGTCATTAAGGTTTCAAGTAATTTTAAAAACTAGTCTCAGAAAATGACTAAAAACTCTGGAAGCTCTTAAGAGATTCCTTCCAGCTCTAAAATTCTTAATGTCTGTGTTTTTCATAATAAGCAATATTATGAAATGGAGTAACACAGAATGGAGTGAATACTGAATATTTTTAAATAATGATTATCAATCACAGATCACATATATTTAGAGTTTTTAGCAACCCTGAAAGCCAATAAACAAAACCAGTAGGTATTCAATAAACACTGGTTAAGAATTTACTATCGAAGTCACAATGACAAAAATTTGAATACTTTTTTTTAAAAAAAAAAAATTATGTTTATGTATCCAAGAACTGAGTGTAGGCCGGAGGTGCAGGGGGTGAGGGGCTTCACCAGAGAGAGAGAGGGGAGCAGAACAGGCAGATCTACTGAAATACACTGCTAAGGGGAGCAGAGAGTGAGAAAGGAGAGGTCTGCTGTGCCATGTGGGTCAGCTCCCTGGTTGGGGATCGAACTCAGGCTGTAGTGGTGATAGTGCTGAGCCTTAACCCCCTAGACCACCAGAGAAGCCCTCAATGGTTTTTTTTCTTAAGATTTATTTATTTATTTATTTATACAAGCACTGGGTACAGTCAGAAGCGCAGGAGGGTGAGAGAATTCACCAGAGACAGAGCAGGGAACAGAACAGGCAGACTGAAGAAATACACTGCTGAGGGGAGTAGCGGGAGCGGCAGGAGAGGTCTGCACGCCATGTAGGACCCTCGCCAGTGGCCAGGGATTGAACAGAACCAGCGCAGCAGAGGCTGTGGGCAGCTTCACAGCTCAGCGCTCAACCGCTATGCTACCAGGGGAGGCCCTGTTTTTTAAAGAAAAGGAAAGAAAACTGAGTAGCATACAAAAGATCACTCCCAATATCACCAACAAGATAACTGAAGAAACATTAAATTCAATAATGTAGTTCTATTATAAAATTATTTTATTCTCAAGAGAGATGGTGTCTGGAATGATGAAGTACCAAGCATGCTCTGGAGAAAACAGTCACAAAAATAATTGATATCATACTTAATTTGAGCATAGGAGTTCTCCAAAAACTAGGACTTCATTGAAAAATTAATTTTGAATTGCTTCCTCTGTTGACTCATTAGCATACAAGCTGGAATTCAAACTCTTAGTGGGCCAGGACTAGGTTTCCTCCACAATTCTGTAGTCCTAACATAATTCTGAGCACCTATGTACCAGTAAGAATATGCAGAACTCCAGAATTTTGTTTCACCATTTACTCATGATTGACATGACCTGTATCAGAATTCTAACTTTTTCAAAGTTTACAAAAAACTTCTATCCCTTCTTCAACAAACCTTTCTCAAGCATCTATTATTTCACAAGCACTTTGAAAAGCAGCTTCAGAAAAAGATAATAAAAACTCATTTTCCTCAAGAAATGCTTAGCTTAACAAGAGCGTTAACACATCCATGTAACAGAAATAGAAATGCTAAATCAGGGGCCTCCCTGGTGGCGCAAAGGGTTACGTCTCAGCACTATGAGGTTGTTAGCAGCCACTGCAGCACGGATTCAACCCCCAGCCAGGGAGCTACCCAAATGGTGCGACAGATCTCTCCTGACTAGCCCGCTGCTCCCCTCAGCAGTGTATTTTGGTACATCTGCCTATTCTGCTCCCTGCTCTGTCCCTGGTGAATCCTCTCACCTCTCCATACTTCTGGTCTACACCCCAGCTCTTGTATGCATAAATAAATCTTAAAAAAAAAATAATAAATGCTAAATCATATAACAAAGGTAAGCACCATAAGTTGATTGTGGGACACTATTCAGAAAGAGAACAGAACTACTCCCATAGCTTCAATCAAAACATCTCTCCTCTCTGGATAACTGGTCATTTGAGAGAAGATCAAGCTTCTTGACAAAGACAGAAAGGGTGCCTGGGTTTATGAGGAAATGCTGGCGAGACATGGGCTCACAATCAGAGGTATGAACAAAAGATACACACAGTTTGCAATAACACAGATGGAACTGAAGTGGGTGATACTGGAAGAAATAAGTCAGAAAGAGAAAGACAAAATACCAGATGATTTCACTCATGTGGATTACAAAGAAGCAAAACAAAGGAACTGACAAAACTAAACCAAAACAAATCCTAGACATATGACTGCAGAATGAGGCAAGGGGGGTGAGGGAAAGTGGGGACAGGAACCCAGGCAGAAGGGGACCAATGGTAAAGGGCTGCGGGTGCTTTGATGGGTGGATGGTGGCATACACCTGTGGATGTGTGAGCCTACTCCCCTAAATCACATACAGCGTTGTAAAACCAGTGTTCCCTCAATAAAGAAAACGAGGACCAAGGAAGACTATTTTGGGATAGCCTGAGAAAATGTCACAGGGAAGAGACGTGTGAGCTTGGTTTTAAAAACTGTAAACAGGCAAAACATCAGAATTCTAGAAAAATATTAGCAACTGCTCCTGTTGATTTGACTCTAGACAAGAGTAAAGAAGCACAAAATATCCCATTATTATTATTTTTTGTGTGTGGGATCCTCGCTGGCAGCCGGGGAACGAACCGGGGCTGCAGAAGCTGCCCAGCGCTCAACCGTTGTGCCACCAGGGGAGGCCCTCCCATTATTTTCTTAATGTCTGCCTAACTGCTATATATAAGCATATGGTAATTTATGTAACTGATTTATCTTTAAGAGTAACAAGTTCACAAATAAAATACTATCTTTATCATAAGGTAAAAATTACTTTAATTTTAATTGTAATTAGGCTTAATTAGTTCTGATTTAACTTTAAACTCAATACAGTTAAATGCAAAATCTGAATTCTAAACAATTTCTTAATCATCAAACAATCTCGAATACCATAAATCTATGTTTAACATATTTTAGTTTTTGATAGGTCTTCAATGTCAACTATCTTAACTATAAAAATTATTCAACAGAAAACTTACAAATTAAGAGGAATAAAATGTATTTCATAATGTGCTATATTCCTTCATGACCTCAATAGTTTACTCAAAAAAAGATCTCCCATATTTAGATGTACTACATAGACTACATGAAATAACAAGACCTAATGGCTATAAATGAGATAATTAAAAAAAATAGACATACAGCTTCCCAAAATCATGCCATAAAATGCAAAGGTATATAATATCATTGTTGAAATAACAGTAACACAAATTATGGACAAAATAGTCTGGAAAATTATTGGAAAAGCAATACTTGGTGTCAAACAGTAATCATTAAATTTAAAGGGCCAGTAATTGAAAAAGTTTATTAAATTCCTACAATCTTCCAGGACCTTTGCTCACAGGGACCGTCTCAACTTGCTCAAAGTAAGCTGAGACGGCCTCTGTGCAGTAGGGGAGTTAAACATCCAGACAATTACAGGACAATATGGCAATTCTCTAGGAGGAATAATGACATAGACATGGATAGATTGAATCAGTAAGTTTGCTGGCTGCGGGTGAGGGTAGGAATCCCACAGAATTCTTTCAGAGGACTCCTTTTAGGAAGTTCCATGAGAAGACGCAACGCTCCTGCCTGCCTGTGACTATGCAGGTGTTTCTTTTTCCAAACCTTTCAAAGGGTGCAACAGGAACAGCAGCTCTCCTGCCCACCTGTGACTGTACAGGTGCCTCTCTTTTCTCCTTTTCCTAATAAACCTGTAGTTTTAAAATGTGAAAAAAAAGAACTATCTGATAAAAATACTTTAGCGCTGATAAAAATACTTTAGTGCTGATACAGCATAGGACTGATTGGGACTCAAGGAAGGAAATAAAACTAGAAAAGTAATGAATTATAATAACCTTGAATACCATGCTCAGGAGTTCAATCTTGATTCAGTAGTCATGAGAGGTCTAGATTTTTTTTTTTTTAATACAGGAACCAACATAATCAGGCAGATTTCAACAGAGAAGACATTAGCAGCATTCTGGTGAACAGATCAATTTGTCCAATATTCCAAGAGAGAAGTAATGCTGGCTTCTATACTAAGGGACATAAATTGGAAAAGGGGCCAATTTGAGAGACAATCTTGAGGACAACTGCACATGAGAGGCAATAAAGGGACTCACAGTTGAAACAATAGGTGGTTCCTAGCTTAGGTTCCAGAAAGGCCTATGTCACATACAGTAAGAAACACAGACAAGAAGCCAGGTTCAGATAGGCAGAAACTGATTTCAGAGGCAAGATCCTCGTTTCATAAGGAAAACTGGGTAAAGCAGTGCTACCAGATCAAGGAAGGAGAATGTCTATTAAGAAAGTTTAAAGGTCAACATCAAATACACTGGCGGTGACATGGAAAGACGACTAGAAGTCACCACTGCGTGCCATAACTAGATCACTAGATTATCAGAAAGACAACACTCAAAGGACAAAGGAAGGAAAACGAATGCCTGATGAAGTCAGTCTGTTGTATATTGAAGGCAAAGCTAAGAGGGAAACTCTCAAAAGTCAAAAGCATTTGTTTCAGTGGGTCTTACTTATCAGACTACTATATTAGAAATAAATATAAATTAAAAACTGAGGGAAAAAATTAAATATATGTATTAGTTGTGTATTTTTATAAAACTACTATCTGGCTTAACAGTAGACAGGACTGTCATATCTGCTTTCTCAATTTGTTGCAATATGGTGTTTTGGTTTGAGAATATAAAGAAAATCTGGATTCCTCCAGATTTGTACTTGAAAAAGGGAGGAGTATTTCAATAGCCTCTTCAAATAACTGCAGATACTCCTCTGATACTACATAAAAACACACAAGTAACTGTTGTTCAAAGTTCAGCTGCATGTGCAATGTGAAAACACAACTAAGTTTTCACACACTTATTTTTACTTAGAATGTATCAACCACATGTGGTTTTGTAACATCATCCAGGTATTAGTTCAATGAGTTATTCAGGTCTTGCAAATATTGACCAATTTCATGATACAGTATCAGATGCTACATTGGTTGACATCACCGCCTCCTTTATGACTGTCAAAGCACTGGGAACCTCTTAAGCACACTGTAGTGGTTACATGTTTTCAAAAATTCTAATTTTCCCATGAAAGCCAAAGTTTATGATTGGCAACAAACACACTCCATTGTTTTCCTTGATGTGACAGACTCAGTGAGTTAAGTATCTGCGAACTATCCAAGTCTAAGTAACCACGGTTTGCCAGACATTCTTTCAAGTAAAAAATGATGTTCTATGAAAAAAGGAGCTAGTTTTGTTTGCAGTTCAAACTATGGAAGGGCTTCCCTCAAATCAACCACAGGGCCTTGCCACACAGCAGAGTGCTTTACTTGTCCTTCCCAATCAGTCCATCAGACAAAATACTGGAAAAGATTTCATAAAATTGGCAACTTTCACTGCTTCACCATGGATAGCCTTAAGTGAAACTGGAGTTATTTTTACTGCATGCCCACAGTGATGAAGATGGCCAATATTTCGGCGCCACTTTGATTCATACTAAGGAGTCACAGCCTTTTTACCCACCATGGCCTCTGTACCACTATTGCAAACGCGAATACAGTGAAAAAGGTGAATAGCATCTTAGTATGATTTATGAAAATAGTCTGGACCTCACAGACTCCCCAAAAGGGTCTCCTGGCCCCCCAGGGTTGACAGGACACTTTGAAAATTACTACCCTGGACTATCCAGACACTAATCACTTTCCAAATTTTTCTGTAAGCAATAAAACCTACATGCTCCTCTAACCCAAAATAACAGAGAGGAAAACCAATCAACCAAGCAACCTCTTAGAATCAGGAGTCTCTGAGCAACAACTGTGCAGTAGCTGGAAAGGCTCCAGTGACAGGGGAGAGAGGCTCAGGAGCACTGCATTTCTGAAAAACGGACTGACTGAGACGGTCCTCCATTTTTTTCTCCCATTCCCACACCAACAGTCAAGGAGAACCCACCAAATCCCAAATTAGAAGCTAGAAAGCAGGTATGACAAGACAACAATGATATTGGGAGGTTTTCACCAGATAAGGTTGCTTCAAAATGTGAACTTAATACCACTGACTCCCATTTTATAGAAACTGAAATAATTCATTCTTTTTACATTTAACCACAATACTGTGTTCAGTTATAAACACTTTTAAAAAAAAATGGGAAAGTTCCACCTCTTTGGCTTCCCCTCAAAGGTTTACTAACACTACCTCATGTGTAAAATTTGGTGCAATTCAAAGTTGCAACAGAATCGTAAAATTTTATAAGAGAAACAAACGTCTATTTTGCTTACCATTTTACATTCAGTATTCAGCTCAGCCCTTGTATAAGATAAGATAGTCGATAATCACGTGCTGAACAGAGAATGAATGGTTGCAATGAGACAGGAACCCAGCTTGCTCCTAGCCTAACGCCCAGTGCTCTTTCTACTATGTGCAGCCTTTTCCATTGTTCTGGAAAGTAACATCCCTAAGAAACCTAAGGCACTACTGGAATTTACTCCAAGGAAATCTACCACTACCTGTTACACTTGAGATTATACTTGAAAGTGTGCTATAGACTAGGTGGTTTATAAGTTCCCATTTAGATCATAGGTCAAAACCAAAACAAATAACTCATTTGCATTTCTAAATATTTGCCCTGTGAATTAAGTAGCAATTGCTATTACTATATGAATAAGTGTCAATAAGATGCTTGTCTAACCCAGTGATCATCCATGTCTCAGATCACCAGACTACACTGTCTTTCATTTTCTCTGATGATTCAGAACAGATTTCTTAAAGTTTCTCAGTTTTATATTTAAGACACTCACTGCCTTTTAAGACAGTGAGATGAAAAGATGAAGACATGATAACTCTGATAATAATTTGTTCCTATGGTTTTATCTTTGTACTTTTTTTGTCAGACATTTATCATTATTTCTCCAACAAAAGCACAACATTGTTTCTCCTAGAAAAGCACAATGCAGAAAGCCTCAGGTACCTGTATGATCTGGTGATAGAGTCCAGATGAAAAAAGAGATTGACCAAATTTAAAGTAATGAAGGCCAACCAACACAAAATTGAAATTCATAGAAGTGGCAGAAATGTGAAAACTAAGTCAAGTTATGAACTATTGCTCCTTCGGATCACATTTTAATTTGAAAACGGCTATGGACGTAACCTCATTTCATTCTAGACAGTTATTCTGCAGAAAAACATGACCTACCCAGCGTGTAGTCAGAGGAAGGGCTCTTCTGTTGTAATACAAAGATTTGAAGTAGCTATTCTTTCAGGGGGAAAAAATTGCCAGCAAAGACTTGAAAGACAGGCCGTGGACTTCACCTTCTCTGGAGGTTTAAAAAAGATTTTTCAAATGTCTAGGATGGCTTAGAACTGGTCTCACATTTGGCGAGTGAGACAGAAGCAGATGGAAGGTGAGTCTGACCTAGGGACTTCTGCCCTACAGAGCAGACCAGTCCTAGCAGAGGGCATCATCTGTGCCTCAGCTACCCCATCCCTGCTTTGGTGAAAGCCAACCTCACCCCTGCAATTACAATAACTGCTAATCAATGTGTCAGTTGCAGAGAATTATTTCTTTCAACTCCTGAAACTTCAGCTTAACAGTGTTCTGCAGACTTTTAATCCTGTTTTTCTAACGTTATCAGAGACTCCATTCTAATGTTCTATGCAAACATGAGTCTCACTTTATATTTTAGAAATAGGGGTAGGAAAATAACAGATAACAGAGAAATGAGAGCTCTTATTTCACATAGGGCCAAAATCAAAACAGAAGAGACAGTTCAGAGAGAGGAAGGAAGCGGCTGCGAGGGTCGTGGTGTAGACTTTAAGGAACACAGTGTCCCTTAGACTTCTGGTGAGTTGCCCAGAGCCTCTTCAGTTTCAATCCAAATGACAATGCTTCTCTGAGTCCACCTCAAGTAATGTGTCCACCACTAAAAACTGGATCTATAAGAACTAGATGTACCAATAAAAAAATGCGAGGAGCCCCTATGTGGGCCTCAAGCCTCTGTTAAAGTAGGCTCACTTTTCTGTCCTGGGCCAACTCTCCTGTGCATCAGATTCCTTCTTTTTCCAGGTGCCAGGAGTTCAGCCTGTTCTTCTCTTCTGAGCTGCCATTCTATTTCTCAGGGTTCCTCTAACCTCAAGACTGGCTGTGGAGTAGGACACTAGTATCCCCCCTTCCTTGCTGTCTTGCAAATAAACATACAGGCTATTCCAGTTCAAGTATTTTTCTAGTGGCTACAAGAAAATAGAAAGGGAATGACAAAAAAAGCAACAACATCGTACTAGAGATTACGATTATAATAATTGTCTGCACTTTAAAGTTCCTGCCTCCAGAAACTGAATTTTCTGAAAATTGCTATTTGAGCATTCAGAACAGTACAGAGCACTAACACATATATAACCTAAACAAAATCCACGTCTACAATACAGACATAAAGACATAAAGATACACTACTTTTCAAAATACTTAAACCACTGGTCCAAAAATAGTTACCACATTCATTTTAACAAACAGGTACTTTTTTTTAGAATGTGCTGTGACATTCCCTCAAATTTTAGGAGATGTTTGAAAATCTGCTTTTTAAAGGATGTCCTGGAAAATGTTTAATGTATTTTACCCAATATATATGGGAATTACTATATTAAAAGCATATTACGACTTACAAAAAGACAAGTATGTAAACAGCAACTAGCTTCACTGAGCAATTTTAAATTTTTAAGTTACTGCCAACTATTTCTGGCTCCACATTTCAAATTTTAAGAAAATACTATAAATAGTGTTTAAAAAATCCAGTTGTTTCATTTTTAGAAAGCGAACTTCTACTGAATATTTAAATCTTATGCCTACGTTGGGTGGGCTTTCTGTAAAAAATAAATTATAATCATGAAAATTTAATTTCTAACAGACGCTGTATTGGCAAAATAAATTATCCAGGTATGAGGCTATCGATAACCAAATTGCAATGAGTTAATCCTAAGGTTACCTTCCCAGAAAGGCAAAAGATTTCTAAGAGCTGGCAGAGCAAGAATGTCCCTGACTGAATTTTCTGGACGATTTTCTTCATCCACTTTAAGTCATCTACGCAAGTGCCTTTTTGAAAGACTGAGTTAGTCTACTGCAAGTTTCCAAGAAAATAAAGCCTGCAGAGAGGCCGAGATCACGTCCACTCATGTGAAGTCCAAGAGACTGCCATTTAATCACACGAAACATCTCCAGATCCTTCAGGATCAAATGTGTCCCGGGGGCTGGGCTCACCTCCAACTACTTATTTACCAAACATCACAGAACGGGAATTAAAAAAAAAAAAACCCTCCACAGAACCTAGACGTGACCCTTCCCAACGCCGGGACGTCAAAAAGAAGTTTAACCTATTGTGCAGGCGAGCACCACACACTTTCTGAAAGCGAGCGCTGACATGAAAGCTCGCCGGCGGCGCCTCAGAGGACTCCGCATTCCCCCGACTCCTCCACACTCTCACAACAATGCAGCCAGCGCGCTCCCCCGAGGGTGCGCTTGGGGGTGGCGATGCCCCCCGCGACGCCAACTGCACCGCGGGGGCGAGCGCCGCGGGGACGGACGGACGGACGGACTGACTGACTGACGGACTCCCCTCAGCGCCCTCGCCCGCGGCGCAGCCCGTTCCGCGCGCGCCGGCGCCCGTCTCGCCCGCTCCCGCCGCGGCGCGGGGTCCCCGGGGCGGGCGCCGCGGGCCGGCGACTCACCGGGTGGAGGTGCCCTTCCGCACGTCGCACATCATGCACTTGAAGGCCTCGGCGCTGTTCCGGAAGGTGCAGACGCTACAGTCCCAGTAGCCCTCATCCGAGGACGGCTTCGGCTGCCGCTTCGGCCTGCGGGACACAACCCGGACACGACGCCGCGCGGGGTCACCGGCAGGCCGCGCCCGGCCCCGCGCCCCGCCGCCCGCCCCGCCCCGCGCCCCCCGCCCCCCGCCCCGCGGGCCCGGCCGCCGCGCCAGGCCGGGGGGGAGGGGCGCCGGCCTCGGGGCGGCCGCCGCGCGGACCCCGCGCCGCGCGCCGGCCGCCGCCATCGCGGCTCCATTGTGGGCGGCCGCGCCGGCCCCTCGCGCGGCCGCGGCGCCGCCCCCGTCCGCGCCCGGCCGCCCGCAGCCCGGGCGAGGGCCGAGCGGCCGGCCAGGCCGGGCCGGGGCCCGGGCGCCGTTACCTGGTGGGGCTCTTCTTGTCTCCCATGGCTCGGCTGCCGACGCACGCGAGGTCGCCGCCGCGGCCGCTGTTTGTCAATAGCCGGATAATAACCGGGCGGAAGCGGGCGGGGGAGCCGCGGGCGAGGGGGCGGGGAAGGCCGCGCCGCGGAGCTCGGAGCCGCCGGAGCCCACGCAGCCGCCAGCTGTCGGGGAAACTCCTGCCCACGTGACCGGCGGCCGCCAACCAGCGGCCGCGCCGGAGACTTCAAACGCGGCCGGCGCGGCCCAGCACCCGCGGCCAGTCCCGGGCGGGCGCGCGGGCGCGCGGGGGTGGCCGCCGCGCCCCGCCGCGTCCCGGGCCGGGGTTGGCCGCCACCCCCGCCGCGGCGCTCCGAGCCCCTCGGCGCGGGCAGCCGTGTCTCCCCGCGCGGGGCCGGGCCCCAGGTGGGCCGGGCGCCCCAGGTCAGCCCGGCCCGTGGACGCCCGGCCCTCGCCCAGGACACCTGGAGGGAGGCGCGCGCCGGCCCCGAGCGCCATTGCTCGGGGCCTCAGACGCTTGTTTTCTGCACCAAATGCTGTGCAAGGCGAGTTGTCGCCCTTCACGGAGAGGAAATGAAGCCGAGCCTGGAGGGAGGCTAGGTGACTTCCTCTCTGTTACATAATTAGAAAATGACAAACCCAGGAGTCCACCCCTGGCGGATAGCAAGGGCGTTCGTGGCTTCCCGGTTCGCCACAGTAGCTGATTTTTGAAAAGTACTCCTAGATCCATTGTTAAAATAACGGGTTTGTTTGTTCCCTGAATGCTGTCTGTTGACTAAGAAAAAACACTTTGCTCCCAGGTCTCTGGCTCAGCTACTGGAGGGCCCTCATCCTGCACTCCCCTCGCAATAGCCATCGACTGTCTCCAGCTCCACTTCCCCGATCTATTCCCCAACAAGATTAGTCATAAAATACAGTTAATATGTTGCCACCACTCTGATCGAGAAGCTGCTGAGGCTCTCAGACTCAGCTTGGCATTCAAGACTTTTCCCACTTTCCCCCTGCCTCTCCAGCTGAAAAGCTCCCGCAAAGAAGGGAGACCAAACTCATTCATTCCTTTCAGAACGTGGCTCCTGCATGAAATAATTTCCATCCTTCCTACTGTTTCTGCCCATTTTTCTGGGTTTACAGCACATCCTAATTCTTCTTATAATCTTACAGTTAATAGGGTACTAATATACCACAAACGAAATAGTAATTAATCCAAGTCCCCAATTCTCAACCTGCTTTCCCTGACCACCTTGGAAATTGTGCTTAATTTCTGCAATTTTTCATTTGCAAAATGACATGTATACTTACGAGGTCGTGTGATTATTTTTTAAAAAACGGGCGTTTCTTAACACTGTACCTAGGCACTTAGTGAATTTCTTACACCAACACCTATTTTCAAAGGCTCCAAGTCCTGTGCAAATGACTCCTCAACTAGTCTATCCCTTCATTTGAAAGACAAAGAATTTAGGGCCCAGGTTAAGCGGTTTTTCTTTAATGAGCAGGATTAGCGGTCAAATACCCTATCAGTCTTTCACCAAGACTTGTTTTTTGATTAAACAAATCACCCCAATTTGCATCAGTTTTAAATTCATTGCTCCACCTGTACTTTTTACAAGCACCACTTTTTGAAATTCAGACTTCCATTCAGAAACCATGAGGGCTATGACTGAGAAAAACAAATGAAAGAGGGAGATCTAAGGCCTTATCTTCAATCCCTCTGTAATGCAATGAGTAAACTTAGGTAGGTGTAGATAGTTAAAATTATTGTTTCAACTCATGTCCTTTCCAAAGTCTAAGACATCGTGATGTTTTTAAATTCCTCAACTGGATGGATCATAAAAGGTCCACTTGTAAAAGTCAGGGCAATAACTTTGAAATCAAAAGAAACCCAAACTGAGCACTCAATCTCCAGTGCTGTAAATCACCACTAAAAAATAAATTCCACCTGTGAAGTGTAAAGAACAGAAACTTATTTGTTGACTTCATCACTGCCCCTAGAGTAGTCTGACACAGAGTAGGCACTCAAATATTCTGAGATAAATATGTTCACCTGTGACACAATTCTTGCATGACATATGTTTTCATCCTGGTATTATCAGTCTGTCAGGCATAATACATGCACCAGATAGTCATTGCTGAAGTTCACAACCCTTCAAACAGAATTTTATAATTCTGTGTAGTCTGAGGAAGAAACAGAAAGCCAGTTTCTTGCAGTACAAAGATAAATGCCTTTGCCCTATACCCACTGCTTTCCACTTATTGGTGTTTCTCCTAGAAAAACCCCTTGCTTTACTAAGAATCCACAGACACAGTAATCCGGGAACTACTCTTATTTCACCACAAAGTCATGCATTTTTTTCTAAACTATTTCCTTCTGGATATACTGGAAGAGTAGTGGCTGAAGAAGAGACCCTTGTCCCGGAGGGACCCAGTCCTTACCCATTCAGCTGTCTGTCAATACACAAGTAAGTTTCAATATGGTTGCAATTCACTAGTCAGTTGTAAAATCACACAGGCACTTTAACGTAGTTGTAACAATTTAACAATCAGTTGTTGAAGCCTTCTAATGATTTGCCTTTTTAAAAAGATTTATTTTATTTATTTATGCATAGAAGAACTGGGGTGTAGGCCAGAGGTGCTGGGGGTGAGAGGAATCACCAGAGACAGAGTGTGGGGAGCAGAACAGGCAGATCTACTCAAATACACTGCTGAGGAGAGCAGCAGGCGAGACAGAAGAGGTCTGCTGTGCCATGTGGGTCAGCTCCCTCTCTGGGGATCGAACTCATGCCACAGTGGCTGGCACTATCTTTTTTTTTTTTTTAAGATTTATTTACTTATATTTACAAGCAGTGGGTACAGTCAGAAGCCAGAGCCAGAGCAGGGAACAGAACAAGCAGACTGATGACATACACTGCTGAGGGGAGCAGCGGGAGCAGCAGGAGAGGTCTGTGCGCCATATGGGACCCTCGCTGGTGGCCAGGGATGGAACTGGTGCTGCAGATGCTGTGGGCAGCTTCGCAGCCCAGCGCTCAACTGCTGCGCCATCAGGGGAGGCGCATGCTGGCAATATCTTGATGGTACTGAGACCTTAACCCCTGCGCCACCAGGAAGACCCTGATTTAAACACCTTTTTTAAATGAAAATAATTTCCCCATCATTGATAGAATAATATTCGTTTCCATTCTAATATATTTCCTAAATGACAAGAAAGTGTGCATGAAATCCTGTACAGTGAACAGTGATCTGCTGTCAATTAAGGTGGATGAAAAGATTGAAAACACCTGTCTTAGCTGAAGCCCCTGACCATGGGATACAGAGACCCCAGGCTGTTCTGAGTTTATAGTCCTGAGTTAATAGCCACAAGGCAAATGCAGCAACAACTATGAAAACTATCTTTTAAAGTTTCAGGTAGAATTATTAGACAACAGGAGCTAATACCTGAAATGAGGAGTGCTATCTTGCCAATCAACTGGAATTTGAGAGAAATTGGTGTGAGGGAGAACTGGGTTATAATCTTTCCCCCAGACAAATGAAGTATAACAGCAATAAGCTACAACTGTAAAAATCAATCACATTGCAAAAGGTTGCTTTGTTTCTGTTCAGTCTGTTCCCTTTGTTTTTGCCTAAATGGAGACATTGTTACTTACTTTGATAGTTATAAAAGTCATGTGTTACCAGCTGTATTCATTTCTAGGATGCCAAAGCAAAATAGCACAACTGGGTGCCATAAGCAACAGGAATTTATTATCTCAAAATTCTGGAGGCTGGAATGCAAGATCAAGGTGTCCACAGAGTTAGTTTCTTCTGAGGCTTCTCTCCTTCCCTCGTAGATGGTCACCTCTCTGTGTCTTCACATGTCTGTATTCTAGTAATCCAGACTGTTCAGGATAACACCACTGGTACACAGATTTAGTATCTTCTGAAACCCTAAGGTTGAATATGTTTCATGAGTAAAACACTTTGAAAATTTCTAAAGGCATAAACACTGCATAATTACATAACACTCTTGAGCGGGTTCTGACATAGAGCCCCCTAATCAAACACATCAATATTTTTTCAAAGATTTATCTTTATTTATTGATGTATACAAGAGCTGGGGTGTAGGCCTGAGGTGCAGGGGTGTCAGGGATGGGTGGGTGAGAAAATTCCCCAGAGACAGAGTGGGAAGCAGAACAGGGGGATCCACTGAAATGCACTGCTGAGGGGAGCAGCAAGTGAGACAGGAGAGCTCTGCTGCACCATGTGGGTTAGTTCCCTGGCCATGTATTGAACTCATGTTGCAGTGGCTGGTGATAGCTTGAAAGCGCTGTGACCTAACACCTTGCACCACCAGGGAGGCCCATGCTTTCAATTTTGAATGCTGTTTGGATGACAATATTGTAGACTAAAAATTGCTCATCTGTAAAATTTGGAGAACAAATTAAGATGGAAAAGATTAAGAAAGGGGGCCTCCCTGGTGGCCAAGGGTTGAGTCTCAGCGCTATCACTGCTATCGCCTGAGTTCTAGGCCCAGCCAAGGAGCTGACCCACATAGGGTGCAGCAGACCTCTCCTGTCTCTCCCAATGCTCCTTAAGCAATGGATTTCAGTAGATCTGCCTATTTTGCTCCCCACTCTGCCTCTGGTGAATCCTCTTACCCCTCACACCTCTGGCCTACACCTCAGTTCTTCTGTGCTAAGAGAGAGAGAGAGAGAAAGAGAGAGGAGAGAGAGAGAGGAGAAAGAGAGATTCCACACTCTGTGACACAGCAATTCTCCTTTGGGGACTATACCTAAAGCTATAACCCAAAGACATTAAAGAGCTTTTGCATGGAGACAGTCACCACAGTTATTTCATAAACACTGTAATTACCTGAATGCTCTTCAGAAATAAAATAGATTATGATCTAACCAAAGGCCCGGCTTTTAAGCAAAGCCTTTACAAACAATGCTGATAAGGAATTTGTAACAAGACAATGCTTATTTTGTAATGTTAAGTGAAAAAAGAACATTGAATAGACAAAGACTAGACTATGTAAATAGCATAGAAAGAAGACAAGAAGGAAACACCAAAACATTAACAGTGGCTTCTCAGTCTAGCAATCTCCTCAGCATAGTAGAACTCTTTCTCCATGGTCTCTTGCTGACCTTTGATACTCTCTGCTCTCCAATTCTCTCTCCCAATATCTGATATCCTACCCTTTCTGATAGTTCTGTTTCAACCCATAGTCTTAATTTGGTAATGATTCCATCTCTCAAGCTCCATTCCTCCTGCATTTCCTCTTTACTCCAAAGCAGCCCAGCACTAGCTTCAGGGTACACTACCCTTTCTACACATTGCCTCTACCTACAACCACTCCCAAAACCAGGACCCAGTATGATGGGGACAAAGTGTGCCTTAATAAAGGGCAAATTTGGGCAGTTGGGAGACGCTGTTGGAAGGCTTTAAAACCACAGCCCTGATAAGGACGTGAGAAGCTGGTTCTGTAAATCTTGACAAAGCTGCAAAATGGATTGATATCTGCCAAAGAAAGAAACTGTTGCTGCTGGGGTGACGCCCGCAGGGCAGGAAGGCAACTGAAAGCCAGCAAAAAAAAAAAAAAAGAAGTCGACAGAAAAGAAGTCCCTTCCTCCTCCTCTTGTCTTGCAAGCCCCTCCTGGCGCCCCCTACTGGCAGAGCCAGGTGCAGGCAGCTGGCAAAGCGGAACTGGCTTGAGCACAGCGGAGCACCAGCTCCAAGGGTGAAAAAAAAGCAAAGGCTAGGTTGGGAGCTAACAGACAAACCATAGTCTTGGGGTTACTGGACTGATTTTAGAATAAAGAGGGAATGCAGGAGGAATGACCATGATCAATGGAGTTGAAATTGAGAGACTGATAACTACCAGGGACCCTCTGACAATTTATTATCCACCTAATCTTTCTATGCATGTGTAAACATCTACACCATAACAATACAGTTCTATCCCCCACCCCATGCTATTATATTTTGTACATATTTTCATCAGAAAAAGAGACGCAATTCCCAGTCTTCACATCCACTATTTTTTATTTTTATTGTTTAAATTTTATTTATGCATACAAGAACTGGGATGTAGGCCAAAGGTAGGGTGAGGGGATTCACCAGAGACATACTAGTGAGCAGAACAGGCAGATCAACTGAAATACACTGCTGAGGGGAGCAGAGGGCGAGACAGGGGAGGTCTGCTGTGCTCTGTGGTCAGTTGCTATGCCCTGTGGTTCAGCTCCCTGGCCCAGGATTGAACTCAGGTGGCAGTGGCTGGTTGGTGATAGCTTGATAGCACTGAGACTTAACCCCTGTGCCATTAGGGAGGCCTTCACATCCACATTTGGAAGACAATCACATCATCCATGTGAATGGTATTTTAGTTGATCCTTAAATTCATTCACTATCATCTAATTTTCTGTTGAACTAAACACTGAATTTTAAAGTCGACTTCCAAGAACTCTTGTGTTAATTCATGAGAGGAACAGAAAAAAGAAAATAGCTCACATTTACAAATCCATACATACACATGCACAGACCTGACACGCAATGAAGAAATGCTGTAGCACTTGCCATGCCTATCTCTGAAACTAGTCATGGGACCAGAGCTACTAGCCATTCAGTTTCCTTCTTACTCAGCCAAGAATTTACCTAGTCAAAGTGATCATGGTTTTTTGGTTTGTTTGTTTGTTTATTTTGTTTTAAAATTTATTTAGGGCCTTCCTGTTGGCGCAGGCAGTTGAACACCATACTGTGAAGCTGTCTGCCACCTCTGCAGTGCAAGTTCAATCCCAGCCGGTGGGGGAGAAACCCACATGTCACAGCAGAGCTCTCCTGTCTCGCCCGCTGCTCCCCTCAGCAGTGTATTTCATCAGTCTGCCTGTTCTGTTCCCCGCTCTGTCTCTGGTGAATCCTCTCACCCTCCCACACATCTGGCCTGTACCCTTGCTCTTATATTTAAAAATAAAATAAAATAAAATATTTATTTTAAAAGATTTATTTATGTATGCATACAAGAGCTGGGGTGTAGGCCAGAGGAGTGAGGGGTGAGAGGATTCACCAGAGACAGAACGGGGAACAGAACAGACGGATTGACTGAAATACACTGCTGAGGGAAACAGCAGGCAAGACAGGAGAGGTCTGATGCACAATGTGGGTCACCTACCTGGCCAGGGATTGAACTTGTGTTGCAGTAGCTGCAGATTGCTTCATAGTGCTGACACTTAACCCCTTGCACCACCACAAAGGCCCTATTTTTATTTTCTTACATTGTTGTTCATTTTTGTACAATATTTGATTTCTCCCTTCAGGTGTAGTCCCCATAATTTTTCCACCACTACAGCACCCATGATCATCACTATAGTCCCTTGTGTTCTTCCATCCTGTTTTGACCCCTCTCCCTCTCCCTTGCCTGCTGGATGCTTCAGGTCTACTGTTTGCAGGCAAGTTTTATCTTTTTCCTGACCCCTTGTTCAGTTTTCCCATGTTCTACCTATAAGTGAAACCACTGGATATTTTTCTTTTTCCTTCTGACTTACTTCACTGAGTATCATCCCTTCCAGCTCCATCCATGTTGCTGCAAATGGCATGAGTTTATTTTCTTCGATCACTGAGTAATATTTTTTTTTTAAACCTGGTATGCTGACACAAATCTTCATTACTGAATACTCACTGATCCTCCTTGATTTGATTGCTGAAATTTCCATTCACTTTTACTATCAGACATTGAAGTACTAAGAAGTGGTCTCAAGACTCTCCTGGGTTGAAGACCTCAGAGTGTACTGGTAATTCACTTTGCCTCTGTAATCAGAACCAATCTCCTCATTCAATATTTGACTTATTTGTTGCTTCAGTAGCATGAAAAGCACGAAGAGCACTGTCTGTTAAATCTTTAGGCATTTTCTCTTCCTATTCCACAGAAGAGCCACTTTGGTGGCCCCTCGAGGCAGCATTCCTACCCCGGAATCAAAACCTCCAGAGGAACAGAGTTCAATGTTATGGGGATGGAAAGCAAAAAATCTGTAAGCAAGTTTTCAGATGTAACAGTGAGAAGAGGAGCCTCCCTGGTGGCCTAGGGATTAAGTCTTGCGCTATCAACTCTGCGACCTGAGTTTGATTCCTGCCCCCTAATTCCCCCCCTCAAGGAGCTGACCCTCATGGCGCTGCAGACCTCTCCTGTCTAACCTACTGCTCCCCTTAGCAGTCAATCCACCTGTTCAGTCAATCCACCTGTTCTGTTCCCAATTCTGTCTCTGGTGAATCCTCTCACACCCCCACACCTCTGATCTGTATCCCACTTCTTGTATGCATAAATAAATAAATCTTTAAAAAAAAAACAGAAGCAAATGTTGAGCATAATATAATAAAAATGAATGAAATTTTATGAGTTTATGGAGGTGGTGCCAGAAGAAGCATTATTGGCAGGGAAGTCAAGTCCATATTGAAATACACGTTTATTCCAGTGAAAAAATTTTCTGTCCCTTTCCATGAGAGCTCTGTCAACTTTACCAATATAATCCACTAACCACCAGGTGCCTGGCTTGTTCTCCCAGCAAGCATGTCAAGGAGGAGACCCCATGTTTGTTGTGCTGTTGACTAGTAGGGAACTCAGGCATTGTTTTTTCCACCTGATTGTTGAGATCTCTGTAGATGATGCACTTTGGCAAGTATTTGTATGGAACAAGTATTCGTAGCTTCACACTCTGTAACACGTCTATCCACATGCCTCTCTCCAAAGAGCTTCTCATGTTGATCTTCTAATCTTGCCATCTCTGAGTCCTGAGTGCTGGTGAGTCACTGAAGATTCATATTTCTGATCCTATTTCAGTCCAGATTAAATGCATAATTAACTGTGTTGCTCTAAATTATGCTAATTAGGGGAATTTACCTCCACTAATGCCCACCTCTCTTTGGGACCATAATGATGATCTTACTGGTGCTAGGCTACCATATAGAACCATTTTTAAACCAGTTCTGGAATTTCTGCCCCCCCCCTGCATCAACCAATTGTAAGAAGATTCTTTTAATTAATAATTTTTAAGAATTTATTTTATGCATACAAGAACTGGAGATGCAGGGGGTGGGAGTGAGAGGATTCCCAGAGACAGAGTGGGGAGCAGAGCAGGTGGTTTTACTGAAATCTACTTTTGAGGGGAGCAGTGGGCAAGACAGGGGAGGTCTGCTGCACCCGGTGTGGGTCAGCTCCCTGGCTGGGCATCGAATTCAGGCCTTAGAGGTGGTAGCACTAAGACTTAAACCTTAGGCCACTGGGAGGCCTGTTTTGTGCCACTTTAAGGGTTTAACATATGCCCATGGGATAAGATTTTTATATTTGTCCTTGTAGAATTTAATGGGATTTCAAAAGAAAAAAACATATAGTAGACGAGTATAGTTACTTGAGGATGGTTAGATATGTTTGTTATCCCAAAGTTATGTTGGCTATCCCAAGAAATCAGAGAGCATTCCAAGATGAAAAATTCTTGGTTCCCTGATAATGTATGGCTGACTTTATTGAGTGCACTTACCTATCTGTGTCTTCAGATATGAGAGGAGCTCAGGAAGAGCAAACCCATGTGCCCATCCTATACCAAAGCAAGTTAGCGGTGTCATATTTATTTAAAAAGGGCATGTTAGGGCCTTCCCGGTGGCGCAGTGGTTGAGCACTGGGTTGCGAAGCTGCCCGCAGCCTCTGCAGTGCCAGTTCGATCCCCGGCCACCGGGTGAGGGTCCCACATGGCGCGCAGACCTCTCCTGCCACACCCGCTGCTCCCCTCAGCAGTGTATTTCATCGGTCTGCCTGTTCTGTTCCCGCTCTGGCTCTGGTGAATTCTCTCACCTTCCCGTACTTCTGGCTGTACCCAGTGCTTGTATAAATAAATAAAAAATAAATCTTTTAAAAAAATAAAATAAATAAAAAGGGCATGTTAAAAAACTCCACATTTGGGAAAACTTCATCCCCAGTCATATATAAATGATTTTTATAAGCGTCCAGTGCTACATATAAAAACTGTAGCTACACTTAGAGCCTTTGGTAAAATGTATATGTACCCAAAGTCTTTCTGACAGTAACACAAATACAGCTACAATGCCAAATTTCTCAGCAGGAAAATTATGGCTCCCCTGAGATATAATCTTAGAGACAAATGTTTAGGGAGCATTTCAATCTGTTGTCTTTATAAGAAAATGATTGGACTAGCATCAGTTTTTGCAGTTAAATGAATGAAATTCCAGCAATATCTACAAACACTTTAATTTTAAATAATACATTTCATTAGTATATTCTAGAAGTAAAAACAACTTTTATATTTATGTAACATGTTGTACAGGTTATATATCACTTGACACTTCTCAGGTTAAACAGAGTTTTAAATATTCATATGAATAATGTTAAATGTAATATGAATACATTTTGGCAACAGGCGTAACAAAACAGTTTGCTTAACCAAACTGTTTGTTTGGATTCAAATTCTGGCTCTGGGCCTCCCTAGTGGTGCAAGGGGTTAAGCACCACATCATGAAGCAATCCGCAGCCTCTGCAGGATGAGTTCCATCCCTGACCAGCCAGGGAGCTACCCACATGGCGCAGCAGACCTCTCTTGACTTGCCCGCTACTCCCCTCAGCAGTGTATTTCAGTGGGTCCGCCTGTTCTGCTCCCCACTCTGTCTCTGGTGAATCTTCTCACCCTGCACACCTCTGGCCTTTACCCCAGTTCTTGTATGCATAAAAAAATAAATCTTAAAAAAAAAAACAATTTCTGGCTCTGAGTCTTACTAAGTTGTGTTATCTTTGGCAAATTGCTTAACCTGTCCCTCAACTTTCACATCTCTAAAATGGACCTAAAGGCCTCCTGTTGGCTTAGGGGTTAAGTCTCAGTGCTATCACCGCTATGGCCTATGTTTGATGCCCCACCAGGAAGCTGACCCACATAGGGCGCAGCAGACCTCTCCTGTCTCACCTGCTGCCCCCCTCAGCAGTGGATTTTGGTCAATCCACCTATTCTGCTCCCCACTCTGTCTCTGGGGAATCCTTTCACACACACACACACACACACACACACACACATACACACACACACACCCGGACCTCTGGCCTACCCCCCAGTACTTCTACAAAATGAATAAGTAAATAAATATTTTTTAAAAATAAAAATAAAATGGGGCTAATAACTGTATGTACTTATGGAATTACAATGAAAATTAAACAAATTAATATATGTAGGATCCTGGAAGACAATGTTTAGTGCTTGTAGTGTGGAACAGATAGCTGTTTTGTTGAGGGAACTCAATAAAATGGCCAGAGTCAGATGAATAGTGTCTGGTTCCAGCTCTACCACTTACTACCGCAAAATATCAGCCTCAGTTTTCTCATCTATAAAGTGGGAATGGCGATAATACTTGCCTCAGAGCATTATAGTGGTTTGATATAAGTAAGTTACTGTGCCCAGCGCCCAGTAGTTTCTATACAAACTTTTGCTTTCACCAGCAGTCCTTGTTTATCCCAAATGCTAGTGGGGCTTGAAAACAGACAGTTGCTTTTTTTCTCTTCCCTCACCCCACCCTCCCTAAGTAGGATTCCTTCTGACCAGAATTACTGTGCCTTTTCCAGGCAACTAGAAGATTACAGATAATTACAATTGTTTGGTTAAATTGAAACAAGGAGAGTTGTATACAATCAGCTGAAGAGTGTAACATATTTGACTCTGGTTGTCCTACTTTGGAATTATTGTTTATTTAAGTACCTTTTGTATCTAAATAGTTAATAAAGTATTTATCACTTAGCTTCTCTGGCCCTTGATTTTCTCACTTTTAAAATGAAAGGACTGTACTAAGAAAATCACTCATGTCTCTTCCAGGTATAAAATTCTAAGACCCTCGTCATTCTATCCACATGATAGATGAGTATGTATGTGGGGGTGGTCTGAGAGAGAAATGGAAATTGCCATTGGAATGATGTCTAGAGCTCAAATACCACTGCTGATGCTAGCTCAGGGCTCTAAAAATACTATAATTTCTTGTTATTATGGAGAAAAGTGATCAAAAGGAATTTAAATATTTAAAATTATATGTATCTCTAGGACTCAAATGCCATAAATCCCTTAACTGCTTTGTGACAATAGAATCTTGTAGGCTTGGAATGCTCTGAAATCCTTACAAATCCAAGCATACATTTAAGTTTAAAGGGACTCCACCATCTATGTAAATGTCCTTTGCACAATTAATACTTTTTATAAGTTCAAAATGTGATCATTTATACCATCAATATGGTCTTAACTTACTTTAACAGAACTTTATAATAATTGGCGGAGATGGAAACCTCTGGTTATTTAGCGGGCATGTAGAAGTTCTTGATTCTAAACTGACATCAAAGTGTTTCTATGTGATAAGATGTCCAAGTGAGATTTCATGTATATGAAGTCATGCCAGCTGCTAAGAGGATAAACAGTTTTACTTTGATGGTTTTTAGTTTCCACATTTGCTTTCAGCCTCTCTGCCAGAGGCACATACTCGCCATCCCTCAAAGCTCCCTAGATAAATTTCTATGATGTTTTTAATAGCAAGGCATGTTTCCCCCACTGGCTTTTTAGTTTTATCAGATAGCAGAATGACTAACATGTTGGCAAAGTTTGTTCATCTATTATCATGGCTCTCAGTACACCCTGTAGTGGTTAATTCTACTTAGTCCTGGGCAGTACAGTTTTGTCCTTCTCTCCTTCCCAGCCCAGGGCCTCTCCTGCAACCACGTTCTATCAGATCTTTAAGCCAACAAGCACCCAGCTTGAAGCCCCTCTGTGTATTTACTGGAGCCAAAGGGACGACTGGACCAGCTCCTTGTATCACACATCTGGTCCTGTTCCACCCAGATGTCACTGTGACAGAAAGAATAACCCACACGCTGGAACACACTGGGTCCCCATGATCAATGCAAGTTCTACTCAGTGAATGGAGCTGACAGCAGAGTGAAGTAAGATGGTTAGACTTCTAAATGAGCGACTTTATTATAAAGCAGCTTAAAATGAAGGTCTTCCAGAAGTCATCAGCAGAAATTTCCATTTAATCAGAAAATACCTCCCCTCTAAATGCCTGGAATCATGTTGGTGTTTTGTATTGGGGTTTGCAGTGATTTTTTTTAAATTCATCAGCACAAAACAAATTTTTTGAGGAAAAGGGAAAGAACGACTCCTGCATAAACACAGGCAGGCAGAGAGCTGGCAGGGTTGACAATTAACAAACACTTGACACTTGAAAAAAAATTGCATGCATAGTTTGGTGTGAATACTCAGGACTGGGGTTATTGGGTCATATCACATGGTATTTTATGAGCTTTATAAGCAACTGCCAAACTTCTTGCCAAAGTGCTTGCACTGTTTTGCGATCCCACAGCTATGTTTGAGAGGTCCAGTTGCTACATATACTTATCAACATCAGGCATTGTCAGTCTTTTTGTTTTGATTATAGTCCTTCTTCTGAGTGTGTGGCAATGTCTCATTGTGGTTTCATTTGCATTTCCTTTATGACAATGTTGAGCATTTTTTCACAGGTTTATTAGACACTTTTTTTAAAGATTTATTTTTATTCATTTATGCATACAAGAACTGGGGTGTAGGCCAGATGTGCGAGGGATGAGAGGACTCACCAGAGACAGAGTAGGGAGCAGAACAGGTGGATTGACTGAAATCCACTGCTGAGGGGAGCAGCGGGCAAGACAGGAGAGGTCTGCTCTGCCATGTGGGTCAGCTTCCTGGCTGCGGATTGAACTCATGCTTCAGTGGCTGGTGATAGCTTGATAATGCTAAGACTTTAGACCCTGCACCGCCAGGGACACCCAACACATGTTTAAACCTTTGCTCATTTACAAAAATTTGGTTGTTTTTTTATTGTCTTAAAAATTGTAGTAAAATATGTATAACATAATATTTAACTTTGTAACCATTAAGTACATAATTTAGTAGAATTGAATACAATAAAATGTTGTAAACCATCGTCATTATTTATACCCCAAACCTTTTCAGCATTCCCTATAAAAAGCTATGCCCAGTCTCTGATAACTTCTGCTTTCTGTCTCTGTTAAATTTCCTCTTCTAGACCCCTCATATAGGCGAATCAAGTAATATTTGTTTGATTTATTTCCCTAAGCATGTTTCAAAGTTTTTCCATGCTGTACCATACAACAAATTTGCTTTCCTCTTTATGACTCAATAGTATCTTATTGTACCTGGTTATTGAGCTTGAAAACTCTTTAAATGATTTGTTCACAAATCCCTTATCAGATATATAATTTGCAATTTTTTTCCTTCCAGTTTGTTGCCTGTTTTTTCATTTTCTTGGATGTTTTTCCAAGAGGAAAAAAATTGGCATTTCTACATTTGTCTATATATTTGGATGCAATAATATGAGTCTAAATTTCTGCAACAAACCCTGCATTTCTACTAACTGAAACATGATAATCTTATTTTGGGTAGCCTAATAAAGGTAATCAAAATGAAGTTCATTCTGTATTAATTGAGTTGTTTCCAGGTACTTTTATGTTATAATAGATTATTCTGTACTACTGAATTTTAGTGATACAGAGCAGTTATTTGTTATTTGTTTTAATTATTCTATTATTATTAATGAAATGGTGGTATTTTTCTTTGATTTTAGAAACATCTAGAACTTTACCTGAGCTAAAATCATTTGTTTACTGATTAAGGCAAAATACAAATAACACAATTTACCATTTTTACCATTTTAAAAAAAATTTTTTTAAGATTTATTTATTTATGCATACAAGAGCTGGGGTAAAAATTATTTTTATTTACTTAAACAAGAACTGGGTACAGGCCAAAGGCACGGGAGCATTAGAGGATTCACCAGAGCCAGAGCGGGGACCAGAACAGGCAGACAGACTGAAGACACTGCTGAGGGGAGCAGCGGGTGAGGCAGGAGAGGTCTGCCACACAATGTGGGTATCTCCCTGGCTGGCAGGGAATTGAACCCACGCTGCAGAGGCTGCAAACAGCTTTGCAGCACAGCGCTCAACCCTCAGTGCCACGGGGGAGGCCCTCGAGTAGAAAAATTTGCTGGAAAATCTCACAAGGACAAACTCCAGAGGTGGGGTAAGGACAGTGAATAAATCTTAACTAAACCAGTTATGGAAGTTTCCAGGAATCTGAGGGGGAGGTGAGGGTCAGAGAAGATTATCAGCCAGAGGTGGGGGCAGAGAGGATTACAGGTCTTAGAAGACTAACCGATTCTGACCTCAAGGCGATAATTTCCACAATAATTCCATCAAAGCACATTTTACAAAAAAACTCCCTTTGCCCTGGCAAAGGCATCTCTTGTGCTTTTTAAGACTGCCCACCTGTGTCTATGCAGGTGTCTCTCTTTCCTTGCCCTCCTTTCCTCAATAAATATGCCATGTGCTGATGAATGGGAATGTCTGTTGAACTCTTTCTCAGAGGTACCCAAGAACCCCATCACCTGAACCCCAACACATCCATGTTATAGCATGTGTCAGCATTTCCTTTCTTTTTAAAACTGAAAAATATTCTATTTTGCATATATGTATATATGCCATTCATCTGTTCATTTTAAAATTTATACATAGAGCTTCCATATGATCTAGCAATTCCACTCCTAGGTATTTACCCAAAGGACACAGAAACATCAATTCCAAAGAACACCTGCACCCCTATGTTTATAGAAGCTCTATTTACAATAGCTAAGCTTTGGAAACAGCCCAAATGCCCAAAAATAGATGACTGGATCAAGAAGATGTGATACATATATACCATGGAATATTACTCAGCATTCAAAAAAGATAAACACATGCAATTTGCAGCAACATGGATGGCGCTGGAAGGGATCATGCTCAGCGAAATAAGCCAAAAAGAAAAAGAAAAATACCGATGGTCTCACTCATAGCAGGAATCTAGAAAACTTAAATAAGGGACCAGGAAAATGAATAACTATAAGAAAGTGAAAATCAAAGTCAACAAAAAACTATGAACCAGAGACACTTTTTGGGGGGTGGGGGGTGGGGCGGGAGGGGAGGGATTGGGGTCAGAATGGGGGGTTGCAATTGTATGGGGAATATAAAAATAAAATTTATTATTTAAAAAAATAAAATAAAATTTATGCATCTGTTGAACACTTGGATTGAGTCCATCTCTTGATTTTTGTAGATAATGCTGCTATGAAGATGGATGTACAAAAATCTATTCAAGTCCCTGCTTTTGGTTATTTTCGATAGACAGCCGGCAGTGGAATTGTTAGGGGGAAAGGATGTCCTGAGCTAATTCCATACAGGCTTTGTGGACCCCACCCCCACTCCAGGCCAAAGCCATCAGGACATTGGGAAAGACAAATCCCATCACCACCAAAGGGAGGGTGGCTGGGACCTGAGGGTGGAGTTGGGCAGCCAGGTTGGATATAAAAACCAAACATGTGGGCCTTGGGGGGCTCGCTATAGCTCGCCTCCTGGCTTCACAGCTCCTGGCTGGCGGCCGGCTCTCAGAGCGCCATTTTGGGATTCCTGATCGGCGGATCGGGTAGGACTCATTTAAAACTTTGTCTCCCGCTTTTCTCCCTTGCTGTACATTTCCTCATTTCCCCTTCCCTTGTAAATAAACCTTTTATTAACCTTTCACGTGTGCCTGCAGTAGAGCATTGATAAGTCCTTTTAAGCGCGCAGGTGAGGACCCACAGTCAGGCACCCCGTTTTGTATCAGGGTTGCTCTACAACTAAATTCCTGGATCACATGGAATGACTTGATGATATGCTAATTCTATGTTTTATTTTCTGAGGAACTGCATACTATTGAGTTTAAAGTCTTATTTACCATTGCTTTTTGTACCTTGTTGCCAAACTTATGAAGATTATATAGAAATAAAATGGATTTGAGATATTAATGCACAATAGTAAGGAGAGTCACAAAAAATTTGCCAAGAAGAAATAGGCTTTAACAAATAATTTCCAGTATCTCTTTGTACTTACACGACTATTACAGCTGCCCTAAGTTCATAGCATCATAATTTCTAAAATTCTATCAGAAGCATATTTGGGATGTGGATTTTAAAATTTTCATTTCATTTTTATCCACAAGAAAATATGATTTTTCAAATTTGTTAGGTCCGGCAATGGCTATTGTACCAGGTTTCTTAAATTGTTTCTCCCAAATTAAAAATAGATCAACCGCATGAGCTAACAATTCCACTCATGGGACTCTACCCAAAGAATGCAAACAAAAATTCAAAGGGATAAATTCACTTCTGTGTTCACTGCAGCACTCTTCACAATAGCCAAGTTATGGAAACAACCTATGGGCCCAACAACTGATGAACAGATTATGATATGGTATGTATAACTATTCAGCTATAAAGATCAAATCTTGCCATTTGCGGCATTGATAGAACAGGAGGAAATAATGCTAAAGCGAAATAAGCTAGAAGGAAAAAGACAAATACTGGGTATTTCACTTATATGCAGAATATAAAGAAACAAAACATAGGAACAGATTAAAACCAAACAAAACAAACCCTGGAAATCTGGTAGTAAAATGTAGGTTCCCAGAGGTACAGGGAGAAGGTGGGAAGCAAAGTGTGGAGGGGCTCCAGTGGGCTATGGTGGAGGATTGTGGATGCCTTGTTGGTGGGTGTGAGTGTGATGTAGTAACATCTATCAGAGCAGGTATGAACATACACACTGCGTCATATACGGGTGGTATACCAATGTTACCTCAACACAAAATGATACAATTTAAAAAATACTGTGTCATACTACTGCTTTGTACTTTTTCTCCAGTAATTTACTTTCCCTCTGGTGGTTGCCCCCCAACAGCAGCCCTTGGAGGGATCCCTCACCAATCAACCAACCAAACAAACAAACCCTTTTCTTAAGGACATTGATTTTCTTTCAAAGCATTTTCCTGTTTGAATTGACTGCTAGACAGTTTAAACTCGTTTTAAGAATGAACTCAACCTCTATTTCCATCATATAATCTCATTCTTATTTCTCTTTCACTTTATCTTTATTGTTCTTTTCTTTTCTTTTTTAAAGATTTATTTATTTTTTTATGCATACAAGAACTGGGATACAGGCCAGGGGGGTGAGAGGATTCACCAGAGACAGAGTGGGGAGCATAACAGGCAGACTAACTGAAATACACTGCTGAGGGGAGCAGCAGGCGAGCCTGGAGAGGTCTGCTGTGCCATGTGGGTCACTCCCTGGCCGGCCGGGGAATTGAACTCATGCTACAGTGGCTGTGCACAGCTTCACAGGTTGTGTCTTAACCCCTTGTGCCACCAGGGAGGTCCCTTTAATGTTATTTTCTAATGTCACTCTATCATTAACCTTTGTAAAACCTCAAATATCTTTTATTAATAGAACAACATGAGATTATAATTTAGTAACACTCCAGTGTTCACTTATTACCTATCTAAAATCTACTACCTCCCAAATTTTATTAGCAGAATACCAATTGTACTTTGAATATCATTGTTGCCTCAGATCAAAAATTTGGGTTTTTCAAACTCTTTGAAAATTAGGAATGGTAAGTTGACATGATTTTGGCTAATGACATGGAAATGGATGTCCACCTCAGAGTTTCCAGAAGTTTTCGTTTTTCTATTAAAAGGGCAGACACACCAGAACACATTTCTGTTCTTCTCTTCTTCCAAAACTAGAATATAATGACTGGTATTGCAGAAGCAATCCTGGTACCTGAGGTCAAAAGCCATATGCTAAGAATGATGTCACAGGCTGGGGACCCAGGGCAGAACTGGAAACCAGGAAAGGCAACTAGAGGAGTTGGACCAACCACTGAGTAGAGACTGTCCCCATCAGGGAAATTCTCCACCAACACCGGCTGGGAGACAAGGTCCCAACACCAGAATTATAAGACTTAGAAGCAGCATCATGTGACTGTCACCGGAATGGATGGGACAGTCGGTGTGAATGAGGACGCAGGGAACCCAGAGACCACACTGGGCTGGAGAAAACGGGACTGTCCCCTATGCCATAGGAAGCTCCAAGGTCAAGGGTTGTAGAGAACCACTCCCCACACTTGCCCTACAAGAGGTCCCTGCAGGGCTGGGCCTGGCAAAATGCCTAGTTGCTTCTCCTGGGGTCTGATAGCCGGCTCCTTGGCCATCCAGGGATGCAGGTCCCCACCCAGGATAAATACAAGCCTCCAGGAAAAGGACAAGGCCCATGGGTTGACCATAGATCTAGGGAGGAGCAGGAGTGATTGGACTGGACAGGAGTGAGACATGAGAGAAGGAAGCGGTAGTATGTGGGTGATTATTGGTGGGAGGGCCCCACCTAAGGGGAACAATAACTAGAAAGATGACCCATGATGTAAGAAAAAAAATGATGTCGACCCTCCCCTGATGATCTCATGAAGCCACAATACCAACCCAAAGATGCTTATTCGTGGGTTTTTATGAAGACACCCTAGTGTATTATTTCAGCTTACTCTCCCATTTCCAGGACTCAAGCTGGTTTTGCACTTCATCTTTGCATTGGTCCTGATGTCTGCCTTTCTGGTTGAGCAACGCTGAAGAAGTCCTTTAAACCCACTCTGGTGCCAGCATACACTGGGCAGGTTTGCTATGGATTTGGGCAAACAGATAAAGGAGAGTCCTGGAGGCCTTGGTAGATCTTCAGGCTTTGATGCTTTCAGGGAACCAGGCACACAGGCACACCAGGTGAGAGGGAAACCCAAATGTAAAGGCTTGAAAGGTAAATGAAAAGTTGACAGAATGTGGAGAACAAATACAGACTTTTTAATATGAAGGTATGGTGGACAGTTTCTAAAATGGCACCTGGTATTCATGCCTTTGGTTAATCCCCTTCCCTTGATTTTGAGCTGGACTTAAATGACTTGTTTTTAATGAGTAGAATTCAGCAAAAGTGATTGAATATCCCTTTCCAGATCGGATATAAAAACATGGATTCAGCCTTGTTCACTGTAGGGTAAGTGAACTCATCAGGCTTTTTGTGCCACTGGCTTCTGTGGCTATCAACTGGCATGTCCATGCTGAAGGCACTTGGGAGCATGGGCACAGGGCACATGTCCTGATTGTGGACACTGGGAAAATGGGTGTGGGGCATGTATGAGTGTGCACACCTGAGCCTAGAGGCTAGGGATAGAAGGATGGCATCACTCAAGGATGCCTGTGAGAGAACAAGTGACTACAGAAGAGCAAGACCAAGAGAGAACACCAGCTAGAGCCCACAGAACGAGTAAAGATTCATGGGGGGCTGGGAGTCTCAGTTGCCTGCCTACCTCCCAGCAACCACCATTTACTAAAGATGTCCTAATTGTCAAATCCCAAAATCACTTCTCAGTATTCACCTTACTTGACCTTCTACTCAGTTTTCATAAACCAGTCTCTCCTGATTTTATTCCTGTTCCTTGGACCAAATCCTTTCCAATATCCTTTCTAGCTCCTCTCTACATAATTATACATAATTTATATTTTAAAGTGAATTTTTATTGCAGTAACATTACATCAGTTTCAAGGGCACAGCATTATAATTCAACATCTGTATACAAAACTTGCCCTTCCAGGCCTCCCCTGGTGGCGCAGTGGTTGAGCGCTGGGCTGCGAAGCTGCCCACAGCCTCTGCAACGCCGGTTCGATCCCCGGCCGCCAGCGAGGGTCCCACACAGTGCGACAGACCTCTCTTGACACCCGCTGCTCCCCTCAGCAGTGTATTTCGTCAGTCTGCCTGTTCTGTTCCCCACTCTGGCTATGGTGAATTCTCTCACCCTCCAGCACTTCTGACAGTACCCAATCGTCAAAAAAAAAAAAAAAAAAAAAAGAAAACTTGCCCTTCCTCCACCCTTTTGTTGTATTTGGATCATGCATATATTGGATAATGCCCGTCCACACTGGTGAGGGTGAATCTCTTTACTCAGTTTACTAATTCAAATGCAAATCTCTTCTAGAGCCATCTTCACAGACACACTCAGAAATGGAGCATCCCTTTGTCCACTTGAACTGACACATAAAAATAACCATCGTAATGATAATGCCAAAGCATTTTCTTTGGCATTCCAGAACAGTATTTCTGACTTCTGGTTGTCCCATAAGCATCTCAAAAATGAGCTCATCCTTTTCCCAAAATATTTTTTTTCCTCTTGCTTTTTATATCCTGATTAATATCACAATCTACTCAATGTCCCACATGGGAAGTCAGGATTCATCTTAGAATCTTGGCTCCCTGTGACTTTCCACACCCACATTCCACATCTAAATTGTGTTGCTTTCATCAATGAACATTTTTTGTTATCTCTCTTCTACATTGTAAACCTCATCAGGACAGGAAATGTATCTTGTGGACCTTTGTGACCCTAGCAATAACCCTAGCAATAATTATAAATGTATAATTACGTAGAGAGGAGCTAGGAAGGATATTAGAAAGGATTTGGCCCAAGGAATAGGAAAAAAATCAGGAGAGACTGGTTTAATGAAAATTGAGTAGAAGGCCCAGCTAATAGGATTCCTGCTAAATATTTATCTGCAGATTAAAACAAAATTTAACTTGATCATTGTTATTCTAGAATATTAAAGATCTTGGGGCCTCCCTGGTGGCACAGGGGTTGAGATACAACCTATGAAGCTATCCATAGCCTCTGCAGCACGAGTTCGATCCCCAGCCAGGGAGGTGACCCACGGACCTGGCGCAGCAGACCTCTCCTGCCTCACCCGCTGCTCCCCTCAGCAGTGCATTTCAGTTCATCTGCCTGTTCTGTTCCCTACTCTGTCTCTGAGCAGTCCTCTCACCCCCCACACCTCTGGCCTGTGTCCCAGCTCTTGTATGCATAAATAAATAAATCTTTAAAAAAAGAAAAAAATAGAATATTAAAGATCTTTAATGACTTCTAATTATTTATCTAAACCCCTTAGTGTCACTTAAATGATAGCCCCTTACTCAGATATAGATGTATCAGGGTGCTTATATTTCTTAAGGTATTCAATCTGCTTTTACATTTCTTTTCTGTCACTCTCCCATTGTTCAGCAGTTTACAATCACTTTTAAAAAAATTATTTATTTATATATATTTTACATCACTGTTGATTTTTGTACAATATTTGCTTTCTCCTCTCAGGTGTAGTCCCTGTAGAATTCCCACCACCAAATCACCCATGCACCATCACCATAGTCCCTTGTGCTCCTCTCTCTCCTGTTTTGCTCGCTCTCCTTTCCCTTCCCCTGCAGAATGTCTATGATTTATAGTTGCCTGTTAATTTGTTCTTTCTTTATTTTTTTCCCGATCCCTTATTTGGTTCCCCTATATTCCTCCTATAAGTGAAACCATCCAATATTTTTCTTTTTCCTTCTTGTTTATTTCACTGAGCATAATCCCTGCTCCTTCCATGTTGCTGTGAATGGCATGAGTTATCTTTTTTGATTGATGGATAAATTCCATTGTGTATATAGATCACATATTCTTGACCCAGTCATCTATTTTTGGGCATTTGAGTTGTTTCCATAGATGACCTATTGTAAGTAGTGCTGCATTAAACATAGGAGTGCACGTATCCTTTGGGATTAATGTATTTGTGTCCTTTGGTTAGAGTCCTAGGAGTGGAATTGCTGGCTCACATGATAGCTCTATTTTTAGTATTTGAGGAACCTCCACGCAGCTTGAGAATGGCACATATTGCGATCATTTTTTATGCCAACATTGTACTTGCTGCTACCTGGTGTATCTCCCTTTTTAATCTGTTTCTTCTATTCTGCCATAGCCTGGGAAAGCAGGGTGTGACTGGAAATCCACAGCTAACTTCTGAGTGTACTTCATAAAAATTTGTATATATAGATTCCTTTTGGCTAACCATAGCTTTCCCCCCTTTTTTCCTACCTGTTCGTTATATTATACAAATGAGAGGTTATCACTTTTAAATAAGTGAGGTATCGTTACATATAGCAATTAAAAAACAAAATTATATGTCAACTCTGCATATGTTTTACATATGGGGAACTGATCTATTTGCAAATCAGTAATACAATACTTAAATCTAAATAAATTTTAAGTGGTTTTCTGCTTCATTCATTTTCTTGTAATTTACTGTTGCGCAACCATCCCAGACCCGACTGGTTTGCTGTTGATTCAAGCAGATGAAGAGAATTTTGGAGTCTTCAGTATGTCTAACATACATTTAATGCTGAATCAGGGGACTGCACACAGAGCCAGACCAGTAGACACGGAGGCAGCAACCAAGCCCGTGTTAATCTCCCCTGTTTTTCACTTGCTTCTCTGCCCAAGTGTCTATATTTACAAATTCACATGCCCCATGCTCTCTGGCTTCTCAGCCCAAGTACCCATAATCATAGGTGTGAGCACCCTGTGCTTGCACTCTCAAGCTCACACAATATCACGTGTGGGCAGTGAAACCTGGGAGAAAAGCAAAGTTGCTGGTAGCTGCTGCAGAGACTGGTCCTGAGAGGTAAAAAGAGCCTTTTTTTTAAAAAAAAGATTTATTTATTTATGCATACAAGAACTGGGGTACAGGCCAGAGTGTGGATGGGGGGTGGTGAGAGAATTCACCAGAGAGAGAGTGGGGAACAGAACAGGCAGACTGACTGAAATACACTGCTGAGGGCGCAGCGGGCAAGTCAGGAGAGGTCTGCTGCACCATGTGGGTTAGCTCCCTGGCCGGGGATCGAACTCATGCTGCAGTGGCTGTGGAAAGCTTCATTGTTGCGTCTTATCCCCTTGTGCCACCAGGGAGGCCCAAGAGCTTCTTTTTTTAAAATAAAGATTTTTATGTATTTATTTTGTGTAGAAGAACTGGGGTGTAGGCCAGAAGTGTGGGGGATGAGAAGATTTACCTGAGTCAGAGTGGGGAGCAGAACCAGCAGATCTACTGAAATTCACAGCTGAGGGAAGCAGCAGGAGAGACAGGAGAGGTCTGCTACACCATGTGCGTCAGCTCTCTGTCTGGGAATCGAACTCAGGCCTTAGGAGTGATAGTGCTGAGACTTAACCCTTAGGCCGCTGGGGAGGCCCTTCATCCTACTATTCTATCATTGCAATTTCAGTCATAGAATGGCAGGTGCAGGACAATGTGTATAACCATAAAAAAGAAAGTGTGGAAAATCTAATGTTTTTCATTCTTATGTCATCATTTTCAGTGGAGAGAGCATGTGGAATTGACCTATTCACTGGCATATGGGTAACTATTCATAAAACTGGGTTAATGAGAAGATACAGACTATGAAAAACAAACAAACAAAAAAACAAATATGTGTAGTACATTAGAAATTCTCAACAAAAATCAGCTGTGAGACCCTGGCATGGAAGAATTCAACAGAAGTAGTTTCCATTTGTGCCAAAGTTTGTTTATCCCACTTATTTGCAGTCAGAGCCAATAATTCCACTGATCCCAAGAATGGTGATAAATGCTTTTCTACATTTAGAAAGGGCTAAATGGCAGAACCTATGCAAGCAGGCCAATTCCTGGTCTTAGTAACACAATACAGATAGGACTCTGCTGACTTAATGTGATGAGTCAGGTGCCCTGAGTTGTTTCTTATTAGCAGAGAGATTTACACCCATTCCCATGTTTTCTGGCTGAGTGCCTTTTGCAACCACCTGAATGCACAGAAGAATCAGAAGGGTGACATTAGCACTTAAGGAACAAAATCAGGCTACCTGATCCATGGAAATCTGAGGTAGTGTAAGAGGGTGGTCCCCAAGCAGAGGGGAGGTTCTAGGTTCCCTTCCCCACCAGAGGGAGGGTGGAGCTGAGCTGGGAGGAGAAGAAACTGCAGAGGAGACTGGGGAAGGTAGGAAGAAGGAAGGAGAACAAGAAGGACACTCGGAGGAGGCATGTGGAGCAGAGACACATGAGAAGAATCTGCACTTGCTTCTTGGTCCTGGACAGGGTGAAACAGATGAGGATGAGAGACCTGTGGGGAGGTTAACAATGGCAGCTGTTATCTTGATTTTGATTTTGCTCTTTTCCTTCCTGACTTATCTGGACCCTTCTGACACTTTTCTATGGGTCCCACCCCAGGGGGTGCCTTAGATGTGTGTCAGGCTTTCTGGTCTCAGTGGCCCTGCTTTGGGCCAAGCCTGTGTGGCTGGGCACTTACCCATGAGGGGATGGGTAACTTCGGGTGCTGGATTTGGAAACTATGCTTTGTCTTTTCTTTGTTGCATGCTAATTATATTAAAGTTTCTTTTCATTAAAGTTCTTATGTTTTGTCTTGATGCAGCGGATGGCAGAACCTATTTAGAATGGGCAGGTTTTGGGGTTCTGGGGTGCCCCTCTCCCTGTCCTGTAACACTAGGGTCTGTCAAATGCCCTGTTGAAAGAGCACTGTGCCTTCAAAGCCACTGATGGAACATTGAAAAGGCTTTATGTTTCAAAATAGAGGCTAACATAGCACATCTTTGCTAAATCCCCCCTGAGACTTTTTTTCCTCTGCTCTCCCTTGATTTGATTCTTTTCACCCAAACAGATCTAAGTCTCAAGTATCTTTTAGGTCTCAGTTTTTTTCTATTTATTTCTACTAGTTTGCATTGTGTCCCTGAGTAACTTGGGTTCTGGCCTTAGCCAATCTCTGATTTTGACTTTTTGAAATTTTACTGGGTCGTGTTGATCTGCCCGGGCCTCCTCTGTCAGTGGTTCATTGTGTAGATATGGAGAGATACATTAGAACAGTGCAAACCGGTTTATCAGCCCCGCAGCCTCCCATCACCTAAAATTATTTTATTTGTAGGCTTTTTTGTTAAGCTGGTTGACAGCTTTGAATTATAACATATATATGGAGGGGGCCTCCTTGGCGGTGCAGGGATTAAGTCTCAGTGATGGGCCTCCCCGGTGGTGCAGCGGCTGAGCGCTGTGCTGAGAAGCTGCCTGCAGCCTCTGCGGTGCCGGTTCGATTCCCGGCCACCAGCGAGGGTCCCACATGGTGCACAGACCTCTCCTGCCGCGCCCGCTGCTCCCCTCAGCAATGTACTTTGTCATTCTGCCTGTTCTGCTCCCCGCTCTGGCTCTGGTGAATTCTCTAACCCTCCCGCTCTTCTGGCTGTACCCAGTGCCTGTATAAATAAATAAATAAATCTTAAAAAAAAAAGTCTCAGTGCTATCAAGCTATCACCAGCCACTGCAGCATGAGTTTGATTCCCGGCCAGGGAGCTACCCACATGGTGCAGCAGACCTCTCCTTTTTCACCTGCTGCTCTCCTCGCCAGTGAATTTCAGCAGATCCGCCTGTTATGTTCCCCACTCTGTTTCTGGTGAGTCCTCTCATCCCCCATACCTCTGGCCTATACCCCAGTTCGTGATGCATAAATAAAATAAATATTTAAAAAAAGCATATTTATGGGAATCTTGTCATGAAAAAGAAAGTAACACTTCTTAGTTCTGAGACTTTACATTTATAACATGAATTCTGAGAATGGAAGAAAGTACTTCCTTCACCTATTAGAAGTAATTTGGGCTTATTTTCCCCCCAAAATGAGTGCAGAATGATGGCTCCATTCATTGATAGGTAAAAGAAAAATCTCATATCTTTCTCACAAGTAATTAATGATGCCATATATGAGTCTAAGTGGTTTCTACAGTTTTCAGAGTGAGTCTCAGCTAAATGCAACCTAAGTGAAAATGGAACATAACTGTCAGATTCTGTATTTATTTTAATTTTCTTAAATCTATACTTACATACTGTATTTGACCTCCTGTAACCACCAACTTCAGAGAAGGCAGAAAATACATTCTCATGATTTTACACCCTAGGTAGTTAATTCACTTTTTGCAACAGTTGTAGAAGATGCAATTATATATTATAGCAAGCATTAAAAATTTTTGCTTTTTTTTTTTAAATTTGAAAGAATGTCATTTAATATCTGAACAAGGAAATTCACAACAACGTTGAAATCTGTCTACATTACTATGTTTCTTTTTTTTTTAAATAATAAATTTTATTTTTATATTCCCCCATACAATTGCAAACGCCCCATTCTGACCCCAATCCCTCCCCAATTTTTGCTTTTTTATTCAGTTTTGTGTTTTGTGTTTCTGTATTTACTAGAGAATTTTCTTTAACAGTAACAATAGAAAAGTGAACAAAAATAGCTACAAATTGAAGGCCTACTGTGTGTCCAATCATCTTGAAAATCCTGGAAGATTAGTGCCTTATGCAAAGGCATCACTCAATGATGTCCTTGTTCTCTGCCAGTCTCCAGGGAGGACTGTTGTTTGGTTTAAGGACACTACAGTGCCGTGGCTAGTGGCTTGGTATGTGGCACTTTATCAAATGCCCTGCTAAGATGGGGAGAGCAATCTAAGAGCTTAGAATTGTTCTATACCTTCAAAACAAAACATGTTCTTTTCTTTTCAGTTCTGCACCCATGAGGTTATGGAAGTCAAGTTTAAGACTTGGTAGGAACAAAACCACTTCTCCTGTTCTGCTCCCTGGTCTTTCTCTGGTGAATCCTTTCACCCTCCCGTGCCTCTGACCTGTACCCCAGCTCTTGTATAAATAAATAAATAAATCTTTAAAAAAAATAAGTTGGATAATGTTTTCAAGGTGCATCTGATGGAAACTTCGAGTAGAAAACAAAAGTTGTCTCTGGAGTATTTGTTCCTTGTTGTAAGAACAGTAAAATGGTCAAGCTTTTATGACACTGGCCTCTGTGACTATCACCTGTGGCCTCAAATGCAGAAGGTGCTTGGGAGCGTGTGCATGTGGTATGGGTGCCTGATTGTGGACACATGGAGTATGGTGTAGGCATGCATAAGAGTGCACACCTCAGCCCGGAGGCCAAGAATATAGGGACAGCGTTACTCAGAGGTGGCTGGGCTTGGAGAGGATGAGCGACAGCTGCAGGAGGAAGAGATCACGAAAGAATGGCAGAGAGAGCCCAGAGGAAAAAGCATATTGCTGTCTCCTTGCTGGCTTGTTTCCCTGCATATTATTAAAAAACCTGTGGGGCTCCAACATTGTCTTTTAAGATGCCTGAACCTATGATTAACCTACCTGGCATGGGATGTTTGCAAAACAAGTGTTCTCCAACTCTTGCAGTTGTCATTTTCAAAATACTTTCATGGCAAATTTAAGACTTGGGTGTGAATAAGATATAAAGGAGAGAAAAGATTCTTCATTTGATTTGCTTTGGTCATTGCTTTTGTGGCCTCCAGCTTAAAGAAACAGAATTTTGCTCTTCTGGCCCAGCTCTCTAGAATTTTACATTAGAAACAGCTTCCAGAGATGTGGCTAACAATGAAGACATTGTCTTTTTTTTACTTCTGTTACGCTTACAGTGCTCTCAACACTATCACCAAGAGAAGGAATAGTAGAGCCAAGACCAAATTCAGATAGTGTTGGTCAAATACCATGCGGGGGCCTGAAACTATTTATATGAGAACTAAGGAGGCTTGCATCCCTAAAGTTGTGATTTCATATATTTTAACTTCTTCATTAATGTCTACTTCCATAATAGAATGCTTTCCAACTCAATGGATTATATCATATCAGAAGTAATGTGTTTGTTCTGAGGATTAAATAAATTACTTGGAACAGAGTCTAGGGCATGCATAGTATAGACATTTGCTAGAATAACTTGTAAAAATTATAATAATGGATTAGTACATAGATGTACCGGATGGTATTTGTTTTTATTTTTTTGAAAGATTTATTTTTTATTTATACCATAGCTGGGGTACAGGTCAGAGTCATGGGAGGGTCAGAGGGTTAGAGACAGAGTGGGGAGCAGAATGGACCAAAAGCACTGCTGAGGGGAGCAGTGGGTGAGACAGGAGAGGTCTTCTGCGTCATGTGGGATTCTCGCCCGCCAGCTGGGATCGAACCGGTGCTGCAGAGGCTGCGACAGCTTCACAGTGCTGCGCTCAACAGCCTGTTCTGCTCCCCACTCTGCCTCTGGTGAATCCTCTCACCCTCCCTGCTGCACCTCTGGCCTACACCCCAGTTCTTCCACATACACACAAAAAAGTAAAAAATAAGTAAATGTGAGCAAAAATAAAATGTAAGTAAACTAAAAACATGATCACAGACATGGTGGGAGGTTATATAATTCCTGGAAAAGTACACTGATTGTGTTGAAAAAGGAATTATAACTTTTCTTTTAACTTTTTTGGTTTTTTTAAGTTGCCTCCCCTGAACTACTAATGCTCATATCTCATCTGCCTTCCTCTTCTACTCTACCCCCTTTAGCTTTATTTGAACTATATAAAATTAATGAGTACAATGAAACAGAATGGGTTTTCTGTATTAGGTACAATTTCACACCCACCCAGAATGTGTAATAGGTGTGATATAACAATGGGAGGGCTATTCCAATTTTACTTTTAGTAAAGAGTATGATCATCCTAATCCTTATGTTAATTTAGAATCTTTCCAGAAATTAAAGCAGTATAGAGCTTCCTCAAGTTATGATGGAGTTGCATCTAATAAGTTGAAAATATAAATAAAAAATGCATTTAAACACCTCACATTATAGTTTTCTTGCATTGGCTAGAACATCTAGCTCAACACTGAGGAGATGAGAGCACAGAATCTTGCCTTAGTCCCAATATTGGAGGGAAAGTCTTCATAGGTCACCATTTAATGTGATATTAGCTGTTGGTTTTTCATAGGTGCCTTTATCAGTCGAGGAAGCTAACTTCTAGCTCAAGTTTGCTGAGAGGTTTTTTTTTAATCATAAATGGGTGTTGGGTATAATTAAATAGTTTTCTATGTATTAAGATGATCATGTGGGGTTTTTGCCCTTATACTGGTATATTCTACTGATTTTTAAAATTTTGTGTAGAAGAACTGGGGTATAGGCCAGAGTTGCATGGGGTGAGAGGATTCACTAGAGATAGAGTGGGGAGCAGAACAGGCAGACTGACTGAAATACTGCTGCGGGGAGCAGCAGGCAAGTCAGGAGAGGTCTGCTGTGCCATTTGGGTCAGCTCCTTGGCTGGGGTTCCAACTCAGGCCACAGTGGTGATGGTGGTGATGGTGCTGAGGGCCACCAGAGAGGCCCTCAAGCTCTTCAGAAGGGATAATTTCTCTGAGAATGTATCTTGCAATATCTATTTCCCCAAAAAACTAAATTACATGAAACAGTAAAACAATGTCTTTCTTATTCACAGAAAAAGTAAGGCAGATGTGGATGCTTCTTTTTAAAATCGATGTTCAATATAAATTTTATTTTTTTACAGACAGATTTGTTAATTTATTTATGCATACAAGAACTGGGGTGTAAGCAGAGGTTGGGGGGGGGGGTGAAAGGAGTCTCCAGAGACAGAGTAGGGAGAAGAACAGGCAGAATTGACTGAAATATGCTGCTGAGGAGAGCAGACAGACCAGGCAGGAGAGGTCTGCTGTGCCACATGGGTCAGCTCCCTTTCAGGGGATCAAACTCAGGCTGCAGCGGTGGCAGTGCTGAGACTCAACCTCGAGGCCACTAGGGAGTCCCATCTGGTTTAGTTTTAAAAGCACTACTTGTAGGGCCTCCCCAGTGGTGCAGCGCTTGAGCGCTAGGTTGCATAGCTGCCCCCAGCCTCTGCAGCACCGGTTCGATCCCCAGCCTCCAAGCGAGGGTCCCACATGGAGCGCAGACCTCTCCTGCCATCCATTGCTTTGTCATTCTGCCTGTTCTGTTTCCCGCTCTGGCTCTGGTGAATTCTCACACCCTCCCACGCTTCTGACTGTACCCAGTGCTTGTATAAATAAACAAATAAATAAAATCTTTAAAAAAAAAAAGGACTACTTGTACAAAGAAAACTATAAAACACTGTTAAAAGAAATAGAAGTAGACACAAAGAAATGGAAAGACATCCCCTGCTCATGGATCAAAAGAATTAACATTATCAAAATGGCCATCCTACCAAAAGTAATCTACAGATTCAATGCTATTTCAAATAAAATTTCAATGTCATTCTTCAAAGAAATAGAACAATTATTGATGAAATTCAAATGGAGCCACCAAAAACCCTGAATAGCCAAAACCCTCCTGAAAACAAAAGAAGGGAATGGAGGCATCACTCTCCCAAATTTCAAACTATACTACAAAGCCATAATAATCAAAACTGCATGGTATTGGAACATGAACAGACACACGGACCAATGGAACCGAATAGAAAACCCAGAAATAAACCCACAGATTTATGGTCAACTAATCTTTGACAAAGGAGCAAAGAATATGCACTGGAGCAAAGAATGTTTGTTCAATAAATGGTGCTGGGAAAACTGGGTCTCTACATGCAAAAGAAGAAACTTGCTACTACCTCACACCATGCACAAAAACCAACTCAAAATGGATAAAAGAACTAGACATAAGACCTGAAACCATAAAATATATAGAAGGAAATATAGGTGAAACACTACATGACATGCACCTCAAAGACTTCTTTACAGGGCCTCCCTGGTGGCGCAGAGGTTGAGCGCTGGGTTGCGAAGCTGCCTGCAACCTCTGCAGCACCGGTTCAATCCCTGGCTGCTCCCCGGCCACCAGAGGAGGGTCCCACATGGCGCGCAGACCTCTCCTGCCGCCCACTGCTCCCTTCAGCAGTGTATTTTGGTCCTTCTGCCTGCTCTGCTCCCAGCTCTGGCTCTGGTGAATCCTCTCACCCTCCCGTGCTTCTGACTCTACCCAGTGCTTGTATAAATAAATAAATAAATAAATAAATAAATCTTTTAAAAAAAAAAAAGACATCTTTACAGACACATCACCCAAAGCAGTGATAGTGAAGGCAAAGATAAACAGCTGGGACTACATCAAATTAAAGAGCTTCTGCACAGCAAAAGAGACAATAACAAAAACAAAGAGAAACCCCACTAACTGGGAGAACATTTTTGCATACAACACTAATGATAAAGGACTGATCACAAAAATCTACAAAGAGCTGATGAGACTCAACAACAACAAAGAAAATAATCCTGTCAAAAAATGGGCAGAAGAGCTAAAAAGACACTTCTCTAAAGAGGAAATGCAAATGGCCAACAGGCATATGAAAAAATGTTCAATATCACCTGTAATCAGGGAAATGCAAATCAAAACTACCATGAGATACCATCTTACACCAGTGAGAATGGCACATATTGAAAAAACTAGCAACAACAAATGTTGGGCGAGGATGTGGAGAAAAAGGAACTCTCCTGCACTGCTGGTGGGAGTGCAAACTGGTCCAACTACTATGGAAAGCTGTGTGGAGATTCCTCAACCTACTACAGATAGAGCTTCCATATGATCCAGCAATTCCACTCCTAGGTATTTACCCAAAGGACACAGAAACATTAATTCCAAAGGGTACATGCACCCCTATGTTTATAGCAGTATTATTTACAATAGCTAAGCTTTGGAAACAACCCAAATGCCCAAAAATAGATGACTGGATCAAGAAGATGTGGTACATATACACCATGGAATATTAGTCAGCAATCAAAAAAGATAAACTCATGCAATTTGCAGCAACATGGATGGAGCTGGAAGGGATGATGCTCAGCGAAATAAGCCAGAAAGAAAAAGAAAATACCGGATGATCTCACTCATAGCAGGAATCTAGAAAACCTAAATAAGGGACCAGGAAAAAGAGTAACTATTAGAAAGAAAAAAATCAAAATCAACAAACAACTATAAACCAGAGTCACACTATGGGGGAGGTGGGGAAAGGAGGATTTGGGGTCAAAATAATGGGGTTGCAATTGTATGGGGGATATAAAAATAAAAAATAAATTAATTAAAAAAAGAAACCATAGATCTAAAAATAAATAAATAAAAGGACTACTTTGGCGATTCTGTGGAGATCAGTTAGGTAATTGCAATAATTCTAGATGATCATGTTCTGGGGTCAAAGTGATAACAATGGACTAGCTCTTTACCTGTGACTATATTTTAAAGTGAGAGTTGACAGTTTATGACTTAAATGTGGGTATAAGGAAAAGAAAGTAATCCATGATAGTGCCAAGATTTTTGGCCTGAGCTAAAGGACGAATTAACGTCAACAGAGGGCACTTGAAAAGAGTGCATTTGATATTTTAAACTTTAACTTTAAAATTTGCTGGCTCTTCCAAGAATATTTCATCTCAGAAAAATCATTAAAAAACAAACACTTCTAAGAAAAATTGTTATGCCTGTGTAAATAGTATGGAACTTAAATTTTCTCCTGGTCGAAAAAGTAGTCATATGGTTTGAGAGCTTATTGAGAGAAGCCTCGTAGCACAGTAGTTTATAGATTCTAGGGTCTGTTTGCCTGGATTTAAATCTGGTGCTAATTGTGTTACTTTGGGTATATTAGTTTATCTCTGTGGTGCCTAGTCCTGTCAGCTATATAATGATGAGAATGTCTACCTAAAAGAAAGTAACTTAGTTTGTTTGTAGTGTTTTTATAACAGCAAATATAAATATAGTGCTAAATATATGATTCAACTGTCAGGTAATTTACTGAAATTTGTTTTGTCTTGTGTTGAACACTCAGAAAGTCCTATTTTTTTAAAAAAAAATTTGTGTAGAACTGGGGTGCAGGCAAGAGGTGTGGGAGGTGAGATGATTCACCAGAGACAGAGTAGGGAGCAGCACAGGTGGATTGATTAAAATCCACTGCTGAGGGGAGCAGCAGGCAAGACAGGAATGGTCTGCTGTGCCCTATATGGGTTAGCTCCCTGGCCAGGATCTAATTCAGGCCACAGGGGTGACAGTGCTGAGATGCTCAGGTCACCAGGAAGCCCCTAAATCACTTTATGAAAGTTTACATGTTTCACCTAAAGCCATACATCTGGAAAGATGTGCTGATAAAAAACGCAACATTCCAGGAAAGGAATGTCTGCTACCACTACATTCCCCGACAGCTTTATTATTTCTGCTCTGCTAATTCTATGTACAGATCTTAACTAAAATTATTAACTGGTTGTATCGATAATAGTATCTAACATTCTTAAAATTTGGTTCTTTTGAAAGCATTGTAAAAATATTTGACAATTGGCTAAAGCCTTTCTGTGAACTTTAGTTTTTTTGCAATAGCAGTCAAGTTTTGCCCTATTTCCATGTTCTGCAAATACCCTCAAACTTGTTTAACATGGGAAATGGTTTTTTTTTTTTGGGTGCTACATCTCTATTTCCTGTGTCCTACTTAGCTAACTCAGTATTCTGTCTTTGACAATGATGAAAGGACTTTACATTCCTTTTACAAGGTAAGTTCTGCATTCATTCCAAACTAAAAATAGACACCTTGTTGCATAGTTAGCAGCTTTAGTTCAGTGAGTTGGGTGGGACTGTCCCTCCTCATTCACAGGAATGGACACTGAGGCACTGGCCAGTATGGGTTTTGGGGGTCTTCCACTGGAAACACTGGGGAAGAGGAATTTTTATTATTAGGATTTCTTGCTTTAGCGATGTGAGGGTCACCTGTTACCATATAAAAGAAGCTTGTTGGAAAATAAAGGTAGTACAGAGACAAAAATAAAATGAAACAGAAAAATAAATTTTCAATTATGCTTTTACTACTTCATCCATTTCTGCAACTGAAAGTCTTGGTTATGTGATCTAATGGCCCTTTCTCTCACTTTTTTCCCCCTAAATTTTTATTTATGCATACAAGAACTGTGGTGTAGGTGAGAGATGTGGGGGGTGGGGCGGCGTGTGTGAGGATTCACAAGTGACAGCGGTGAGCAGAACAGGCGGATTGACTGAAATCCACTGCTGAGGGGAGCAGTGGGCAAGACAGGAGAGGTCTGCTGTGTCCTGTGGGTCAGCTCCCTGGCCTGGGATCTTTTGTAGAGGTGATAGTTCTGTGGCTTAACCCTTGGGGAACCAGGGAAGCCTCTCTTCCTCTCACTTTTTAAAATATGCTTTCACCCATTTATACAGGTTTCAAATACTTCTCCAGATGTGGCCACCAAGGTTTTACTATTTTAACACTTTAATACTTAAATATTTCATGATCACTGCTGTGTACCACAAAAACACATACTTTTGGAACATAAAACAATTAACATTATGATAGTCTGGCAGTTTGAGAATAGGCATCTAGTCAAAAAAGCCAAGTGAGTAAATGAATGTTTGCAGAGGGAAAGAAAATATATCCAGCAAGACAGGCATTTTGATTGACAAATGCTTTCACATTAGAAATCAACATTTTTTTTATAGGTTCATAGTCCCTTTTTCTGAAACCCAGGGACCACATAAGATTTTTAAAATCAGAATTATTCACTTCTAAGCTCCCATTTTTTTTTTTTTTTTTTTTTTTGGTGTGTGTGTGTGTGGGGATCTAGTCATTTGAATCTCTATTTTGCTGATGGCTCTTGAATGATGGTTGATAAAGAGCTGTCTACAACCAGACAGCTTCACATTGAATGTTAAATTCTAAAAGGTTGATTAGAACAACTGTGAACCCCACTGCCCTGGCCTTATCAACGTGGGGAATTTGATTATTGAACTCTTTCCTTAGGGCTCCAAATTTCCCATGTCAGTATGTCTTTTCTCCTGGGAAGGAACCATAATCTCCTGAGGTGAATGAGCCTATTTTTTATTGCTTTCAATAATGAAAAAAAAATGGTGATTTTTAAAAAAGCAGTCTGTATAGAATTATAGAGTGGAAAATTAAAGGTCTCATAAGCCCATTCCTATATAACTATTTGCAGAAAATATGGGAATACTTAGTAATAAATAGAATTATAATACATGAAACAATGAGGCAATTATTAACTCAGGAAAAATGTAATCATATCACACTCTTCAGCTCAGAAGTGAATAGTAGGCCTCTCTAGTGGCCTAAGGGTTAAGTCTTAGCACTATCACCTCCACAGCCTGAGTTTGATCCCCAGCCAGGGAGCTGACACACACTAAGGTGCAGCAGACCTCTCTTTTCTTGCCCACTACTCCCCTTAGCAGTGGATTTCAGTTGATGTGCCTGTTCTGTTTCCCACTCTGTCTCTGGTGAATCCTTTCATCCCCTGCACCTCTGGCCTACATCTAGCTTTTCCATGCAAAAATAAGTAAATCTTCAAAAAAAAGTAATAGTACTTACATAGTCACAAAAGCAATATGGATTTAAAAAAAATTTTTATCATAGCCATATTGGGAAGGGGTAGGAGGGCAGGGAGCAGATGAAACTGAAAAATTTTGTCTTTTTTTAAAATTTATTTATTTATTTATACAAGCACTGGGTACAGTCAGAAGCGCGGGAGGGTAAGAGAATTCACCAGAGCCAGAGCGGGGAGCAGAATAGGCAGAAGGACCGAAGTACACTGCTGAGGGGAGCAGTGGGCAGCAGGAGAGGTCTGCGCGCCATGTGGGACCCTCGCCGGTAGCCAGGGATTGAACCTGCACTGCAGAGGCTGCAGGCAGCTTTGCAGCCCAGCGCTCAACCGCTGCGCCACCAGGGGAGGCCCGAAAAATTTTGTCTTTATCCCTTTATGAATTAAATGAAAAAATGTATGTTTTTTTATTTAGCAATATGAATGCATGCATGAAAAGAAATAGTTAGAGAACCTATTTGCTTCTGGATAACAGAACTTGGTTTGTGCTATTTGGTTATAAGCCTAGTACAGTTACTTTATATTTTATGGACAATTACCTTATCTAGATTGAGATAAGGAAATATGATGAAAAAAGAAATATAAAGAAATAAGATGACAAGACACCTATATTTAAAAACAAAATTCTCTTGAAAATTTTATTAACATTTAATAAAAATAGATCATTCAACTCTTTCAGTCCTTATGAAATTTTTGTTTTAAAGATGAAACTTATTTCACAAGTCCTCATGTAAACCAATCAGACACAAATAAACTTTTATACTGAACCTCTCAAACACTTCTTTTTACTATCTATCTTTTTGAGGGGGGATGACATCAGCATTACTGTCACAGCATTTTCTTTTTATTCAAACAAACTTCAAGATTAAATGTATGAACAAATCTTAATTTTTTTTTATTACTCTGCTAAGGCAAGACAGAAACATGATACTTTAACATTATTTTTCAATTTCCTATGATCTATTTTACAGTAAAAGCTATTTGGTACTAAGTGTTCTTATGCTCAAATTCTAAGAGTAATCTTTAGTCCCAACTGAACTTGGTATTCCAAGATCAAAAAAAAAAATTATGTTTAATGAGATTTACATAAATAAATACAACTTTAATCACTAAGTTCTTCCTCATCACTGAAATATGTGCTTTTCTTTATCCTCGGGCGTCTTGAGTCATCTGATGTTGAGGGACCCCCTGAACTGGGTTTCCACTTATTTTGTTCTTCTTCAATTTTGGCTTGCTGTAATGTGATTCCAAAAACAAACAAAACCAAACCAGGAATTGTTCAATATTATTTATGGTGCATTAATTCAAAACACAGCAAAAATATGCCCAAGTGCCAAAACCACCCACTTCTCAGCAGATAGAGACAATTCTCCTCCATCAGGATAGCTCCTTCCACCCATGTCACCGTTACAGCCTTACCATGTTACTGAGTTACTCCAGGCAATTTCTACTCATTTACAGGCACATGGAATGAAATCTCCCTACCATTCCTGCTGAAGGTGGGAATGCTATATAACATTAATTAACTAGAAAAAAAATGGATGTACACAACTACTTTAAGATATTATAAGCCTGTCTTCAAAAAATATTTCATATACTTGTATTAAAGCCTTTGAAGGTCAAAAATATGTTTTTGGTTTTGTTTTAAAGTGAAGCTTCTTTAAAAACAATGTCTCTGAAACGTAATGCATTTCTTTTGAGGTAAATTCATTTTAATCAAATAGTTCTGCTCCAATCAATAATGAAATAGATTAAGATATTAGAAGTGCTGTGGGGTCCCTAGGAAGAACCCAGGGGAACTTTTCCACCACACTGCTCAAAAGCCTTAGAGAAACAGCCTACATAGAAGATGAAGGGGAACGATGGTGGTAGTTTTAAGATGATCAATAAAGCAAGCAGGGAATGTGAGACCATCAACCCAAGCAGCCAGAGCGCGCTGCCTTGCAAAAGAACTGCTTAGTACCTGGAAAGCTATGGCCTGACTGAGGCTGTCAAGGGCAGGATCTTCTCCTTCATCTTCACTTTCTTCTACTCCTTCGCTAAATTAAAAGAAAAAATGTGAATGTGCTAACAATAGTAAAAAGACATAGGCAACAACAATGTATTAGCAAATGCATGCATATACATACATTTCTTCTTCTGGTTCAGGAATTTTCTTTTTTTTCTTTTTCTCTTTCTTCTTAGGAGGTTCACGTTCTCCAAGCATATTTTTAGGACAGGCATAACTTAGGTGTCCACTTTCCTTTGATTTTTCATTAAAAAGGAAAAGAAAAATACTGTATTTATTGTGTTATTAACTGAAATTTGCCTGTTGCCCTAAAACTAAAAGCTTTTAGGATTTAAAAAAAATACTGCCATAATGTAAGTACACACAAAGAAACAAACCCATTGTTTTAATACTTGGAAGAGATTATGATAATTCCTAATAAACTATTTTAACAATAAGTATTTTAGCATTTTCATTAAGAGTAAAAGAAGTATTCTTCAAAACTTTTTATCTCAAGATTTAGGATATAAATTAACAAGAATCGCTTCCTGTTTACATTTGAACTATGAAACGGCTTTACTGGAAATAAAAGTTTCTTCTTTTAAAAAAAAAAAAAAGATTTAGGATATAAAAAAATTCTAATATAAATGAAAATTTACCTTAAATATAAAATGTTTAAGGTTTTATTGAACAAAAAGGGATAAACTATTCCTGTTAACTTCCAAGATATTGCCTGACATTCTATTTTAAAAACAAATTAAATATTTAAAGTCTTCCTCACTTTTCCTATTAACTTCACTTTGCTCCTTTTATATCTAGACTGCCCTACACTGTCCATTACAGCAGCTACCAGTTTGTTAAAATTGAGAACTTGTCTGAATTGATACAGACAAAATACAAAGTGGATTTTGAAGATAAAATATGAAAAAATAATGAAAAATTTCTTAATAAAAATATTAATGACATATTCAAATAATTGTTTTGGTTCTATACTGAGTTAAGTAAAATATACTAATTTTTATCTGTTTCTTTTTTTAATGTGGCTACTAGAAAATTTAAAATTACACTTATAGCTTGTGTGATATTCATATTTGACAGTGCTGGACCAGTCCTAACACTATAATGAGTCAAAACACTGCTTCAATTGTAAAACATAAGACATGAACTATATATAGTCTCACTATAGAGCTCACTAAAATACATTTAAGAATATGTGAAAATGAGGGTGTGGGAAAGACTGAGCCAAGATTATAATAGAGAAAAGTAACTTTTTAAAGCATATTTCACATAATATTAAACACTTTGTACTCCGCATACCTGGAGACATGGTTGAGTCTAACAGATCCTGTTAGTGTACTGCGGAAACAATGTTCTTAGAGAAGCATTTTTTTCTTTTTTTTTTTTAATGAATTAAGAGGTCCCCTCTTTTATTTAAAAAAAAAAAAATTAAAAAAAAAGATTTATGCACACAAGAATTGGAGTACAGTCCGCAGTGTGGGGGGTGAGAGGATTCACCAGAGACAGAGTAGGGAACAGAACAGGCAGACTGAAATACACTGCTGAGGGTAGCAGCAGGTGCGTCAGGAAAGGTCTGCTAGCCCCACGTGGATCACCTCCCTGGCCGGGGGTTGAATTCATGCTGCAGTGGCTGCAGATAACTTCATAGTTCTGCATCTTAACTCCTTGTGCCCCCAGGGAGGACCCTAGAGAATCACTTCTAAGCCAATTTTGGAATAATATTCCAAAATGTTAGCATATCCCATATTTAAAAAAGGGTAATACTGAAATGACTGTAAAGTGTAGGCTTAATAAATGCAGACTTTTTTGGGGGGGATGGTGAATAAATACAAGAATATAAAAAGCATAACAAATCTACAAATTTATAAACAAAAAGATCAAGAGTCAGTGAGAATTTCTTTTTCTTTTTTTTTTTTAAAGATTTATTTATTTATGCATACAAGAACTGGGGTACAGGCCAGAGGTGTGGTGGGTGAGAGGATTCACCATAGACAGAGTGGGGAACAGGACAGGCAGATTGACTGAAATACAATGCTGAAGGGAGCTGTGGGGAGAGAGGACAGGTCTGTTGCGCCATGTAGGTAGGTCCCTGGCCAGGGATGGAACTCAGCTGCAGTGACTGCGGATTGCTTCGTAGGTTGCATCTTAACCCCTTGTACCACCAGAATCAGGGATTATCTGAGAAATCCTAACAGTGACTGTGATGATGAGGATCCATACTACTCTATCTGACCATAACTACTCTTTCTCCCTTTATTTTTTCAACAAAACTCAGGATTCTGGAACACAGTTTCTGAAAAATTAATTTAACAGGTGTTAGAACCGTGGGATTTGACAGAATTCTATGTATCCAGAGTCTTGTTCTCTCCTTCTATCTATGTATCTTTTGGGGAGGATGGAGTTAAGAGCAGGAAGTAGTAGTGGCCATATCCTTTTAGCTTCCTTGTGACACTGTAGGCAGGACAATGTCTCTGTTCTTTCCACTGTTCCCCATTAAAACCACTGGATCTCAGCCTCCCTGGTGGCCTAGGCGTTAAGTCTCAGCACTATCACTACTAAGTCCTGAGTTCGATTTCCGACCAGGGAGCTGACCCACATTAGGGCACAGCAGACCTCTTCTGTCTCGCCCACTGCTCCCCTTAGCAGTGTATTTCAGTAGATCTGCCTGTTTTGCTCCCCACGCTGTCTCTGGGGAACCCTCTCACCCTCCCCCCCAGTTCTTCTACGCAAATAAATAAATCTTTAGGGCCTCCCTGGTGGCACAGGCGGTTGACTGCCGTGCTGTGAAGCTGTCCGCAGCCTCTGCAGCGCTGGTTTGATCCTGGGTGGCTGGTGAGGATCCCACATGGCGGGGCAGACCTCTCCTGTCTTGCCCGCTGCTCCTGCTCCCCAAAGCACGATATTTCGTCAGTCTGCCTATTCTGTTCCTTGCTCTGTCTCTGGTGAATCCTCTCACCCTCCCGTGTATCTGGTCTGTAGCCGGGTTCTTGTATAAAATAAATAAATAAATCTTAAAAAAATTAATAAATAAATCTTTAGAAGCAAACAAACAAAAAACAAATCACTGGACCCTGTTTTTTAAACATTTTATACAGGCATTTTGGAAAAAAACAGCAACAAGACCCAGACTGAAATTTTCTTGGTTCCACTATGGAACTTGTACAAAATTGTTCTGTGGCTATATATTTCTATTAATCACCAAAAGTTTAAACGGATAACAAGAGATAATAACTGCATTAAAAAATTTGGGGACTAGTTCAGTTATTAAAGATAGCAGCATTAATAGGAAGAAGGACCCGACTTTAAAAACACAATATACCACAGAGGATGAATTATATGACAGTGCTTTTACTAGACTCTAATGCTTAAGCACTGGCAAAATAGTAAAGAAACAGGCAATATCTTAATATAAAAAATTATCAGTCACTAAAATCTTAGTTAATAAATAGTATGACACTTTAATTTTCATTTTTTTAGTTCAAAGAACTTTACTAGGATTAGTATACAGGGCCTCCCTGGTGGTGAAAGGTGTTGAGTCTCGACACTATGAAGCTATCTGCAGCACTGCAGCACAAATTTGATCCTGGGCCAGGGAGCTACCCACATGGCAAAGCAGACCACCTCTCCTGTCTCACCTACTGCTCCCCTCAGAAGTGTATTTCAGTCAATCCACCTGTTCTGCTCCCCATTCTGTCTCTGGTGACTCCTTTCACCCCCACACGCCCCCACCTCTGGCCTACATCTTAGCTCTTATATGTATAAATAAATTAAATCTTTAAAAATATATAGGATTAGTGTACACAGAGAAGAAACAATAATAGTTTTTCAATGAAACATTCAAAGTTACCCATTCCCTTGTGGGCAAATGTCAGCCAAACAGGGTTGGCTCAAAGCAGGGCTGATGTCTGAAAAATTGCCACCAGCCTAAGGCCTTTCTGGCAGGGAACTATGGGAAAGGGCAGAAGGGCCCAAACAAACTTGGAGTAAAATCAGAGTATAAATCACACTAATGGCCATTGTCAGACTCCCCACAGGCCTCTCACTCATGTGTCTTGCAACTGTTTCCACATGTCTCAACTCCATGTGTTTCCTTCCACGTCCCCCAAGTCCCAGGTGCATGTCCAAGCTGAGAAGCAAGTGCATCCTCCTTCACCCATCTGCTCTGTCAGTATAACACCCTGATTCTATACTGTATTACTCAGGTTCTCTTTACTATTTTATTTATTTTTTATTGCCCCAGGATGGAAGTACCCTTTTGCTAAAATCACAGTGTTTAGAAGGGTGGGCTCAATCTCTGGACAGTCTGAATACTTGGCACCGGGTCTGAAGGTTGGCTGAAGGACGTGAGTTTGAAAAGGAGGAACCTGCCTCTTTGGTCCTCAGGTGCCTGCAGAGTGTCATGAGTAAGGGTTTTCTTTGAAGTAACACTGGTTCTCATTAGACAGCTTGAGGTCTCAGAAGTATTACCCAGCGAACTTGACTTTAAGTTGATGAGGGGGTTGTTGGGCAGGCAGGCTTTGAAATCTATGGTTTCCTTGTTTGCTTCTACCTCCTGCCCTTGGGCAAACAGGGCTTACATCTTGGGTTTGACTGATTGTAGATTAAATACAACCATTTCCATTTCTTTCTAAACAATGTACTGAAAGGTAGTAGAAACAGCAAACAGGTCTAGTGAAGCTGGGCTTTAAGAAAATGAATAGAGAAACCTGTGTTGAGATCGCCTTACATCACCAGATCCCCACCCCCTATACCTCACTCAGTGACAAGGGCAGGTGCAGAGCTCTGGGAACCCAGACTGACTGGTGATGGTTCTTCTCAGGCCCTGGCCTCTGGGCCCCACAAGGAGCTGGTAGGAGCAGAGGCGGGCCATACCATATTTTAATTGAGTTACTTAGATGAGTACTAAATAAAACAAATTTAATAGTTTCAGCCAGCCACAGGTTTTAGAGAGCACAAGTAAAAGACCAATATGAAAAAATCCTTAAACTAGGAAAATTAGATCAAATTTTACTTACCCCACATTCATAACACTTAGATTTATCAAAGTAGTTTCGCCTGCGGATGAACTCAGCTGCCCTTCCATTATCAATAGCAATGCTGGCTTTTATCACTCTACCGAATAACTGAATCAGAGAAAAATATAAATGCAGAAGAACATTTTTCATGGAAACCTGAATCTACAGTTATTTGACCACATTTCCTCAAACTTCAAGTTTAGCAATTATTTAAGCAATTCCCTATTGCGTTAGCAATTTTAATGTTATTTTAGCAATTGTAACAAATCTACTCTGTAGAATAAACTCTTATTCCTTAGAGTCTACCAAGGTTTTGGGAACCCATATAGTTTTGACCTCTTTTCTTTCCTTAAGTTAAAAACTCTCAGAAACCACTGAAATCTGTGAATTGTGACCATTCCCTATACCCCCACATTTCTGGCCTGGGGGAGCACAAAAGCTTTTGGGTTCTTGGGAATGAGTAACGTACCTGTTTGTTGTTTATGGCCCTTGTACAATTTTGTGCAGAGTCTTTATCCAAAAACAAAATGAATGCAACCCCTTTACTCTTCCTGGTATCTTTATCTTTCATTATAGTAACCCTTAAGGCATAAACAAAGAAATAGTTAAAAATAATGAGGCAGCAATAAAAACAAACATTAATACAGACATTAGTACTCAGGAAACTCGTGTTCAAAACAGGTTCACTAAAATATTTAGACTAAGAAAAATTAGCACACTTGCCAAATACTCATCTCTTCAAAGTCCTGGGATATCAGAATGGAAACAAAAAGTGTGATACTGATTTTCCATGAGTATGCCATGACTAGAAGTATCTGATAAATCAAACACTAATCAGGAGTTTGAAGGATAAAGAGGTTTCAGAAGCAATGGAATCCTGAAGAGTAAGTTCCTTTTCTCTATTACTTTACCCTGTAATAAAACCTAAACTGAGATATTCTCTTCTACGTAAAAAATTAAATGATTAACTTACTTTTCTAAGTTATAGAATCTACTTACATACTTAACCATCTTTTAAAGAATCACACCTTTAGTTCTGTGATTCTTAGACATACTACCCAAGGTATGTCTTGATGATAAGGATGTGATAGGGATGGAGATAATTACACAAAGCCTGCCCCTTCTCCTGACCTCTTACAGATTCCAGTCCTTGAGGTTCTTGCTTACCATATTTCATAAAATACAATTAAAAATCAATGTCTAGTGCCTCCCTGGTGGCACAAGGGGTTAAGACACAACCTATGAAGCTGTCCGGAGCCACTGCAGCATGAGTTCGATGCCTGGCCAGGGAGCTACCCACATGGCGCAGCAGACCTCTTCTGACTCGCCCGCTGCTCCTTTCAGCAGTGTGTTTCAGTCGATCTGCCTGTTCTGTTCCCCACTCTGTCTCTGGTGAATCCTCTCACCCCTCACACTTCTGGCCTGTACCCCAGTTCTTGTATGCACAAATAAACCTTAAAAAAAAAAAAAAACAACAATGTCCAACGGGGCTCTTTGGAGAAATGGCTGAGATTAGGGTAGGTACAAGAGGAATCTGGAACATTTTGTTATGCCAGAAAGGAAGTACAGTAGATTCTCATCATCAATAGGTTCTGGAAACTGTGACTTTAAGCAAAATAACATATAAAGAAACTACTTTCACTATAGGCTAAATGATAAAGACCCCGAACACTCCTAATATTACACAATCATTTGTATTAATTCATTCACTTACTAATTTTCCAACCTCCTCATTTCAATTTAGGGTATCCAGTGACAGGAGCCTGCCCTAGCAGTTTGGGGTGCTGGAGTTGAAAATCACTATTTACAACAATAGTGGTAAAAACAAATCAGGGAAGAAACATCAACATATTCTAAACCTAACATGAAATTTTTATGTGGAACAAGATATTTGCGTTGTTTTAAGAGGATCTTCCACAGACTGCTTATTTGTTGGGAAGGGTAAATAATGGAGTGTGTTTCAGTGTGGGGTGGAAAGATATTGATGTTATCTGTTTCTGCTTTTTGAGTTCATTTGTTACATTATCTTTTAAGAATTGCATTCATTTTAAATAGTGTTTTTTTTTTTTGTTTTTTTTTTAATAGAGGCATGCTTTATTTGTTTGCTGGTTTTGTTTGTTTGTTTTGTTTATACATGCACTGGGTACAGTCAGAAGTGCGGGAGGGTGAAAGAATTCACCAGAGCCAGAGCGGGGAGCAGAGCAGGCAGAAGGACCGAAGTACACTGCTGAGGGGAGCAGCGGGCGGCAGGAGAGGTCTGCGCGCCATGTGGGACCCTCCTCCGGTGGCCGGGGAGCAGCCAGGGATTGAACCAGCGCCGCAGAGGCCGCGCGCAGTTTCGCAACCCAGCGCTCAACCGCTGCGCCAACGGGGAGGCCCAGAATTGCATTCATTTTAACAGGTGACGTAAGGCTTCTAAGGTTGAGATGTAAAGCTGCCACCTTCCCATTTTTTTACTCCTTATTTTACTGCTGTGAGGGAAACATACCATTGTGGTTACCCTCAATTTTTGAAGTAAAAGATATACAACTGTTTGTTTAAAAAAAAAAAAAAGAGGAAAAAAATGAAGTAAATTTAGATAAGCATTTAAATGAAGTTTCAAAATTCAATGTGATTACTTACTTTACAACCTTGCCATACTTGGAAAATATCTGAAAGAAAAACCACATAATAATTTATAATTTAAAATCATAAAACATTAACTATTCAGGTTGTATATACTATCATTGTTATAGTTAATAAAATTTTTAACTTTGGTCTATTAGGCAGCCCCTAGGAGATATATTTTTTTAGCGATTAGAATATTACTCTTATTTTTGTTCTGAAGTTACAACTATCTGCCTCAGTTCCCACATTTGCTACAAAAGAGAATAAGCAGAGGAGCGAGCCGAGCCACTCCGTAAGTGTGGTAGGCTGAAGGCACACCCAGTGCACAGCTGTTGTGTTCCTGTGGAATACTCTTGGTAACCAGCAACCCACCACAGCTCCAAAGAAACCTTGCACTTGAAATATTGACGTAAAATACCACGATTCCTAGTCTACCTTTATACCATTAAGCAGTAACTGCTTCAGGAGATAGATTCTAAGACTACTTATAAAACAAAACAGCTTCTCTAATAAAAAATCCACATCTGGGGTCTCGCTGGTGGCGCAAGGGGTTAAGCGTCAGCACTACGAAGCTATCCGCAACCAGGATGCTGACCCACATGGTGCAGCAGACCTCTCCTGTTTTGATCGCTGCTCCTCTCAGCAGTGGATTTCTGTCAATTGCCTGTTTTGCTCCCCACTATCTTTGGTGAATCCTTTCACCTTTCTGCACCTCTGGCCTGTACCCCGGTTCTTGTATGCATAAATCTTTAAAAAGAAAAATAACAACAACAAAAAAACACTCCCATCAATTTCTTTTTTTTTTTTTAAGATTTATTTTATTTATTTATGCATAATAGAGCTGGGGTGTAGTCCAGAGGTGCAGGGGGGTGAGAAGATTCACCAGAGACAGAGTGGGAAGCAGAACAGGCAGACTGACAGAAATACATTGCTGAGGGAACAGCAGGTGAGGCAGGTCTGCTGCACTGTGTGGGTCACCTCCCTGGCCAGGGATTGAACTCATGCTGCAGTGGCTGCAGATAGCTTCATAGTGCCGAGACTTAGCCCCTTGCACCACCAGGGAGGCCTTCCCATCAGTTTCTTTCTCCTCTCCAGCCTCAATATGCTGGTGGTACTTTATACTTAGTCCTTTTCTTCCCTTTCATTTCTATATCTTCAACCTAAGCAAATCTCATTTATGTTTCAGTCACTATCTATTGTATTGACTAATAGCTCCTATTACATAATGCTTCTTAGAAGTCTTTCACAATACATTAATATATAAAATCAGTAATAATTTGTGTTCTATGATTAAGTTGTGGAATGCAGGAATGTAGTATACCTGTATTGCAATATTAGCAACACTGAATTCTGAAGAACAATAATTGTTCAATGTAATACTTTCTAATACCTTCTCATTTCACTAAAAGGCCTTCCCATTATCAATATGGGCCCTTAAAGGTGCGCTTACAAGGACTTGCCTCTGACTGACTCTTCTGTTCCTTCCACTTGTTTTATTCTGTACATGAAATGCTTGTTCCCTGGACATCTGTAACTGCCTCTTACTTCCCTCAGGTATTTATTCAAAACCTACTTTCTCAATAAGAGCTTTAGACTACCCATCTATAATTTCACCTCTACTTTCAACTTTACATTTAATAATCTTTTCCTGCTTTATTGTTTTTCTCCTTAGCACCTAACATCTTAGCATTAATACTGTAACTTTTTTATATTTTACATTGTTTCTCTATCTTGCCATATTTTGAGTAAAAAGGTGGGGGGTTTATTTTTTTCTTCACTAATATGTTTGAGTACCTGTAAGAGTGCTGTGTATACAGGAAATGTTCACTAAATACAGAAATGTCTCTATTTTGGTACAAGGAAAAAAGCTGAAATACATTTCCTTCTGATCTTTGAAACTCAAATTACCTTAAATCTATCAGGTACCGAGTGTCACTCTGCAGCCTCTCTCTACCTAACATCTGCCCACAGTAGCAGAGGGAAGAGGGCACACTTGGAAGAAAGGTTCGGGCCATTCCTTCCAGTTCCTTTCAATCACCCTCTGCAGGAAATTTTGTTGTCTGGAAGGTAAAGAAGTGAAAGTAGATGTTTGAAGGAATTTTTCCCCTTGCATTCAAATGTATCCTGAATTAAAAACAAAATTTTTGGAAAGGGATCTGTCTCCTCCCATCAACCTTTTCCAAAATCACTACTACTAAAAGCAGTTTCAAAAGTCAAGTAAAGCAAGAAAAAAATCAGCCTATCACTCACTTGCTCCCATTTCATTAAATTAGCTTTTATCTTTTGTGTTTATATACTTGTTATTCGTTATTCTTTATAAAGGGACAGCAAATTCTGTTTGGGAATCACAAGTGTCAATTTTTTTCACTTACTCATGTTTGCCACAGAAATCATTGCTATGGATGTGTTAAGAGTGTTGCAACGTCCTGATTAAGAATTTTGCCAAGGAAAATTGAATGCTCAAGCTACATCTGTATTTCAAATAGAAGATAGTACTTACTTACCCGGTATAAATCATTGTTGGTCAGGGAAAAGGGCAAATTAGATACATACACTGTACTTTTACTTGGGGCCAGTCCACCACTCATTTCTAAAAAGGAAACAAACCCAGATGCAATCTAAATCAGATATTCTTCATTCCAAGTTAAAAACCAATACTGGCTATCACTGACTGAATTATGCTAAATTTATGCATATGCCTTACTCTTTAGTGATAGTTAGGAAGAATCACTCCAGCTGGGTTAATTAAGAAGTTTCTTTTCCCTAACACTACTTGAAAGAGTTTTCTGATCCTTCTTTCAAGCAGATTTTTTAGATCAATCCTTTCAGTGTGAGGCTATGCTGTGAATAGAGCTGAGTTTTTTAAAACAGATAACTCTGAGGCTGTTCTTAAATTCTTCTTAGGCAGAGAGCTGTAAAATGTTTTCTGTCTACCCACGTCAGAAAGAGCCTGGGAGCGCAGAAAGAATCTCACTGATTTCCAATAATACCATTGAACCTTTTTGGTTGTCTTTATAATTTTCTTTGGGTGGCATTAAAAGGGAATTTTAGTTCTACATTTTGAAGGTTATTTCTTTCCGATCACTAATTTTGCTTATTACTGTTAAATTTGAAAAGAAACATTTTGTTATACGAATAGGTTTCAGTGTTTTGAAAGATACTACTCTATATGTGTATTTATTCCACATTAATTTAGATTGGTTATTAATTTTTAGCTTCTTTGTTATAAAACTTTCTAAGAATTATTCAAATGAACAGTGGATAAAGAGAACATTTTAAGATTGAAAATTATTACAGTAACATGCCATATTTATAAATACAAGGCACCGAGACCTTGCACATCAAGCAGTCTAGCACTTTTTGTAGAAAATCAATGTTTGATCTGTCTTTAATCTTCAATGAATTTCTCATTCCTTTGACTGAATCTTGTAATAAAACGCATATAAAATGCCGATTTTTAACAGTTCGATTATTACTTTTTTCAAGTGAAACATGAGCTTTTCTAGAAGGGCCCTTTTTTAAAGAAAAATAAAATTTATCAGCTCACCTTGATTTACAATACTATCTATACAGAAGTTTCGGGAGTACATGTGTACCTCACTGTACCCACCCCCAAAGTTCTAGTGCCATTCACATTATTAAACACACCCCATTGCTTCGACCTCCGTCTCCCCGACCTCTGGTAACCACCACATAATTTAGTTTACAAATATAACCTCTAATTAATTTTCCTACCGTACTTTAAAAAGCCAGCCAAATTATCCGTCAAATTTACATAGGACTCCACCAAGTCCACATTTTTATTTAAAAAAAGGGTAAAAAATGTGTGGTGAGTCACTGACCTAGGGATACAGGATTATCACAAATAACAAAAATTCATTGTAAAGCGCGCCAATTCGAAGTCCTGAGAAACTGCTCGATAGCTGGGATATACGGGTTGTTTTTTTTTTTTAATTCAGACATTTTAAAGAACTCCACATAGGTCGCTTTTTAGAAGTTTCCCACTCGAGACGACTCGCACAGGCGCCGTCCCGGCGAGAAACGCGAGCGCAGGGCCGGCCCCTGGGTGGGGGGTAGGGGGGGAGGTCGGGGTCGGGTCTGGGCGGGGGCCCGCGGGGAGGTCGGGGAGGCGTTTACCTTCAGGTGGGGCGGGCCCGGGAGGGCGCGAGGGCGCGAGCGCTCGGCTCCGGGGGACTCAAGCCGGGCTCCTCGCCCCGCGCCGCGGCCCGGGCATCACGGGTCCTGGGAGGAGGTCGGGCGCCTCCGAGCCGACGGGCCCAGCGCGGCCTCTCTTCCTGGCTCCGGCGAGACGCGGGCCGCGGGGGCGGGCCTGGGGCGGGCGTGCCACGACGTCACCGCGCGCGCCGGAAGTGCCGGCCGGGAGCGCGGCGACGAGCAGGCAACTACTTTTACGGGGTCTCCCCGCGGCCCAGAGTCGGTGAGCGCATTTTACCTTTCCGAGAGGTGGCCTGGGACGGGCGCGCAGGCTGCCGTACCGGGGGCGGGGGCCGAGGGCGCGAGGGCTGCGAATTCGGTGGCGGACCCGGAGTCTCCCGCTGCATTTGAATCGAGCAGCAGTTCTATCCCTGCGGTGGAGGGTGGAGAGACGTAGTGGAGTTTGGAATAAAGGGAACTATTGAGGCTGAGGTGTAGGCTTGCTGCTCCTGAGCGTGTTAATATGCAAAAGGGGGCGCAGAACTAGATCACTTCAGTGACCCGAAATCAGTTAGAAAGTCGGTCAGTTTACTGAATGTGTTCGACGTATCCAGTTAGATGCTAGGCACTTTGTGGGGGAAAAAAAGTGTAAAACGGGCCTTTTTCTGGCGGATATCTCAGTGTAGTTGGGAACACAAAGCCGGCTGGGGAGAATTGAAGTCACAAAACGGCTCATCTTGCGTATCGGAAGCACTGGACTTCGTGGCACTTCTTTTTTTCCCTGTAAATTCCTAACGGGCACACACTCCTTTCCTCTAAGAGGCTGTAAACAGGCCCGTCATCCCCACAGAAAAATCAGAAAGTGATGCACGGTAGTTTATACTTAATTCTACCCACCTGCACATACAGACCAGGCCTCTACCCACTCCCTGGGAGCCTGCGTGCCAGCAGCCTGGAACCCAGAGCCTCTCCTGGAGCCTGCACAATGAATCCAGACTGAAGCCGATGTCTAGCGAGACGGACGTGCAATCCAGCCAGGGGGCAGCCGAATTTTGAGAGGCTTGAATGCCTCTGCGTCCGCCAGGGCACCGCTGGGACAAATTCTCTTGGCAAACTTGTGGCCAGCCAATACTGCCATGCTTCACATCCCCGTTATCCTTGGTTACCGCCCAAGATGTAAGCCCTTTGGTCTTCTATGCTCCCCCCTCGTTCTCCTGCTGCGTTGTGCTTCACCGTCTGGGTTTAGGCTATTTAGGCTATCGCTGCTGCTTCCCTCCTTTTCTTCAATATTGTGCCTCCTAACGCGCTTTTTAACACTGTGTGGTCTAGAATCTCTAATTCCCCGCTTAACAATTTCTTTTACATATTCAATCACCTTACTACAGAAATTCTCTCTTTTTGTCTTGACTCCAGCTAACCACGTGGCTTTCCTCTCCTCCCTTTTAATTGAACCCTTTCTCTGACACCTTCCTTTAAAGTTGGGTGGTCACTGTCACTACTGAACTTGATTTCACTGGCTGAAAAATTTTTTTTTTCTCCCATCAGGGTCTTTACAAAGGTTCTTCTCTTTGCCGCTTCTGATTTCTCTGACCTCTCCCTATCTCATTCTGGAGAATTCCTAATCCTTCTGGAACATCTCAGTTTAGCGGTCGTTGTCTCTGAGGGGTTTTTCCTAATATCTCCTAGGCAGTTAGGTACCCTTGCCATATGCTAAATACTCTTTACTTAGAATTTAACACAGGTATCCTACTCGTACCCCCTCCTACCCAGGTAGGAGGTGGGAGGGTACTGAATTTGTTTTGTTTGCTTATTGTTTGTACCTCAAGTACCTCCTGAGAGTCAGGTATTTCATGAATGATTGCAGCTGCTGTGAGAAGAGGGGTACTTAACATATCATCTCCTGACTTTAAAAAATATTACAACCTTGTGAAAGGACTCAGTTGATTCTGGCTTTGTGAGACTATAATTGAGCATCAGTTTTTTAAAGGAAAGTTGGAAATACAGTTTTGTTTTGTTTTTAAAGTGAAATACAGTTTTCAAATATTGTCATTGGGGGATAAGCGTTTATTTAAAAAAAAAATCTCCGCTAAACACAAGTCACATGGGTTCTGTTAGTCACAAGTTTGGAATCTGTTTGAAATCATGCAGGCTTCAGAAATAGGCTTTGTGGAGAATACTAGATTTTGAGCTGGGCCTTCGTTGTTGGTTTGCAGTTGAAGGAGAGACTGAAAAGAGGTATATCCAGTTTGGGAAGTAAGCCAAACAACTCCAGCGTAGTATATTCTACTCTGTAACAGTGAGGAGGCTGGCGTGAATGACCCTGTTGAGGAGGACAGGACATTAGATGAGATGGTAAAAGGAAGCATATGGAGAGCAAAGAAATTTGAATTTTTACTTACTAAGAAACTATTTGGAGTTTTGGTTGAAGACACTTAGTGATGAGTGATGTTTAATTGAATAGCCCTTTGGGTAAAAGACTGGAAGTAGTCCTTCCAGTTAAGGCTGTAACCTCCATGCAGTTGTTAAATAATGTTGAAATTTATAGATGTTAAATGTAGGCAAACATCTGATATTTTTATTTATTGGTGTAATTTCAGTTTCTTGATGGCTTACAATGGACAGTCAAGAATCTGCTAAGTATTTAATAGAGTATGTGGAGCTTATTAAGTAGTGAAAATCAAGTGTGAAACTACTAGTACAGACTACAGTGTTTTAGCTATATTGTTACATGGTTTATTGTGGAAGCAATTGGTGTTCTTTAGTATCTCTCCTTCAGCCTGTTTTGTATACTTCCAGATTAATTTGCTGGAGTGGTATTTTACCCCTTCTATTATTTGTAGGCTTAAAAACCTGCAGCTCTATTAGTTTTTGCTTTGTTTACCATTCAATGCTCTCATCATTCTTTCCAGTTTCTTTTGTGAAGTAATGTGAGATGATAGAGAGGGGCTTGGCTTTAAAGTCATTCAGGCTTCAGGCTTGAGTGTGATTCCCTCCTCATTTGGCTCTGGGATTTGAACTTTCCAGAGTCTCAATATTTTATCTGGAATGGGAGGGGTGATATCTACTTCAGGGGAGAAAATGAAAGCTGATTGAATATCTATGCAGGCTTCTTTCTCAGGCCTTTGAATACAAAAATGCTCTGGTCAGTTTCTTACACACATTCTGCATTCCCAGATGCCTTTCCCTTTACTTGGGTTCTGCTATGTACTTTTCCTAATCCACATTTAAACATCCTTTCAAAATTTAAATTTTCTTGACTTTCTTAACTACCATTTATTACTTTTCTCTCCCTGAGCACTAAACAATGATTAATTCTGGTAGATACTTTCTTTTGAGTGTTTTATTTGGGATCAAAGTTTGTGTGTGTGTGCTTTTTTTTTTATAGACCTAAACTATGTTCTCAAATTCATTTTTAATTTGTCTGAAATTTTAAACATTTCCCAGTAGAAATAGTACTATGTAGCATATATGTTCAAACTAGCTCTGAAAAGCTTATTATTTCAATTTAAACTGTCAGGAATGCTTATCTTGTTTTAGATGAGTGGATCTCATCTTGAGTTGAATTTATGATTTGTAGAAAGTGTCAGGATCCCATCCCAGGCCAATTATATCAGGATTTTAGAGGATCATGTCTAAGCATTGGTATTTTAAAAGCTCTTTAAATGATCTTAATGTGTAGTCAGGGTTGAAAAATCACTGCCTTAAGTGCTGGAGCTAAAGGATTCTCATTGGTACCTTTTACCTCCAAATGAAGTGACATTAGTTCTGTGAGAAATGTGACAGGAGTATAATAGCTCTCATTAGAAATTTTCTTGGTTGTTAAAAGCCTCTCCAGAATGACTCGTGTGGTGGTTATGTGAATACTATGTTTATTTATTTGACTAATATTTAACAAGTATGTTTACTCTACTAAGCAGTAGGAGCAAGAGACTTGTACAGCTTTGCAGTGGTGTGTAGTTTGAAAGTGGGGAGAAGAAGAAAATCACCATATTGAGTTATGTATTACTATTATAGCAGAGTGTTTGAAGAGGCACAAAGGAAGAATAACTTTATTCTTTCTGGGGAATATAAAAAAAGCTCACATTTGGGTTGAATCTTAAAGGAAGAGTAGAAGGTAAAGGCAGAAAAGTAGAAAAAAGATATAATAGGTAGGAAGATCTATGCCAAGGAGTGGTGGTGAGAAATATGAGCACACTTAACAGGGCAAGTCTGATACATCTCAGGTTCTGGAGACTGTGGGGTAAGGGATAGGCAGGAGCTGCCTATAGAAAGCATTTTTTAAGTTTAAAGTTGACTTCATTCTCAATACTCCAACTACAGTTTGCAGATGGGAGGGATGATACTGGTAATAGGGAGACCAGCCATACTAGTGGGGAGTCCAGTGATTAGATGAAGAGCATCTGAACAGGGACATTGGGAGTAGGTTTAGGGAAGTGGAGAGACTTATAAATTCAGGTGATAGAAATAACTGTTTTTGGCATGTTGAGTTGGACATGTTTGTAGGACATTATCTTGAAAGGAGTCAGGATGCATTCAGCAGGGGAGGGGGAGGGAAAAGGAGCAAAATGGGAGGGAAGAACACAAGAGACTATGGTGACATTCACGTATGTCTTGGTGGTGGAAATTTTACAGGGACTACACCAGAGAAGAAAAATCAAACATTGTACTAAAAAGGTACGATGGTGTAAAAAATATATAAATAAAAAATTTAAAAAAGGAGTCAGGGTAGACAGGAGATGTGGGAGCCATTCGTCTAGGAGAGCTTGTCAGCAGCATTAATTCGTTTGCTCCATGAATAGTGAGCACATACATTGTACAAATTGTTCTAATTGCATGATATTAATGAACAACCCAGAGATGGACCCCTGCTTTCATGTAGATGGTTATGCTATATGTGACTTAAAGGCTACTCTCTTTAAGACCATAACTCTTCCCCATCCTCCTAGTACTCAAGTTCACATAACATTGGAGAGTGGAATGGAGTGCTCTAAGAAGGTCTTCTTGGAATTAAATGTACCTTCATGGTACATTAGTTATACCATTTTTATTGACTTCTGTAAGAGAATGACATTTTTATAATTTCAACCTAGTCATTTGCAAACTTCTAAATGAAGTTTAAACTCCTTGTAATGACTAATAATTCTGTTCTCTGTCTAATTACGATGTAGAGTCCTTGCTTTATTTAGTTGTGCTCATTGGTTTTCATATCCTGTTGCATCAGAGAACTTGGAGTGCTTCAGAGACTCTAGTAATGGGAGGAGATTAGTGAAATCACAACTTAATCATTACCTCACAGGGAGTCAGAGCACCTATGTTTATTTTTAACTGATTGCTTTCAGTTAAAATGGATCGCTCCATTTTCTAAATTTGGACAATGTCATAAATAACATGCACCGCTAGCCAGAGGTTACTGTACTCATCAGATGTTTTAAAATCCTTTGAAAATTACAAGGCACTGTTTGAATTTAAGGTGATAGGAGCATATTCTCTCCCCTAAATCCCTTAAGTACCTTCATCATCGTGGTTCTTCTTTTCTGTTGTCTTAATTCAAAGTCCAGGTGAAGGCCCATCTCTTACAGCCGAATATTCTTTCTTTTCTTTATTATACTATATAATCATCAAACTGTTTTCTCTTTTGCCTCACAGCCTGATTTGCAAATGGAATCTTATACTTCTAGTCCTGTCTTCCCCTACTATGTAGATTTCTTAAGGATGGAAGAAGTTTCCTTAGTTAGCTTGGGCCTCTCCAACTAGGCTAGATTTTTTTTTTTGGAGGGGGGTTGTGTTTTAAACTATTGAGTGCTACAACAAACTTTATTTAATATCACCATGTATTCTATTATTTTTGTATTCTTCAGAAAATATGTAGTAATTTAGATAAGCATTACATTCTGATATTACTGTTTTGTCCAAATAGTATAGGAATAGTAAGAATACATTTACAAATGAATTATCTGGATTCTGTAAATTCATTAATATTTTAGTGTACTCAGTAGTAGGAGATAACTGAAAAAGTAATAATTGACTACAGGAGACTTTAGCCTCGTGTTTGTATGTAAGTACTGTATTGAAACTGAAGCAATTTAACCATTGTTTTAAGGAAAACTAACTTCCTTTTATAAACTTATTCCCTATATGTACAGTAATTGAAATTTTAAATTAAGATCTTTAAAAATTGTCAACTTTTTGAGGTAAAGAGAATGAATATATTTATTTCCTAAACACTTTTAGTTGGACTTGACTTCTGTAGTTCCTTGTGTTATAGGACAGGGAGAGGGGCAGCCCAAAGCCCGCAAACCTGCCTATTCTAAATGGGTTCTGCCATCCGCCGCATCAACACAAAACATAGGAGACTTTAATGGGAAGGAACTTTAATAAAACTAGGAAACAATACAGGTAAGGCAAAGAGTCTAGTTTCTAAATGAAGCACCCAAAGTTACCCGTCCCCTCGTGGGTAAAACTCCATCCAAATGGGATCGGCCCAGAACAAGGCCCCAAAGCCTGCTACAAGTCTAAAGCATCTTCCAGTGGGGACCCACAGAAAAGGGTCACAAACAACCGGACAAGCCCGGAAGGAAAAGAGCAAAATCAATATCAAGATAAAAGCTGTCATTGTCACCTCCCCATGGGTCTCACCCACATCTGTATCACCCAGTCCATGACCACAAGACAAGCGCAGTTTCTTCACGTGTCTCTAGGCAACATGTGCCTTCTCCAGGTCTCCTGGCTCCATCCTGCTTCCTTCCTTAGTCTCTTCTGCAGCTTCTCCTCTTCCTGCTCAGCTCCACCCTCCCTTGGGTGGGGCAGAGAACCTCCCCCTTTCCTGGGGACCACCCTGTTACACTTGTAAGTCCCACATCTGGGCATTCGGAGATTAATTGTGGGAGTTGAAATTGTGTAATGTGACAGGGTCGTCCCCAGGAGAAGGGGAGATACCAGGTTCCCTGCCCCAAAGGAAGGGTGGAGCTGAGCAGGGTATAAGGAGGAGCTGAGAGGAGATCGGAGAAGGAAGCAAGAAGAGGGAGAGCCAGAAGGAGACCTGGAGAAGGCAAATGGAGCAGAGACATGTGAAGAAGCTGCCCTTGCTTCTTGGTCCTGGACTGGTTGATGCAGATGTGGGTGAGAGACCCGTGGGGAGAACAATGGCAGCTTTTATCCTGATTTTGCGCTTTTTGTCCAGGCGTGCTGGGCCCCTTCTGCTCCTTTCCTGTGGGTCCCCACCAAGAGGGGCCTTGGACTGTGGCAGGCTTTCAGGCCTCAGTGGCCCTGCTTTGGCCAACCCTGTTTGGCTGACATTTATTTACCCAGGAGGGGATGGGTGCTGGATTTGGAAACTTTATTCTTTGTTGCACACTAATTGTGTTAAAGTTTCTTTTTTTTTTTTTAAAGATTTATTTATTTATACAAGCACTGGGTACAGTCAGAAGCGCGGGAGGGTGAGAGAATTCACCAGAGCCAGAGCGGGGAGCAGAACAGGCAGGACTGAAGTATACTGCTGTGGGGAGCAGTGGGCGGCTGGAGAGGTCTGCACGCCATGTGGGACCCTCCTCCGGTGGCCAGGGAGCAGCCTGGGTTCGAACCGACCCACAGTCAGGCACCCCGTTTTGTATCGGGGTTGCTCTACAACAGTACTATTGTTATAAGGCAGCCCCGATACAAAACAGGGTGCCTGACGGGGCCTCACCGCGCGCTTAAAAGGACTTATCAATGCTCTACTGCAGGCACACAGGAAAGGTTAATAAAAGGTTTATTTACAAGGGAAGGGGAAATGAGGAAATGTACAGCTCAGGGAGAAAAATGGGAGAGAGTTTTAAATGCGTCCTACCCGATCCGCGGATCTGGAATCCCAAATGGCGCTCTGAGAGCTGGCCGCAAGCCAGGGGCCCTGAAGCCAGGAGGCTAGTGACAGAAAGAGGGAGACCCCAAGGCCCATGTGTTTGGTTTTTTATACCCAACCTGGCTGCTTAACTCCACCCTCAGGTCCCAGCCACCCTCCCTTTGGTGGTGATGGGATTTGTCTTTCCCAATGTCTTGATGACTTTGGTCTGGAGTGGGGGTGGGGTCCACAAAGCCTGTATGGGATTAGCTCAGAACATCCTTTCCCCCTAACACTGTGGACTTTAATTTTTTTCTTCAGGTGAGTATTTTTTTTAGATTAGTCTCCCCTCCTTCCCCCAATTTTGCATTTTAGCCATTTTTAAGTGTCTAATTCACTGGTAGTAAGCACATTTCATTTTGCTCTGCAGCCACCACTGCCATTCACCTCTAGACCATTTTTCTTTCTTTCTTTTTTTTAAAAAAGATTTATTTATACATACAAGAGCTGGGGTACAGGCCAGAGATGCAGGGGGTGAAAGGATTCACCAGAGACAGTGGGGAACAGAACAGGCAGATTGACCAAAGTACACTGCTGAGGCTAGCAGTGGGTGAGTCAGGAGAAGTCTGCTGCGCCATGTGGGTTTCTTCCTGGCCGGCCCGGGATCGAACTCGTGCTGCAGAGGCTGCAGATTGCTTCATAGTGCGGTGCTTAACCCCTTGCGCCACCAGGGAGGCCTTCTAGACCATTTTTCATCTTCCCAAACTGAAATTCCACACACATGAAATGGTAATGATGAGGTTTTTGGAGTGCTGGGTCCTTGGGTTCACTCTGGGAAAGGTTTCACCAGAACTCCCATTTTGGTGGCACACTGCACATTTCTCCACAAGACAGAGATGTTAGTTATATTTAAAGAGCAGGTTTATTAGAAAAGGGATAGGACAGTAAAAGACACTTGCATAGACACAAGCGGGCAGAAAGCTGCCCCAAGAGGGACAGGTTTGCTAAGACAGGCCTGCATGGTTGCAGGCGGGTGGCCTTGAAGAGAGCTGCTTCTGCTAAAGGAGGTCAGTGAAGAAAAGTCCTAGCATGGTACAGGTCATGGGCAGGCAGGAAGGCTCCTCCTGCCCTGCAGAGGGAGAGAGTTGGTGAAAGGAAGCACCTGCATAGTCACAGGTGGGCAGGGAGTGCTGGCAGTATTAGGTTTTATCTTCAGGAAGGGGCTTATCTTTGTGGGTGGATGATTTGTGCCCCTATAGCAGTATGATAGTTTCTGGGTGTTGTGCCTCCTGATCTGGGCGTTGATGCCTCAGGCTCTTGGTTTCTATAACAGGGTTAATGGATTACACTAATACCTTTTACCCTTACCTCCTTGTGTGAGTTAGGTTCTTGACCTTGTATCTCCTTTCCAGTCTTACATTCTTATCCTCATCAGATAAACATACTTTTTTTTTCTGTTTCTATTTGTTGAGACATCTTTGATTTGTTTTTCTTATTCAGCTCTTCACAAATGAATTTATCTCTTGTCTCAGTGTTCTATATTCGAGACAATCCTGTTTCTAGACAGTTGTCTATCTACATGATTTTTTTTTTAAAGATTTATTTATTTATGCAAACAAGAGCTGGGGTACAAGTCAGAGGTGCGGGAGTGGGGATGAGGATTCTTCAGAGACAGAGTGGGGAACAGAACAGGCAGACCGACTGAAAAACACTGCTGTGGCGAGCAGCGGGCGAGACACGAGAGGTCTGCTGCGCCATGTAGGTTGCTCTCTAACTGGCTGGGGATCGAACTTGTGCTACAGAGGCTGCGGGTTGCTTTATAGTGCTGTGCTTAACCCCTTGCGCCACCAGGAGGCCCTACCTATGTGATTTTTGCCTCATAGGGATACCGTAATTGCAGGTTTTTGGGTCTAGTCTCCCAGCCAGGAATGGATCCCAGGCTGCAAGGGCACTGAGCGCAGCCACTAGACTACCAGGGATTGGTGTCTCATGAAGCTGCAGCAGGAATTTAGCTGCCGCTCAGGCAAGCAAGCGAAAAGAGGCAGGTTTGTGCAGAGAAAGAAGTTTATTAAGGAGAAAAGAAACAAATAAAGTGGGATTCCCAGGCTGGAGGAAGCAGGCCACCCAGGGGCAAGGAAGCTGCAGTGGATTTGTGCCTCAGGGAATCTACCTTCTTTCCCCCATGATTTGAAAGTCTCCTCAGTCTCTTTGTGATTGGTTAGTTCTGGGTGGTCTCACTCACTGTTTAATTGTCTCTGTGCCCAGAATTGCATCTTGCTTTTCAACTGTTATCTTAGTCCTTTTTCTTTATCATCCTTGTTCCAGAATGTACTGTTGCCCCTTGTCCTGGGGGTGTTTGATTAGGCTCTTTTGGAATTTGTGCCCCTTATCTCTGGAGGCTTTCTTATTCCTCCAGGGCTTTTCCTATTCTGTTCTGACCCTGGGAGCTCTCTGCTTGCCCTATGACTCAGTAGTGACATTATTTTCAAATGCTAGGTTTCCATCAAAGTAATTTTTACATTCTTTATTGATATTTTTAGCTTCTGTAAATCATGGGTTGGTTAATTAAAAATTTTCTGTGGTAATTGCAAAAAAATTCTGCTGTCTTCTAAACTGTGAGGCAGAAAACAGCAACTACATCAGATGACCTATAAATATCGCCTTATTTTGCACTTTGCTAACCACCCTGTTACATGAGATGCTCTATAGATTCTCTGCAGCAGTTAGGTGAGTCTATTCTGACAGAGGCACTCAATTAGTCTCTGAATTTCATGTAAAGTGGTAGGTGGAGAGATACTTGATTAGATTAAGATGCATCTTCCCCCCTCTTATAAAGCAATATTTTTTCCCATTTTTCCAAAGTGTGCTACTGTGCTTTCAATCATTAAAAAATCCCCATCAGACTTTTGCCAAATAAATTTAGTATTCTTTGATGAGCTGTTAATATTGTTTGATTTTGGAATTACTTGTGAATATGGGATCCTTTTTTGCCAGTATATAAAACTATAGAGATTTCCAAGCTAATGCTGCCTCTTTTTGGGGGGACATACTTTAAAGCCAGTGTTCTTACTAGACGTGACCTTATGCATCAAGTGCAGTCCTGGCAATAAGGATCAGAGATGCCGGGCTCAGATCTCAACTGGCAAAATCAGGACTAGGATTCTCTCATTAAATTTTTATTGTTTTTTAAAAATGATTTATTTATTTATGCATACAAGAACTGGGGTGTAAGCCAGAGGTGTGGGGGGTGAGAGGATTTACCAGAGAGGGGAGCAGAACAAGCAGATCCACAGAAACACCACTGAGAGGAGCAGCAGATGAGGCAGGAGAGGTCTGCCGCACCATGTGGCTTGCTCCCTGGCCATCCAAGGATGTAACTCCTGCTGCAGTGGCTGGCGATAGCTTGATAGCTCTGTCTTTAACACCTGTGCCACCAATAAAATTTTTTTAAAAGATTTGTTTATGTATGCAAGAACTGGGGTATAGGCCTGAGGTACGGGGAGTGACAGGATTCAACAGAGTGGGAAGCAGAATAGGCAGATTGACTGAAATACACTGCTGAGGGGATCAGTGGGCCAGACAGGAGAGGTCTGCTGTACAATGTGGGTCACCTCCCTGGCCTGGGATCGAACTCATGCTGCAGTAGTTGTGGATAGCTTAACCCCTTGTGCCACCAAGGAGGCCCCTCTACATGAATTTTAGGATGAGTTTGTTAATTACCACACAAAGAAAATCCATTGGGATTGTGCTGATGATTACATTGACTCTATAGATTAGTTTTGTGGAGGATTGACACCTTTAAACTTTTGATTTTTGCACCAATAATATTTTATTGTAATGAGGGCTTACCTGATGGTTCTGGGGTTAAAGTCTCAGCTCTGTCAGGCCAGCTTCTGTGACCTGATTTCTACCTCAGTTCGATCCCCCAGCAGATCGCTCCTGTTTCTCCTGCTTTTCCCGTTAGCAGTGGATTTTAGTGGATCTGCCTCCCCACTCTGTCTCTGGTGAATCCTCTCACCCCACCTCACCTCTGGCCTATACCCCAGTTCTTATATGCATAAATAAAAATAAATATTAAAAACAAATTTGTTATGAAACTTGGGTGGCCTCTGGTGGTCAAAGATGTGCTTGAAGGCTTGGGCTTATGGATGCCCATGATTTTGAAGGTTGATTTTTATACAGTAGTGAAAGTTTAGTTATTTATCTCTATTGCTTGGTTTATACAGACACAAATCCTTCTGTCTGTATCTCTTTGCCCACCCTTATAGGAGAACACTGAAAACTTTAAATTTAACAAAGGACTCAAGTGGCTATCATAACTATTACATTTTTTTTTTTTTGGAAGCCTGTAAAAATCAATAGTTTAACATTAGATCTAGCTAAGAACTGAATAGTATTTCTTTAGAACTCAGTTTATTTTCTTATTAATTACAAAATCCTGTTTTTTATTTATATTCTCCTTTAGTTAGTTTGTTCATTTGTATTCACCAATTTTACCATGACTTGACATATTAAGCTTATCGAGTGATTTTCAGGACCTTCAAAAGCAGTTACTTTTTTTTTTAATAATAGACTAATAGAATGTGGAAAACATTAGGCAATCAAAATAATTTCCTCCTATTTCACCAGCCACCCAGTTCTCCCTAGGGGCAGGCATTGTTGCGTCGGCATTTATGTTCATTCTGCCTTCTTATTTTTCAAAAGCAACAGCATATTCTACACATTAAATCTGCCTTTTGCTGTTTTTTTTTTTTTAAAACTTAGCAGTGTATCCTGGCAATTTTTCCATATCATTATAACTTTTCTTGGAAATGGTTTAGGTAATATTCCTTTACTATACAACCATTTAATCTGTTCCCTCCTGATGGACTTTCTAGCTGGCTTTCAGTCTTCATGGTGCAAGTATGCATAGAAATGGTTGCTACGTGAAAGCCGGTGTGCATTTAGCATTTTGAATCGATAGAGCCAAAGTGTGACCAGTTGTCTCAAATTATATACCTTCACTAACCTGTGTTACTGTCCTTATGCTTATAAAGCAGTTTGGTTTTTATAGCACATTGGGTAAAAATTAGTACCCTATTATAATTTTAGTTTTTATATACTCTGCTGCTTGTGTACTATAACAGCACAATTCAGTAGTTGTTATAGATACCTTTTATCTGCAAGGCTAGAAATATATATGTTATTTTTACAGTTTCTCAACCTCTGATCTTCTGTATCACCATATCCTATAAGTGATGTTTGGACTGTTTCTTGTATCCTATTGCCATCCTCTGTGTAGTTTGCCTTATTTATTTTCTCTTCTGCCTGCTTGCAGATTGTTTTTGTCTGGACTCTAACACACTGCTTCTGTTCTCAGACTGATTAGTTTTCAGTCAAGAAAAAAGCATTGTTTTATGAAAAGAATATTTTCTCCTCCTCTCTCTACATTCCCAAAATGCTGACATAACTTTTATTTCAGTTTCAAATCTTATGTGGATAACTTGTCATTAAAATAAATTGATAGCATTAAAAACAAAGTCACGAATGGTTTGGTTCAGGGTTTGCTGAGTTTTTAAGATTTATTTATGCATGCAAGAACTGGGGTACAGGACAGAGGTGCAGGGGTGGTGGTGAGAGGATTCACCAGAAACAGAGAGACAGAGTGGGGAACAGAGCAAGCAGATGGACTGAGATATACTGCTGAGGGGAGCAGCAGGCAAGACAGGAGACAGGAGAGGTCTGCTGGCCATGTGGGTCACCTCCCTGATGCAGAGCTTCATAGAGCTGCAACTTAACCCCTTGTGCCACTAGGGAGGCTCCTGCTGAGTTTGTTTTTTTTTATTTTTTACAGAATTTTAAACACCTTTTTTCAAGTAAAATCACTATGAACTCAGAAGATATAAACTGAAAATATAAGAAGGCAAAATGTTATACAAACCATCCACCAAGAAATAGGAGTAGCTTTGCTAGTCAGTCTATTAAACTATTCATTAAATTTATCTTTTCTAATTTTTGCTACATGAGAACGAAGAAATGTGTGGTCTTGCAGCTCTTCCACAATTGATGGGAACAAATTCTTTGAAACTTTACATTGTTTTTCGGAAATAGAAAGGAGATCGTGCTTTCCATTACATATGTATATTAAAAAAAATCTCAATTATTGGGAAGAACTGCCTTAATTATTCTTTTTTTCCTTTGGTCACTTAAAGTTTTTTCCTTAAGAATTTTTGGAAAATACTGTTTTAGAAAGTAATAATTTTCTTCTTCCTTATCCTGTTAATTTCTAATAATAAAAACCATAATTCTTTGATTTCTTTCCTGTAGTGGCTTACAGAAGAGATGAAATGTGGTCGGAGGGACGGTATGATTATGAAAGATTTCCAAGAGAACGAGTACCTCCTCGAAGTCACCCCAGTGTAAGTCGCTCAGACATGTATCAGTTATTCAACATCTGGTGGCTAAGTGAATTTGGTATTCCAAAAGCTAGGATTCTTCACAAAATCTTCAAGTGCCCCAAATTTACCAGTCTAGATTGACTATAGATAGACCAAGCTTACTTTTTAAAAAATTAAACATTTAAAATAAAACTCAACACTTTATTTAGAGAAAAATCTCTACTTTGTATTTCTTGTTTAAATTTCTAAAAATGGAAGGTTTATATTGAATTCAATTAGTGAAGGAGGAGTATTTGAGCACTTGATTCTACAGTTGGCTGCCACCAATTTTTCTGTATTTTAAAAAAGTGTCTGCAAATTGGATAGATGAAATCCTAAATCAGGTGCAGGCAGGTAAGTTCTAGCTGTCTGACTGCTTGTCTTTTGGAATTGGGAATTTTGAGCCAGTCCCTTTTCTCTTGTCAAGGAGTTCACTTATTGTATTCTCAGCTTGATGTCTGGTGCCTGCCACATAGTAGGAGCTCAGTGTTGACAGAATGAATACATGTATTCTCGCTAAGGTCTTCTTCAGTGACATAAGGAAGGGGCCTGGGGAAGAAGTAGTCAGTCTTAAACTTCTGTGAAGACCCATTTAAGCCCCGGGGGATTGGGTTTGTGATGGGCTGTGGGCATTCTATGGGTTCATGATACACCATCAGAGGACACATATATTTGTTTATATGATGGTTGTTTTTTACTTATATGAGTTGTTTTTTATTTATATAAATAAATTTTACAGCCAACTTAGATGGATAGTATCCTCTTCAGAGTTGCAATTTGGCCTAGATTACAACTTGTTTGGATTAATCTAAAATGAATGTAAAGAGGCTTCCCTTATTTCAGAATGGACTGATGTAATTATTACTATGTGTCATTTCTTTCCAGATTAATTTATAGACTTTGTTATTAATCAAAACCTCAATTTTTAAAATTTTCCCAACTTTCTTAAAATCATTGAAGAGTTTACCCAGAAGAAGAAATAAGTGATATAGATAAACATGATGTAGGGCTAATATAGGGCTGGGATAAGAGATGACTTTAAAAAAAAAAAATTATAGAATCCCTGCCTTCCCAAGGATATAGCTTTTAGGAATTGTTATTTCAAAGGTACTTAAAATAATTTTCTGTGAAGTTATGCTACCAATTGGATATATAGTTGGATTTGTTTTAGTTTTGGGATTGCCTTTTTCTTTTCTAATTTTTTTTAACTTAACACTTACATGGCTATATGTTATAAAATAAGGAACATTTAGAGAGGGGATGGCTTATTTTAAATGATATTATAATTGTCCATTTAATTAGTGCCTGCTTACTATGAGTGGAGGTTTATATATAATCTTCCAAATTTTTAAAACAATTGTGTTGAATGGTACAACATTTAAATAACCCAGTAGAAAGTTTTAGAACTTATATAATGTAGGAAGGGATTTATATTTAGAAGTAAAATACCAGACAACAATAGGAAATACTCAAAATAAAATAATGGAAACATAATTTTCTCTATTAGGTCATTGTTTGGGAATGGATTCCAGGGAACTTTTATTTGATAGCTTTTGTTTTTCTCTGAAATAAGAGGGAGCAAGATTTGAAAGTTGAGGAGTTGGAAGGAGACTTGCGGATAACAATGGAGTTATAGTCGGTATCTCGACCAGAGATGTTTAAAAAAGACTGTTTATAAATTTTATAGGGGCATTAGTCTGCAGGACTGGGAACTTTAATATCAGTGTAGCCCAGTTTAGGAGTGGAGAAAGTAAGCTGTAGTGATTTAAGATTGCAAGATTAGTGGTAGACCCCTGGGAGATAAGGATATTGGAAGTTCTTACCTAGAGAATTATTGAGGTAATATATTGTGTGACTTGGTGATTAAGAATGGGAATAAGGCTACTAGAGAAACTGTAGATTGAAAGAAGTGAGGAGTTGAGATACAGGAAAGGCTTAGTGAGATTGAGGGACGACCCGGGTGTGGCAGAAAAGACAGGCAAAGGATGTTAGGAGTGTAGGTTTTCCAGGATGGAACAGTTCTGGGTGACTGAAGTGCAGTGTGTGGTGATGGGAATTAAGGGTAGCTGAAGGTTAGTGAAGTTGAGATCAAAAAAAAAAAAAGTTGTATAATCATACTGACATGTGCAATATGAGTGTTTACAAGCAGCACTATTGGTAAGAGCTCCAACCTGGCAACGTTCAGTAGAGCAGATCACTTAATTGTGTAATTATACAACACCAAGAATGAATGGCCTGCTTCCAGAACACCAGCATATACAAACCATGCAAATATATTGAAAAAAAAGCCAGACATAAAAGTGTCTGGCTTTTATATAGAAAAAAAATTTTTTTAAAGATTTATTTATTTACTTATACAAGCACTGGGTGCAGTCAGAAGCACTGGAGGGTGAGAGAATTCACCAGAGCCAGAGCAGGGAGCAGAACAGGCAGACTGACGAAGTACACTGCTGAGGGGAGCAGCAGGTGCAGCAGGAGAGGTCTGCGCCATGTGGGACTCTCGCCCTGCAGCCAGGGATCGAACTGGCGCTGCAGAGGCTGCGGGCAGCTTAGCAGCCCAGGGCTTAACCGCTGCGCCACCGGGGAGGCCCCTATAGACATTTTTATGTAAGGTTTTCAAACACACCAAATTAGCCAGGAAAGTAGTTACTTATCTTAACACTTTACAGCATTTAAAAAATAACTTCTGTATCTGTAAATTTACTTTTTTAAGGTGCTTTCACCTAAATTTTATTTGGAATTAAACTTGGGTAGAGAGGAGACTAAAGCCCAAAGAGTAAGGATGCAGAGGAGCTGCATGGAAGCAAACACATCCCCTATTTGCAGGGGGTTGATGATCACAGATCATTTACATTTAACTTTTAGATGTCAACAAGAATGCCCCTCCCCAAATTATGTTTATTGAGGTAAAGTAGGTTTACATCTTTGTATTTGCTCTGGGGGTGTTATTTGTGACATTGGCTTTTTGATGCCAGTAAACTTCCAATTGTAGAAGTTCATTTTGTTAGCTTAGCAGGACAGATCGGTCTTTCAGAATATTTTTAATGGAAGTTGGAACATAATATGTCCCTTTTCCTTGACTTGTTTAATGGTTTCAGTTTCAGAATTTTTGGAGGTTGTAAAGCTTAGGAATTAGGGTCAAACTTTAGCAACTTATATAAATGGTGCTTATACATTTGTGTTATGATGTAATGGAGGCTGAAATAGTTGTATCTGCTTCTTCTGTTCCTTTAACAAATATATATTAAAGATATTTTGCTCTTGGTAGCAGTGAGAATTGTGAGGGTAACTGTCAAGAACTTATAAAATTTTATTTTTACTTTTTCACATTTAGTTAATTTGACTAATATCGCTAGGCTTCATATTAAGTACATAAAGTTTTCCTTGCACTAGTTGAATGTTTCTTGTTATTGATTATTTCTCTCTCCTAGATATTTTAGCCGATCTATTCAACTATTCGCATTTTACTAAACTTCGCTTATCAAATCTTTGTCCATCAGTCCTTTATCCATCCACTTAATCCATCTAATTTTTTTTGATGCTTTTCAAAATAAATTGTGGACAACTGTACACTTTATATGAACTAACTAGCATATCATTAGCTTAAGTGCAGTAGTCAGAAGAAATAACATTCATTTTTTAAAATGTGAAACTTACATATGTGAAATGTTAAATCTTAGTGTTTGCTAAGTTTTTCACTTCATGTTCCTTTGTATAGAGATGTTTTCTTGACTGACCTTGTCAGGGGGAAAAGGATGTCCTAAAACTAATTCCATACAGACTTTGTGGACTCCACCCCCACCCCAGGCCAAAGCCAAAGACACTGGGAACTCCAAATCCCATCACCATCAAAGGGAAGGTGGCTGGGACCTGAGGGTGGGGTTAAGCAACCAACTTGGTATAAAGACAGACACGTGGGCTTTGGAGGAGTCCCCCATTTTGACTCTCCGCCAGCTCGCAGTGTCCGGCCAGCACAGAGAGTGCTTTTTGGGTTTCCAGGTCGGTGGATCGGGTAGGACGCATTAAAGACTTTATTTCCCTATTTTCTCCCTGAGTTGTACATTTTCCTTATTTCCTTTTCCCTTGTAAATAAACCTTTTATGACCTTTTGTGTATGCCTGTAGTGGAGTATTAATAAGTCCCTTGTAAGCGCGCAGGTGAGGACCCACAGCCAGGCAACCCGTTCAATATCGGGGTTGCCCTAACAACCTGACAGAATTGCAAGAATTTACCTCTTTTTGTTGCTAGTGTTTCCAGAGAGATCTGATCAATTCTTGTCTATATTCTGTAACATAATATGTCCTAAATGTTCTGGGGCTGTTACAATGTAAAATATTTGATTCATTATTACTGAAAGTCTTTGAAATGACTCAGAAATACCAGTATTTCACTGAAAATTCAGTGAGTTAAAACAATAAGTTTTAAATGCCATGTCACAAAATAAGAGGGATCAGGGTGAGGACACTTCAAACTTGTGAAAGCAAAACTGCCAACCAATGGTATCTCTTCATTAGGTGTTGTTTATAATGATACTTTTCTAGTAAAAAGCATGTGACGCCAAAATTTTTTAAAATAGAGATAGCAAAGTAGAAAATACATTATGTGTGGTGTGGTGCTTTGTACATGTCAGGTTGCAGGTGCTTGGGAATATAACAGTGACCAGGCCCAACATGATGTCGTATCCACGAGGCTGTGTTTTTATTACGATGATTGTCATAGTAAGGAATGGAGTTGACTATTTACACGTGCCATTGTGGTTACTTTGCTGTTAGGTTTGTGTGTTTTAGTTGCTTCTGAATTTTTATGAGGGTAGAAGTTAAAAGTAGGCAAAATAATACACTCCCCAGGGACAAATCCTCCCCATGGCGGTTACCAATTCCTGGTCCCTCTGATTTTGTCTAAAATTCTGCCACCACTTTCCTCCTCACAGATTGTTTTGGAGTAAATCCAAGGTAACATTTCAAATGCAAATATTCAATTTGTATCTGTAAAGCACAGGGATGTTAAAAGCTGGGGGGCATTCATATATTAACTTTTTATTTTAAAAGTTTTTGTGTTAAAGTGGATGTAGAGTATATTTTAATGACAATGGAAAATGAATGTTTTTACAGAAATATTTTGTGATCCTTATACCCAGTTAATAACAAGACTAAATATTAGTCTGGAAAATTTGACAAAAATTTATATGTTGAGTCAAACAAACCATCATACTTGGTGCTTTTATTTTTCATTTCAGTAATAAAATGAAAACATTTCATCTAATAGGTACTTATATTAATTGAAATTTATAACAAGTTAAGAAATGATTGCTTATTTGTGACACCACCATCACATACTTTCACATTTCAGAATTATAATACTTAAATAATGTTTATCTTAATTGGTCAGATTTTCATCAGCACAAGCATCCTGGGAACATCCCTTATTTCAGAAACTCCAAGGGCCTTCTCATAGTACTCATCTCACACCTAAGATGATCACAAAAAAAGACTGTTGATTTCATAGGAAGATAACTTTCCAAGAAAATTTCAAAGTTTTTATGTGAATTTTTGCTTTTTACATTCTCTCAGCATAAATGATTAATTCAACCTAATTTTTTTTTTATAAATTGCATAAACTTTTAATTGTTCTGAGCGATTATACCCTTAATACTAACTTTGGAGGAACAAATCTAGTTGTTTTTATGCTTATTTTTGGGAACCTCTAATAATACGGAAAACTGACAATGGCATAAATGTGCTCCAGTTTTACTAGTTGATCCACTCTGAACTTTTAATGGGATTGTAGATATTTCTCACAATGAAGAAAAAATAATTAAAAAATTGATTTCACTTAGATAAATTGAGATTTTATGTCCAAGTTCAAGACTTAAAATGTATTTCAGCTCCATTGAGTTTATTTTTAAGTTAACTGAAAATAATCCTTAAAAACTTTTTAGTTACAATTTTTATTTTGGGTTTGTATGTACTGATGCCACTATTTCTTAAGATAATTCCAAAGTGGAGGTTCCAAAATATCAGTATCTGCAGCCTATGTGCTTATGATAGCAGAGAGCAAAATGACATGTTGATAGCTCAGTGTAAGATTTATACAAGAATTTCAAACTGTGATGGCTTTTCCACCTAGGAATGTAGTCAATACTGAATACTGTTTGAACTTTCTTAATAATAATACAAGCTTTTGAAAGAGAAATTTTGAATCTCTGTCTCTCCTAATGGGAACAAAGGAAAAAAATCTCAAGTGGTATGTCTAGGTAAGACATGAACTCTACAGGCATGTTCTTTCCTAATTTATTCTCTATAGCCAGAGGGTTTTCTTTAAGAGTAGATGTCTCAAAGCAAAGACAGTATAATTTACCTATGTTTGAACACTTCCTGAAAACATAAAGGAAATGTCAGTTTGAACTTCATTGTTAGATACAAGCGACTGTCTTTAGGTTTTTATTCCTTTTGCTGATTACAACTTTGGATTGACTTTGTTTTTTGTTTATTAATATTTGGTAAAAAAAAAACCCATTAACTATAACGACTAAATGTCATTTCAGTTTTACTTCTTTTTTTTTTTTTTAATAGAGGCATGTTTTATTTATTTATTTATTTATTTGTTTGTTTGTTTGTTTGTTTGTTTTTATACTTGCACTGGGTACAGTCAGAAGCGCAGGAGGTGAGAGAATTCACCAGAGCCAGAGCGGGGAGCAGAGCAGGCAGAAGGACCGAAGTACACTGCTGAGGGGAGCAGCGGGCGGCAGGAGAGGTCTGCGCGCCATGTGGGACCCTCCTCTGGTGGCCGGGGAGCAGCCGGGGATCGAACCTGCGCCGCAGAGGCCGCGGGCAGCTTCGCAACCCAGTGCTCAACCGCTGCGCCACCGGGGAGACCCTCAGTTTTACTTCTTTGAAAGTTTTACCGTACACAGTTTCCAGTGCTTAAATACTTCTCTAGTAATTGGGGCAGTTGAACAAAAGAGCAGTTTGCTTTATAAAGTAGTAAGGTCTTTATTAATCCAAATGTTAAGACTTACATGCTTACCCACCTACTATCTCTCAAATGCCTTTATAAATAAATGTTGATATAGTGGAATGGAATTTTAGGATTTGAAATGTTGCTAATTTTGGCTCAGTGCTAGATTTTTGAAGAGTGCAGCATTTGTTTATTTACATTTAATTGATATCTGAAAAGGTAGTCTACAGAAGACTCAATAAAATCATACAAGAAGGAAACTACCTCAGGAAATCCCCAAGGGAAAAAAATACATCAGCTTAGTTCTTAAATAGATAAAAACCATTGATTTAATTTTTTCCAGCTCCTTGGCAAATTTCTTATTGATTAGAAGATATGAATAGGGCATAGTAATTTAATAATTGGATAGTTGTAGTTACTATTAAGAAGTTGTTTAGGACCTCCCCTGGTGGCGCAGGCTGTTGAGCACCACTAGGTGAAGCTGTCTGCAGCCTCTGCAGCTCCTGCTGCTCCCCTCAGCAGTGTATTTCGTCAGCTGCCTGTTCTGCCTGGCTCTCTCTCTCTGGTGAATCCTCACCCTCCCGCGCATCTGGCCTGTACCGGGGTTCTTGTATAAATAAATAAATAAATCTTTAAAAAAAAGTTGTTTAAGAAAATAGATACTTTGAGGAAATTAATGTTCCACTTAAGGTAGCAGAAGTAATCAAAAAGCAAACGTTTTGAGCACTTAATGTATAGTAGGACTGTGCTAAATGCTTTACATTCTATTTGTCATTTATTCCTCACAACAATAATATCAGGTAGGTATTTGTAGTAATAACGATTTACAGATAATGAAATTAAGGTCTAGGATGGTAAAGTCACCTGCCCTGAATGTTGTGCTTTATCTTTTATTTTGTCAAATGAGTTAAAACTCATATTGATATCCTGTCTCATACTTGGATAATTTCCCAATTTCTTACACGTATATATCCTCTGATGCTGTTGGACATACCATGAATGCTCAAGACTAGATTATTTATAGATATGTGTTCTGTTGCTTTCTAGTTTTTACTGTTAATCACCATTTTTGTTCAGCTGTTTTACTGTAGCTACTAATCTAAGACAGGCATTCTCCTTCTGCCGGGTTTCTCAACTTCTGTAAAAAAAAAGGACTTAGTTTCTGAAACTGTAATACATTAACAATGTATTATTTTGAAAATTATCCTAAAATTTTATTTTGGGTTTTGCTTCCAAACCTGTGTGAAGGCAAGGCTCTCCAGCGCTTCTGGAGAAATAGCAAAATGTTTCCCTTTGATCTTTCTACCTCAATATTACCTTCCTGTTTGCTGTTGCTTAAGTATGAAACCTTGTTTTTCTTCTGGATAATGTACTTCAAGTTTAGTGGACTGAAGATGTATTATCTTAAATGGTTTTAATTTTAAAATCCCTAGGCAACCAAGGCATTACACCACTGTAACATTCTTACTGTAGTTTATTTTTAAGTAAAATAATATTGTGAGTTTTCTTTTACTGACTGGGTTTTTTGCATTGCTGCATGTTAATTTAAACATCTGACTTCATTGAACAGTTTTATTTCCTTTAATCCATATGAAGGCCTTACTCTTATTATATTTATGTTATTTCATGAATGCATTTTTGTTTGTTTATACCTTTATTTGATTAAGGATAAGAATTCCTGTGCTTTTGAAAAAACCTTTCCAGAGCCAAATAGAGAAGTTAGTGATTTTTACATATTTCTTTTTGTCTGTTTTAGGATGGCTACCATAGAGTAGTTAATATTGTGCCAAAGAAACCACCACTGCTAGACAGACCTGGTGAAGGAAGCTACAGTAGATATTACAGTCATGTTGATTACCGAGACTATGACGAGGGCCGCAGTTTTTCTCATGATCGAAGAAGTGGTCCACCTCACAGAGGAGTATGTAAATTTCCCCCATGTACTAATTGTTTTTTTTTTTTAAGTTTAAAAATCATGTGATTTTTGAAATTTATGTGACTAGCCATGAAGGCAGTGAATGAACACTTCCTGTTTGATGCTCTGCTGAATTGCTGGCTGGAGCTGTCAGACAGGAACTGGTAGTTTAAGGACCTTGGTGTGCTGGACAAAGTGGGTAGGCATGCTGGATAGTTCCATCTAAATGACACAAATTCCAACTAGCCTGCTTTTTTAAATACCCTCAATTGGCAAGGATTTGTAGAACCGTATCAAGGTATTCTGTTGCCTTGATTGTCAATAAATGATGAGCAGGTGGGAATCATCTCTGTTTGGGGGGCCCACTGCATTTGGTTTTTATCACCATGAAATGCTGTGGGCGAGGTTGGGCTAAGGTTGTTGAGACTCATTCTCACTTTCTTGTAGTTACTAATAAAGTTTATTTATTAACTCAGTTTAGAAAGTGCCCAGAACATTGCCCGTTCTGTAGTAAGCATTTTAAAAATGTGAGTTGCTATTACTATTTCTTTTATATTTTGTATCTCTTGATCATCTTTAACAATCTAGAAGTATGTATTTAATTTTACACTAATTTGCCATTGAGCTTGATTGAAATTACTTTTTGATGCAAGTCCTTTGACCTAGCTGGCATGTTTATAGCATTCTTCTTCCGAATTTGTAATGTGCCTGTGCATATCCAGACGGTTTATAATAAAATTTGACCTCACATTGACCATTGAAATAATTTCTGTGTTTTACACTTGAAGACATGGAGGTAAGGTGATTCACAGAGGGTGGAAACATAAAGGGAGTCTGGTTCTTATACTGCTAGGTCATAAAGACCCTTGACATTTCTGAAGTGGTAACAACACTATTCACTGTTTCTTTTGTGGGTTGGTTTTAGAGTTTGGGTTGTTACAGTTTTATTTCTCATAGAGTTGATTTTTATTTTCAGTTTTAAGTGTCTTGCATTAAGGAGTGAGGTCCAGTGTTGAAAAATAAACATGCATTCTCTCTCCTGAAAACACTGCATTGCACCACTGAAGCCATTCTGTCAGGGAGAAACAATTTGGCCTTTGTATAAATAAACAGTTACTCTTACAAACACCCTGTAGCAGTTTAATGTAGCCTTGGGATTTAGGATTTGTTGGATCCATTTATTTTTAATCTTCACTAACATGATTTTTTCCAAAACCTTGTAGCATAATAGTGTTTCAGGAGCAATCATGTTTTCTATTATTACACATTGTCTTTGTTCACACTTCATGCAGTTTCCTTTTTTTGCAGACAAGTCCTTTTGAGGCCTTCAGGATTGTCATGACACAAATTCATATTTAAGTCCAGTTATATGAAGCAGAGTTCTTACTTGATCCAATATTTTACCAGAGCGATTGAGCTTTTTTTGTTGTTTGCTGACATTTAATGTCGAAAAGGAAAGTGATGAGCTCGCAGAGCACGTGGTGCTAATAAGGATCGGTCTTTCTGATTATAAGCACTTGATGTGTTAAATTGTTCTATGTGTCATTTAAAAGGAGTTGGGTGTGAATTAATGCACACATTCTTTCAAATGTATTTATTTTAGAGGACAAGATGTCCTTTGATTTTAAAAAATTATTGCCTTACTCTGATACAGCTTATCCGTGGGTGACAGTTTCTTATATTGTTTCCAATTGTGGTATTTAATGGGAGGCAAAGTGGGAAAAGAAAAGTGGGAACCTAGCAAGTTCTAGCAAGTTCTTTGGTGGGCTTGGATCTGAATATTAGTGAGCGACCTAGAGAAAGGGAAGAAAATGAAACATTGAGAAATGTGTGCATGATTAAATTTAGCCTTTGTTTTCCAAACAGCCCTTAGCTGTTGGGTGTTGTTATATGTTTCTTTGGCAGTAAAGCTCTTTAGGCTATGGACGAAATACTTAATGCAATTTAATTGAGATAAATAGTACCACGGGTTATCAGTCAGCTGAATTAGTTGGTGAAATGGATGATTTACTACAGTATATACCTATCCTTTTTTTTATGCTTTTGAAACTCAGAGGTAATTTAGAGAGGTGTTTTTGCCTCATTTGGTCTTAGATATTACTTTCTGTTAGTGCTATCAGATATATCTTGCTTGACCAAAGTAATATCCATGAATATCTAAGTAACTTTTTTATGTTACAGGATGAATCTGGCTATAGGTGGACAAGAGATGATCATTCTGCCAGCCGACAGCCTGATTACAGGTACAAAGATAAAATAGCAACTACCTTGATACTCGATATTCTGATGTCTGCTGTTGAAATCTCACCTCAGGGCACCTTCATAAGTGACTTAGGAGAATTTCTCCAAGTTATTTGGTTTAACTCTATTGGAATCATTTTTTCCGGCATTATACAACTTTTAATTTTTTTTTAATTGCGTTACATTGGTTTAACATACTTTATTTGGTTTAAGGGAATCGGTTGACACTCAGATGTGTGTCACCATACCATACTCACACCAGAGCAGCCATGGTCCTTCACCATAAACCATTAGGCCCCCTCCCCACTTCATTCACACTCCCAACCACCTTCTCCTTCTGGTAGCCTCCATTCTGCAGTCATTTCTAGGGTTTATTTTGATGTAGCTTTGTCAGTCTCTTCTTTTAGTTTCTCTGTATTCTACATGTGAGATGTGAGTAAAATCATCTGGTATTTCTTTTTCCTTCTGACGTATTCTCTTAGCACAGTTCCCTGGGTTCTATCCATGTTGTCCCAAATGGCAAAAGTTTTTTTTTTTTTTTTTACATAGCTGTGTAGTAATCCATTCTGTATGTACCACATTTTACTAATTGACTGCTCTGTCAGTGGGCATTTTGGTTGTTTCCACAACTTGTCTATTGTAAATAGTGCTTCAATGAACATGAACATAGGAGTGCATATATCCCTTTAATATAGTGATTTGATATTCTTTGGGTAGATACCTAGTAGTGGAATAACAGGATCACATGGTAGATCTATTTTTAATATTTTGTGGAATCTCCGTATTGTTTTCCATACAGATGGGGTTACTCTGCATTCCCATCAGCAGCGTACATGTCTTCTTTTTTCTCTACACTTTGCCAGTTTTTATTGTTTGTTTTTTTTTTTTTTTTTTTTTAATACAGGCCATTCTCACAAGTGGTGGTTTTGTGGCTTGCATTTTCCTGCTAAATAATGTTGTACTGTTTTCATTTTGCATTTTTCTGATAAGTGTTATTAAAACTTCTTCATGTGTCTGTTGTCTGTATCTCCTCTTGGGCGAAGTGACTGTTTATCTCTTCTGTCCAGTTTTTGATTGGGTTCCTTGTTTTCCTTGTGTTGAGTTTAGGAGTTCTTTCTGGATATTGGATTTTAGCCCCTTGTCAGATGTGTGATAGGCAAATATCTTCTCTCACTCAGTAGAGTGTCTTTTCATTTTAATGATAGTTTCTTTCACTGTGCAGAAGGTTTGTTGCCCCATTTGTTTATTATTGCTTTTGTTTCCCTTGCTGTAGACATCACAGAATCCAGTGTCATGGAAGACACAGGTTTCACCTGCATTTTCTTCTGTGCATTTTATGGTTTCTGGTTTTGCATTTTCATCTGTTTTTGAGTTAAATTTTGAGTTAAATTTTGTATAGGGCCTCCCCGGTGGCGCAGCGGTTGAGCGCTGGGTTGCGAAGCTGCCCGCAGCCTCTGCAGCGCCAGTTTGATCCCGGGCTGCTCCCCGGCCACCGGAGGAGGGTCCCACATGGTGAGCAGACCTCTCCTGCTGCCCGCTGCTCCCCTCAGCAGTGTACTTCGGTCCTTCTGCCTGCTCTGCTCCCCGCTCTGGCTCTGGTGGATTCTCTCACCCTCCCGCGCTTCTGACTGTACCCAGTGCTTGTATAAATAAATAAAAAAAAATAAATCTTTTAAAATAAATAAATAAATAAATAAATAAATTTTGTATATGGTGTGAGAGAGTGGTATGGTTTCATTTTTCTGCATGTGACTGTCCAATTTTTTCAGCACTTTTTTTAAAATTATTTTAATTTTTTTTAAAAGATTTTATTTATACAAGAACTGGGGTACAGGTCAGAGGTGCGGGAGGGTGAGAGAATTCACCAGAGACAGAGCGGGGAGCAGAACAGGCAGATGGACCGAAGACACTGCTGAGTGGAGCATCAGGCGAGGCAGGAGAGGTCTGCCACACCATGTGGGTGTCTACCTGACCGGGCAGGAATTGAACCTGCGTTGCAGAGGCTGCGGACAGCTTCACAGCACAGCGTTCAAACCGCTGTGCCACTGGGGAGGACCTCAGCACCATTTTTTGAAGAGACTTTCCTTTCTCCTTTGTTGTAGATTGTCCATATAAATGTGAGTTTAATTGAATCTTTTTTTAAAACAGATTTTTTTTTTAAAGATTTATTTATTTATACAAGAACCGGGGTACAGGCCAGATGCGTGGGAGGGTGAGAGGATTCACCTGAGACAGAGTGGGGAACAGAACAGGCAGACTGACGAAATACACTGCTGAGGGGAGCAGCAGGTACAACAGGAGAGGTCTGCAGCGCCATGTGGGAACCTTGCTGGCTGCCGGGATCAAATTGGCACTGCAGAGGCTGCAGACAGCTTCACAGCATGGTGCTCAACCGCCTGCGCCACCAGGGAAGGCCCTTAATTGAATCTTTTTAAGGGGCAAGTAATATTTCATGATGTGCACATGCTACTTAATTTAGTTGTCTCTCTATTTCCAATGCAAAACAGTGCTGCAATAAATCCTAGTAATAATGTCTTTATGAAGGGCCTCCCTGGTGGCACAAGGGGTTAAGCACTGCACTGTGAAGCAATCCACAGCGTCTGTAGCATGAGTTTGATCCCCGGCTGGCCAGGGAGCAACCCATATGGCACAGCAGACCTCTCCTGTCTCTCCCACTGCTCCCCTTAGCAGTATTTCAGTCAGCCTGCCTTTTCTGTTCTCTACTCTGTTTCTGGTGGATCCTCTCACCCCCTGCATCTCTGGCCTGTACCCCAGCTCTTGTATGCATAAATAAATAAATCTTTAAAAAAAAGTCTTTATGAAATAGCACTTTAATTTTTTTTTTAAGTTATTCATTCATGCATACAAGAACTGGGGTACAGGCCAGAGGTTTATGGGGGGGAGGGTGGGAGGATTCACCAGAGACAGAGTAGGGAACAGAACTGGTGGATTGACTGAAATACACTGCTGAGGGGAGCAGTGGGGAGACAGAAAAGGTATGCATGCTGCGCCATGATGGTAGCTCCCTGGCCGGGGATTGAACTTGTGCTACAGTGGCCGCGAATAGGTTCATAGGTTTCGCCTTAACCCCTTGTGCCACCAGGGAGGCCCTCTTTTTTTTTTTGTTTTAAAGATTTATTTATTTATGCATACACGAACTGGGGTACAGGCCAGAGGTGTGGGGGTGAGAGGATTCACCAGAGGCAGAGTGGGGAACCGAACAGGCAGACTGACAAACGCTCTTGAGGGGAGCAGCTGACGAGATAGGAGAGATCTGCTGTGTTATGTGAGAAGCTTCCTGGGGGGCTGGGGATCGAACTCATGCTGCAGAGGCTGCAGATAGCTTCATAGTGCTGTGCTTAACCCCTTGCGCCACCAGGGAGTCCCCGCACTTTGGTTTCTATGGAATAGATTGTCAAGCGTGGAATTTCTAGGTCAAATGTGTATTAAATTTCCAGCTTGCCTCTAAAAAACTATATCACTTTTTTTTCCATTTTAAAAAAAAATCTAACATTTCATTTGGATATTTAGTCTGTTTTTCTTATTTATTAATATAAGGACAGTGTAGAAATTTTGAGCACTGCTATAACACTGTCCCATAGATTCTGCTGAATAGCATTTTTATACTGATTCTGGCAAAATATACTGTAGTTATTCTGTGATCAGAGAATGTTGCCTGTACTCTTGTTCTACTGTTTGAAATTGATCGATCAGGTTTCTTAACCATAACATGGAATTAAAGCAAGATTCTTGTCCATTTTCAAGGTATAAAATTCAACATGGCATATTCATTTGGTTTGTATTTATATGTCTGGTATATGTCAGGTACTCTTCTAGCTTCTGGGGATATAAAAATCTCTATTCTCATGAAAGTTATGTTTTGGTATGAATTTTAAATAGCAAACATAAAAACACATAATTTTTATGAAGGTTAAACAAGGCACTGAAGCAGAAGTGCTTCTCCCTCCGCAATTTCCTATACTTGGTTTTTGGGTATCTTTAGTAATGTCTCAGGTTTTATGCCATTACTAAGGTAAAGCTTTTGCTAACCAGCATCTTTTTGGCTGCTGTTGCCTGTCAGCCTGGCTCTTAATTAAGTTCCTATCTGAAAGACTTTGTGAACAGAAAATAGTTGTTTTGGGAAAAATAAATCACTGCACTTACAAACCAAGCAAAACGAGTAGCTATGTATATTGGTAAGAGAGTATGTCTCCAAGCAGTTAAGAAAACCCTTCTAGTCTTTGTTTTTTTTAGAGGGGTGGACCCAATGATTCTTTGTATGTGGGAAGAGTATAAGAACATTGAAAACATTTTTTGAGACAAATTTTGAATTTATAGGAAAGTTACAAGAATAATTCAAAGAACTGTTTCCTTTCACCAGAGACCCCATTAATGTCTCCAGTAATGTGCTTTATAGCAAAAAAGATGTAATCTGGCCTTATAAGTCCTATTTTTGTCAGTTTCTTTAAAATCTGTCAACAGTTCCTTAGTCTTTCCTTAACTTTCATGGCTCATGTTTTTGGTAACATGAATACAGGGCAGACGTTTGTAGAATCTTTCTCAATTTAGGATTTAGGTTTGTCTAATGTTTCTTTTTATGAGATCCAGGTTATGCATTTTTGCTGGGACGGTCCCTGAAGTGCTGCTGTGTGTTTTTGTTTTGTTTTGTTGTATCCTGTTAGCTAGCACATGTTGACTGGTTCCCTTTTATCACTTGTGATGAAGATGGGGCCCAGAGAATTTCTTTATTATGATGTTACCCTTTTCTCCTGAAATTGATGAGTGTTTTGTGTGGAAAAACTTTGCAACTATATTATGCCATCCTCACTCAACCTTCACCTACTAGTTTCAGCATCTATAGATGTTTCTTGCTTGGATTGTTAGTATGGGTGATTGTACAATTCTGCTGTGGACTCACAGTGTATTATAATTATAGCTGTCATTATTGCAAGGCTTAATAAATTTGGTCCCTGGAAGTCCCTACAAGTTGACACCTATGATGGAAAAAAAAATATTTTTGTGGTAGAATATATGTAATATAAAAGATACCATTTTAACCACTTTTAAGTGTACAATTCACTGATGTTTAATTACATGTACAGTGTTGTGCCACCATCACCACTATTTCCAAAGCCTTTTTTCTTCACCCCAAACTCTACTTGTTAAGCAGTAATTCCTCATTCCTCTTTATCTTCGACTCCTGCCAACTTCCATTGTCCTGTCTGCCTTTGTGATTTTATCTATGTAATTCACTCAAATGCAGTCATGCTGAATGCCAAGGTCATGCTCTTGTGTCTGGTTTCTTTCATTTAGCATGTTACTAAAGTTCATACTTTTGATGAATAAATAACCTTTATATGTATATGCCGCATTTTGTTTATTCGTTCATTCATTCTCTGATGGACATTTGGATTGTTTTCACCTTTTTGCTATTGTGAATAATGCTGCAGTAAAGACTGGCATGTAATTACCTGTTTCAAGTCCCTGTTTTCATTGTAATTCTATGTTTAGCTTTTTGAGGAACCACCCAGCTGTTTTCCATAGTGGCTGCACCATTTTACATTCCCATCAGCTATGTGAAGTTGTTGGTTTTCCCCCATCCTTGCCAACACTGTATTCCTGTTGCTGTTAGTATTACCATCCTGGTAAGTGCGAAGTGGTACCTCTGTGGTTTCGATTTGATTTCCCTGTTGACTAGTGATGATGAACAGCATTTCATATGTGCTTCTTGGGCATTTGTTTGTCTTCTTTGGAGAAATGGCTATTTATATTGATGCCCATTTTTATTTATTTTTTCTTTTTTGTAATTTTCCCCCCCCCGTAATCTCCTATCCTGCCCAACTCTCCCCCACTACTCATTTTTTAAATTGAATTGCAAGCTGTCAATTTTTGTTGTTGAGTTTTAACAGTATTTTGGATACGAAACCCTTACCGATATATGATTTGCAAATATTTTTTCCCATTTAGGTTTTTTTTTTTTAACTTGTAATGTCCTTTGTAGGAAATTTTCAGTTTTGATGAAGTCCAGTTTGTTTGTTTATTTTTTTGTTGTTGTTCTTATTAATGCTTTTGGTGTCATAGCTAGGAGTCCACTGCTGAATCACTATTTCTTTTACTGATCATTGCATTCTCTGGTCCCTCCCTTACTTTCTCATGCAAGATGGTCCAGGTTCTTTAATTTCATTGCCCCAGCCCTAAAACAAACATGTCTCAAAGGAGCATGGTTTCTCTTTAGTGGAAAGTGGTTTTTTGAAACCATGATGTGGATACTAGATGTGCCTGTGCACATGTGTGTTTGTGCAGAAACACACACCCATCAACGTGCTTTACCAACACTTATATTCCAGCTGTTTCCTTACGTACTCACCTTGGTTCTACATTTACACAGTGATTTTTTTCCTTTATTCAAAACATGTTGTTGGTGAAATTTGGAATATATTAGGCTTTATTTCATTTTTTTTTAAAGATTTATTTTATTTATTTATACAAGCACTGGGTACAGTCAGAAGCACGGGAGGGTGAGAGAATTCACCAGAGCCAGAGCGGGGAGCAGAGCAGGCAGAAGGACCGAAGTACACTGCTGAGGGGAGCAGCGGGCGGCAGGAGAGGTCTGCGCGCCATGTGGGACCCTCCTCCGGTGGCCGGGGAGCAGCCGGGGAGCAGCCGGGGAGCAGCCGGGGATCAAACCGGCGCTGCAGAGGCAGCAGGCAGCTTTGGAACCCAGCGTTCAACCGCTGCGCCACCGGGGAGGCCCTTTATTTCATTTTGCATTCAAGGATCATGTCAGACTTTTCCAAGGGCTATTGATTTAGACAGAATGAGGCTGTTTTTAACAGTAAGATTTTCCTCAGTAGTTATTCAGTCTTAGAATAATCCTTAGAATGGAACTGATTTAAAGAATTAATATTTAAAAATATGGAGAGTGTCACCATGTATACACTAGAATATTTGTTGTAAAATGCTGGATGTTTTTCTGTGTTCTCATATAGAAATTTTTTTTTTTTTTATAGAGGCATGTTTTCTTTCCTTCTTTCTTTCTTTCTTGCTTTCTTGCTCTCCCCCTCTCTCTCGCTCTCTCTCGCGCGCGCTCTCTCTCTCTCTCTCTCTCTCTCTCTCTCTCTCTCTCTCTCTCTCTCTCTCTCTCTCTCTCTCTCTCTCTCTCTCTCTCTCGCACTGGGTACAGTCAGAAGCGCGGGAGGGTGAGAGAATTCACCAGAGCCAGAGCGGGGAGCAGAGCAGGCAGAAGGACCGAAGTACACTGCTGAGGGGAGCATCGGGTGGCAGGAGAGGTCTGCGCGCCATGCGGAACCCTCCTCTGGTGGCCGGGAAGCAGCCGGGGATCGAACCGGCGCCGCAGAGGCTGCGGACAGCTTCGCAACCAAGCGCTCAACCGCTGCGCCACCGGGGAGGCCCTCATATAGAAATTTTTGATTAAGTATTATAATAGTTTAATATTTATTGATATTTTAAAAATAAAATAGATTTAATTTCTAGTTTTATCATAGCAATTCTGTCTTCTTTGGTACTATAGTATATCATTATATACTATAGTATATAATGCTGTAAATGTGTATATATATTATATAGTAACTGCTATAAATGTGTCCTGTGGTTTAATTCAGTGGTATAAACATTTATTGAGTGTTTTTTATGTGTAGGCCTCTGCACTTATGTCACTAGCTTACTATCTAGTGAGTAAAATTGATGCACAGTAGATAACATCATATATTGTGCTGAAGTCTCACAAGGTGGTATAGGAAGGCAAAGAAGTGCTTATCGTGTGCTGGATTTTTTTTTAAAGGTCTCCTGCAAGATCCGATAATGTCAACAGAACTTGAAGGAAAGATAAGAGTTAAAAGGAAGAGTTAATGGGGAATGTGTTACTAGAAATGAAAGAACATGCATGAAGCTGTATTAAGAATGATGTGTAGAGGTATTAATTGTGTATTTACCTGTACAATTGTGGATTAAAGTATAACTAAGAAACCTGGGTTTTATTCTATTTATAGTGGGAACTACTGAAAAAATTTTATTCTGGTAGTGACGGGGGACAAAGTAACCACATCAGATTGTCATTTACTCTGTCTTTAGTATATAGGGTGAGTTTTAAAGATGGCACTGGAGATTGAACAAAGAATCATGAATATCTGAATTAGAGAAAGGGGAGTTAGGATAGAGAAAAGGATGCTCAGGAAGTAGAAAGTTAAATGCTCAGGAAGTAGAAAGTCAGAAAGATGTGATTTTTGACTGGGAATAAGGAAGAACAAAATATGTAGATTTGGGTTTTGTTTACTGTGTATGATAGCACCATTGCCTGAGACTTGGCATTATGGGAGGAATGCTTTCAGGGGAGGAGCTTCTTTCAAAATTGAGATTGTCCAAGGAGAAGATGTGTTTTAGATGAGAGCCATTGGATTAAGGACAGAGCCCTAGGTGACACCTTTATGGAAATTAGTGCAAAAATAAAACTTTGAGAACAATATTAGAGGTCACTAATACCTAACACAACTGAGTATTTAGTAATATAATGTATCTCATGGCTTTGACTGCTTCAGGATGAATGTGTGGGGTGATAGATTCAACCTGGGCAGACAATTAAAAAACAAAGGACATAATTCAGAGAAAAGTAGGTAAAGTCATTAGCTGGAGAAGGATAGTCGCTAAAGGGAGATGTTTTTGTTAAACCTCCCTCCATACTTTTATTAGGTGATCAGTGACTTGAGCCTATTTGTATGTTGAAAGAGCTTGAAGATGATAAGGCAGAAAAGGGGTAATTATGATGGGAGCAGTTCAGTGAAGACCACTTACTGAAGGGCTAACTTATTTTTTAAACAAAGATTTATTTATTTATGCATACAAGAACTGGGGTACAGGCTAGAGTTGTGGGGGGTGAGTGGATTCACCAGAGACAGAGTGGGGAACAGAACAGGTAGATCAACTGAAATACATTTCTGAGGGGAGCAGCTGGCAAGACAGGAGAGGTCTGCTGTGCCATGTGGGTAGCTCACGGGCTGGCCAGGGATCAAACTTGTGTTGCAGAGGCTGCGGAAAGCTTCACAGGTTGTGCCTTAACCCCTTGTGCCACAGGGAGGCCCCAAAGGGCTAACTTTTAACCTGGGGAAAAGAATTATATCCCAAGAAAGGAAAAACGAAATTAAGGATGTAGCAAATGAAGGCAAATTGGGGTGGGGGGAGGTCTGGCCTGGGTAGTGGAGGTGTAGTGCACGCCTCGTGACTGCTGTGCTTTTTAGGAAGTCGGGCACCTTACTAAAAGTGAAAGTTTGGTGTTAGATTAGAAGACTTGGGGGAGAATTGTCAAGATAGAGAAGAGTTTGAGAGGTTAATGGGAGATTAAACGCAGCAATGCTAAGTGAAAATATTTAGTAGTGGAATTGAAGGCCTAGTGTAGCATGACAGACTATGAATCTGCAGGGGGGCAAGTCTGTAGGCAGGGGACAGTCTTTGTCAATGAAGAGATCACAGATTTGGGAATTACTGGTATTCCTACAATGACTCAAATACTATATTATACTGGAAGGGTGATAAATGAGGGATAAATGAGGCCAGGACAGGTTCATGGATTGCTACAAAATGTAGGAGACTGAAGGTATCCATGATGTGAAAGTGGGGTGATTGCAGGGAAGAGAAAACTGAGGTACACAACATTGTGGTAATGCAGTGTTGGAATACAAAGTGAAGCACTGCTCTGGGGATCAGTGGCAAGGTTTAGTGTTGTAGAGAGAGAGGAGGTGGCTACAAAACTAAGATAATGCACAGATGATCCATAGGGAGTTTGAAAGTCACTCATGATGTGTTTCTGTGCAGGCTGCATTATTGGGGTAAAGACTTTTGGAAATGTGACTAAGTTACCACGAGATTGTTCATATGGGCAGTGAGGGGGTTATGGTAGCATGAGCTTAAACAAGGGATTCTGGGGACTCTTTTCCCCTTTTCTTAGAGATAAGGATTTAAAACTTAATTTTATGTTCCTACCGCAGGATCTTAAGGCTTGGTCATCTATATCTATGTCTCTCTCTCTCTCTCTCTCTCTCTCTCTCTTTTTTTTTTTTTGGGACTCCCTACCACTAGTCATTTTATTTTTATTTATAGATATATTTTACATCATTGTTCATTTTTGTACAATGTGTGCTTTCTCCTCGCAGGTGTATTTCCCATGAAATTTCCACCACCAAGTCACCCATGCACCATCACCACAGTCCCTTGTGTTCTTGCCTCCCCTGTTTTGATCCTTCTCCCTCCCTCTCCACTGCAGAATGTCTCTGCAGTGTTAATTTTATTTTTTAAATTTATTTTTTTTTGTGATCCCTTAGGTTGTACCCCTATTTTCTTCCTATAAATGAAACCATCCAATTTTTTTTCTTTTTCCTTCTGACTTATTTCACTGTGCATAATCGCTTCCAGCTCCATCCATGTTGCTCCAAATGGCATCATTTTATCTTTTTGATTGCTGAGTGGTATTCCATTGTGTATATAGACCACATCTTCTTGATCCAGTCATCTGTTTTGGGGCATTTGGGTTGTTTCCATATCTTACCTATTGTAAGTAGTGCTGCAGTAAACATAGTGGTGCAGGTTTCCTTTTGAATTAATGTTTTAGTTTTCTTTGGATAGATTCCTAGCAGTGGAATTGCTGGGTCATATGGTTGCTCCATTTTTAGGAGTTTGATGGCCCTCCACACAGCTTTCCATAGTGATTGGACTAGTGTGCAATCCCACCAGCAATGTAGGAGAGTTCCTTTTTCTCCACACTCTTGCCAACATTTGTTGTTTCCTGTTTTTTTTTAATATGTGCCATTCTCACTAGTGTAAATTGGTGTCTCATTGTGCTAAAAAGACACTTATCCAAAAGAGGAAATACAAATGGCCAACAGGTATATGAAAAATTGTTCAACATCACTTATAATCAGGTAAATGCAAATCAAAACCACAATGAGATACCACCTTACACCAGGTAGTGTTTGTATTGAAATCCCAGGTTGCAGTTAAAGGAAGTTGAAGTATTGATTTATGCAGAAGCTGAGGCTCTGAAAGCATTTACAAGTTTGGCTCATATCACTGTTAATTAAGTATACACAAATACCGTTAGTAAGCAGAAAGTTCTTGTAATACTTGCAGGTAAGCAGTTAACATATTTGCTTATCTCTGGTTTTGATGCCCTTAACTCTGTGTGGAAAGAACTCTCACTAGATTGGCCAGTCAGGAAATGGTGAGGGTCAAACTGGAGCTATAGTTACTTTTTATCAGTTGATTTTTGCTATTTGGAAATGTAGAACAGTGTGGTGTGCTTCAAGAGAAATGAGAAATCAAGATTTTTCAAATGTTAAATCTCTTGATATTTCAGTGTTCACAGGTAGTTAAAGCCAGAGCTTGTAATCTCTGGAGCAGGGCAACGGCCTGGGACTCTGGAATACAGAGCATATAAAAGCTACTTGTCATTCTCAGTTCTGGCAGTTCTCCGAGTTACATGAAAAACTTTAAAAAATACTAATTCTTGGTCTTCACACTTGGAGATCTGATTTAATTGTCTTTGGGTAGAGACTAGGCATTAGTGTTTTGTGAAAGTTCATCAGGTGTGCTGTGACACTTGACTGAATAGGCACTGGTTGCATAGGTAATGTGCATAGACAGTAGTCCGGAAGCCACAGGGACACCACTTGGCATTTGCTCTCATTTTTTTTTTTTTTTTTTTTTTAAGATTTATTTATTTATTTATACAAGCATTGGGTAAGTCGGAAGCGCGGGACAGTGAGAGGATTCACCAGAGCCAGAGGGGAGAGCAGAGTAGGCAGACTGATGAAGTACACTGCTGAGGGGAGCAGTGGGCAGCAGGAGAGGTCTGCGCACCATGTGGGACCCTCGCCTGGTGGCCGGAAATCGAACCAGCGCTGCAGAGGCTGCGGGCAGCTTCACAACCCATCACTAAACTGCTGCACCACCAGGGAGGCCCTGCTCTCATTTTTGGAGGAGGAGCTCTAGGTTTGATTACCAGACTGCTAATCTCAACTCTGCTGTGAAGAGAAGAATTTTAATTAGTGGTCAGGAAAACAGACAGAGAGCAGGTTAGGGCCATCAGCAAAGTAGGGTCACCTGGAGGAATTTGGGTCCAGTGAAGCTGGGCCAGTCTGTTTCTAGTTCACCCCACTCTTATTAGGCAACCAGCTGGAGTTCCTACCTTTCTTCAGTGTGGAAGATCTGGACTCTCTTTTTATATTCTAATCCTATTTTTATATTCTAATCTATAAAGCCATCAAAATTATTTTTCAGCATTTCATCCTCTCAGCAACTTCTGAATTGGCAGATCTATAAAGGGAAAAGCAGCCAAAAAGACAAAGACAAAGATATAGCTCTTTGGGCTTCCTCCTTCTCTTGTGTCTTGGTTCCATAGTTCTTTACTGCATTCTCTGATGGCTCTGAGAAGATTGCTAAAAAAATTTCTTGCTGTTTTTCAGCAGTTGAATTAGTCAGCATTTTTAGTTCTGAATTTTGGATGTAGAAATATTTCTTGAATATTACAGTGGTGTTTTGAAAAATTAAGATGAGCTTTTTTTTTTTTAATAGAGGCATGTTTTCTTTGTTTGTTTGTTTGTTTGTTTGTTTGTTTTTGTTTTTTTATACATGCACTGGGTACAGTCAGAAGCGCGGGAGGGTGAGAGAATTCACCAGAGCCAGAGCGGGGAGCAGAACAGGCAGAAGGACCGAAGTACGCTGCTGAGGGGAGCAGCGGGCGGCAGGAGAGGTCTGCGCGCCATGCGGGACCCTCCTCCGGTGGCCGGGAAGCAGCCGGGGGGATCGAACCAGTGCCGCAGAGGCCGCGGGCAGCTTCGCAGCCCAGCGCTCAACCGCTGCGCCACCGGGGAGGCCCAAGATGAGCTTTGAAGTAGTAGCATTTTTGGCTTGAACTTAAGAAATACAAATGTTTACATATGTTAATAATTTGTTAGTACAAAATGTGTATTAAATATACAGTATAGAATTCAAACCTTGAGTAAGTGCAAGATAAACCATTAGACCAAGAACAGTGGAGTCTTTGATTTTCTATTAGTTATTGTTTTGTGTTTATTAGGAATTTGATAGTATTTAGTTGCTTAAATGTGGTAGCAGCTACCAAAGATTTAAGAAAAACTATGGGAGGAAAATTTTAAATTTTTTTACATGGGATTATTTAAAAAATGCTTTTGTATCTGTTCACTGATTTTACTGCAGACTGGATAAAGAGATATCTTCTATTTGGAGATGATGTTGAAGGTTAAGTATTGCTGTGTTAAGGTATAACATTTTTCTGAATAAAGGGAAAATAAATGACAGTAAAATATAAGTTGATTTCTTGGCTAAGCCACATTGGAAGGATTGCCTTTGAAGACTGTTTTGAGATGGAAGGGCCTACTAAGACTATGTTTCTTAGTCATCCTCTTTGAAGATGAGATGACACCATGTTGGTAGCTGAAGTTGACAAGGCTGACTTCTCTTGGGTTTGGCAAGTATTGCTGTGCTATTTGGGTTTTGAAGAAGAAATCACTGAAATGTATTAATAATTTTCAGATAATAGTTTTTCCTTAAAATAAATATTAAAAATTAAATTTCTCAACAATAAAGGTTATGTTCACTTTCTCTAAAACACTTCAGATTATATAAATGATGAGAATCTCTATTCATATATACCACATTTTTACAGAAAAATATATACCTTTCTTTTTATAAATACTTATTTGTGCATGTTAATATATGCAAAGTACACATATTACAGCAAATAGCTCAATAAATTGCCACAACCACAATCTGGACTAAGAAATAGAATATTACTTGCCTCCCAGAAGCTTCCTTTTAATGCCTTCAATTATTTTTTTCCTTCATTTCCAAAAATCATTATTCTCACTTAAATTTTAATTGTCAAAGGGAAAAATGAACACTTGTTCTGACTGCTAATATTTTTTGTCAAAATATTCAACTGTCAATTAGAAATGTGTAGGGAAATAAATGGTAAAATAATAATTTAGTGCACTCTAGTTTAAAACACTAGAAACATTTAGAACTAAAGTGTTTTATTTCAGGGGCCTCCTGGTGGTGCAAGGGGTTAAGACACAGCACTATGAAGCTATCCACAGCCTCTGCAGCATAATTTCAGTTCCTGGAGGTGACCCACATGGTGCGGCAGACCTCTCGTAACTCTTACACTGCTCCTCTCAGCAGTGTATTTCAGTCAGTCTGCCTGTTATGCTCCCCACTCTATCTCTGGTGAATCCTCTCACCCCGCTGCATCTCTGGCCTGCACCTCAGCTCTTGTATGCATAAATAAATAAATCTTTTAAAAAGGGAGCTTTATTTCTTTGTAAAAGATTTATCAAGAGTAGTTTGAACAACACTTGCCTTCTTATGTAACTTAAGATACAGAGCAACCATCTGGTGAACTGTATGCATTCTGAGTTTGGATTAGTTTCCATCATTTTGTTCCTTGTATTTTCATTATTGTGAAATATCTCTAAGAGTTTGTTTAATGTGAAATTTTGAGTTAGCCTCACTTTCTGAGGATTATCTTTATCCTTGTTATGATTCATGTTAGTAAGTTTTGTGATTCATGTTAGTAAGTTCACCTTCCCTAAGGTCTTTAGGCTGCATATCGCGGGTCTCTTGAAGGACAGCACAAACATTCTCATGCTCAGCTATTTTCTTATGTAACTTTTTTTAAAAGATTTATTTAGTTTTTATACAAGAGCTAGGGTACAGGCCAGAGGTGTGGATTCACCAGGTGAGAGGATTCACCAGGGACAGATCGGGGAGCAGAACAGGCAGATGATTGAAATACACTGCTGAGGGAACAGCGGGCACGACAGGAGAGGTCTGCCACGCCATGTGGGAATCTTCCTGGGCGATCAGGAATCGAACTCACACTGCAGAGGCTGTGGACAGCTTCACAGTGCTGTGCTCAACCTACTGCGCCACTGGGGAGGCCCTATTTTCTTCTGTAACTGTTTATGTTCATTTTGAATTTCACTTCTACCATTATCTCATTTTTGTTTTGTGGGCCTTCCCCTGTGGCTTAGGGGTTAAGTCTCAGCACTGTCACCCTTATGTCCTGAGTTCGATCCTGCCAGGGAGCTGATGGTGCAACAGACCTCTTCTGTTTTGCCCACTGCTCCCCTCAGCAGTAAATTCCAGTCTATCCCCCAGTTTTCTTCCCCACTCTGGTGATTTTCTCCCCCCGTACCTCTGGCCCACGCCCCAGTTCTTCTACACAAAAATAAATAAAATGTTCATTTTTGTTTTGTGACTGTACTTTTGTCTTTTTGGCCAATTCTTCAGTTATCCACTTTTGTAAAATTTCACATAATTTACTACTGAGAGATAAGGAGTTAGCAAAACTACATGGTTTGCAGTATGTTACCTGAATGACAGATGCAATCACCCATTCAAGAAGACTTTGAAAAAGTGTGAGGTGACAGTGATGATGTACATTGTTCATGTGTGTATTGTTCGTGATCTCTGTACTACAGCTTTGCACCATGTGTGTTTCCTTTAGACGAGATTGGGCTTGTTCAGGGTGGTATGGCTGTAGACCATATGTGATTCCTTCAGCACAGTCCCTCTATTTTTAAGCTTGAAGTTAATGAGTTGACATGTAAAGTGCTCATGATGTGTGTGGGCAGGCATCAGTCCTCTGAATTCATCACTTTCATTTCATAGGTGATGAGGCAGGTAAAGAGAGGTTCAGTAATTGTCAAACTTCTCTCACAACAAATCAGCAATGAAGTCATGAGTTAAACCCTGGCAGACTTGCTCCGGAGCCTATGATCTTAATTATTGGACTATAGATAAATTAAAAGATTGAAAATAGAGTGGAAAATACTTGAAGATATAAGATGTAATTTCAGTGTTTAGGAAAGTTGAAGACATTTTAATATTTGACATTACATTTGTTATAAGAGACATTTTAGACTATACATTTCTCAAGCTAATAGATTAATTTACCAGTGTATATGTGTCTGTCTGTCTTAAGGTTTCTCTACTTTGGCATTATTGGCATTTGGGGCTGGATCGTTTTTTATTGTGGGGCTGCCTTGTGTATTGCAGTATGTTTGGAAGCATCCCTGACTTTATCCACTAGGCACAAGTGGTCATCTTCACCCACCCCCCACCCCCCAAGCATAAAAAATGTCATGTCATGGGCCTCCCTGCTGGCTCAGCAGGTTGAGTGCAGCGCTGTGAAGCTATCCGCAGCCTCTGCAGTGCTGGTTTGATTCCCAGCCGGCTAGGGCAATTCCCACATGGCGCGGCAGACCTCTCCTGTCACGCCTGCTGCTCCCCTCAGCAATGTATTTCGGTCCTTCTGCCTGTTCTGCTCTCTGCTCAGTCTCTGGTGAATTCTCTCACCCTCCCGCGCCTCTGGCTTGTACCCCAGTGCTTGTGTAAATAAATAAATCTTAAAAAAAAAAAAAATCATGACATCATGTTGAAGTCAGTGTGTGCTGTTACTGTTGTGATAGGTGCTGCTGCTATTGTTCACCCTGGTAACACTTCAGCCACCACAAGTTCTTGTCCCACGAAGCCACAAGAAAGGAATTTGCAGACTTTTTAGATAGTAAGCAGAGAGAAGCAAACATTGTTCAAAAAAGTAAAGTTTATTTAGAGGAAAGGAACAAAAGCAAGGACTCCCAAGTGCGGAGTACCTGGCAGCGGTGAAAAAACTGAACGGGCCTGGGTCTAGGGGATATTTAAACCTTTTTTCTCTATATTAAATTTTCATCATCCCCTCTGTGACTGTCTCGCTCTAAGTGGCTGTACTTCCCTGAGCTGCTGCGTCCAGCTTTGCAGCTCTTATCTTAGTCTTTTACTGGCCCTGTCCAAGTTCTCTTAAAATTTATTCTCCTTGGGGCCTCCCCGGTGGCGCAGGGGGTTAAGACGCAACCTGTGGAGCTGTTCGCAGCCACTACAGCATGAGTTCGATCCCCAGTCGGCCAGGGAGCAACCCACATAGCGCAGCAGACCTTTCCTGTCTCACCCGCTGCTCCCCTCAGCAGTGTATTTCAGTCATTCCACCTGTTCTGATCCCCACTCACCTCTGGCCTGTACCCCAGTTCTTGTATGCATAAATAAATAAATCTTTAAAAAAAATTTTACTCTACTTATTAGCCTCATCATCATGCCCTTCTCACCAATGTACAATGCCTTCACAGTGCGGTTGAAGTGGTTATTGTAAACATAAATCACATCTCTTCACCACCACCTTTTTTTGTTGGGTTCTACCCCTCTTGTACACCTCTGCTCATTTATTGCTTTCTTAGGGACTGCCTCCCTGATCACCCTATTTAAAAGAACATCTCATCATCTACCCTTCTTTATAGTACTTGTCGCTATGAAATGTTTTATTTATATTCTCTTTCCCCTTTAGAATATAGGCAAAGACTTGACTTTGTGGAGTCAAAATGGAATGGGTCTATTTTTGACCATTCTTTCCATCTCTTTTTCTTAGTTAAAACACTGAGGCCTGGGTCTCACCTTCAGAGATGTTAATCTGATTACCTAACTTTCCAAGAATGAAGTACCGCTTACCACGTAACTTCTTGTTACTTGAGATGAGTTATGGGCACACATTTTGTTTCTTATTACCTCCTTTAAGCCTCTTTTCCACTGTCATCTCTCATCTTATCCATAGCCACCCTGTCTTCATCTTTGTATTTTCTGATAAATTTCCATGACACCATTTCTTGTTCCTTACGTCTAATAATTTCTGACTCGCAATCTTCTTGATTGGATGATATTTTAACTCTGGTTCTTTCTTGTGGGGTTTCAGCTCTTCCTTAGTTATCTGTAAGCTTGTAAAGCCCAAGAATATTCACTGGGAATTGTTCTATCTTTTATGAGCTTTGAGTTTTGGCTTTTGGCTTAGAGATAGCTACAGCTCTTACAGGTTATGTTATATGATTTCTTCCTTCTCTGAGTTTTGCGTGTACATCAGAATTACCTGGCGGTCCTTTGTTAAAACAGAGTCTTCATTTTCACCCTCAGAGATGTTAAGTAGGTGTGGCCTTATACCCCTAAATTTGTGTTGGCTTCACCTTTCTAGGTAATGCTGAAGCAAGTCCGAGGACTCTGCAGTTCAGAGACTTTGCTCCTGCTAATACTTTTCCTTGGAAGAGAACTTTCCGCTCTACCTCAGATTTCTTCTCACATTCACACTTTCTTTACTTTCTATTGATGACCTCTGTATACACTTTACTGATGTAAAGACCTTTTGAAGAATGTTCCAGTATTTTCTCAAAATGAGAATTTTAGGGGTCTCCCTGGTGGTGCAGCGGTTGAGTGCTGGACTGCGAAGCTGCCCGCAGCCTCTGTAGCACCGGTTCGATCCCCGGCTGGCCGGGGAGGGTCCTACATGGTGCGCAGATCTCTCCTGCCACGCCTACTGCTCCCCTCAGCAGTGTAATTCGTCATTCTGCCTGTTCTGCTCCCCGCTCTGGCACTGGTGAATTCTCTCACCCTCCCGCGCTTCTGACTGTACCCAGTGCTTGTATAAATAAATAAATAAATAAATAAATAAATAAATCTTAAAAAAAAAAAGAATTTTTGTCTTTATTTTCATTTTCTTCTCCTCTTTACCTCAATACCATTGTCTTCTCCATAGTTCCTTTGTCTCATTTTCTTCGGTTGATTTTTGACTCCTTTATCAGGTAGCATTGTTGTGTCTTGGATTATCATTTTTACCTCTCATCAGAAATTGGCCTTTTCATGTTCAGATATGCTCATATAAACCCCTACTCTCAAAATACTGTTCTTTCTCTTTCTTTGCCAAACTTTTATAAGAAAAGTAATGGCTTAATGTTTCCAGTAGATCTAAATTTTCTTCCAGTCTGCTTTAATTTCCAAAGTTTTCCATGATAACCAATTCACTAGTCATATGGCTCATAAATCTTAAATGCAGAGATCTCTTTCAGTCTCTGCAGTATTTGTCATTTAGGTAGCATTTCCTCTAAAATTTTGTTTCTTTTGCTTTGTAGTCACTGCTTTTTAACATTTTCACTATTCAAACTATTTCTGTCCTCATTCACATAAGGCCCTTTAATCCCTCTCCGCTTTTTCTTGAAGCTTGGGATGGTTTCCCACCATCCACGTCTGTGGATGGGACCCCTTGGCTGCCTGTGCATATCGAGCACTTGCAATGTTCAGACTGAAATACTAGGCGAGTTTGAAACACACACTGGAGTCTCAAGATTTCAGATGAAACAGAATGTAAAATAACTTGTTAAATTTTGGTTACATGTTATTATCTTGGATATGTTAGGTTAAGTAAGAAGTATTGCTAAAATTTATTCTACCTGTTTTTCTTTACCCTTTAAACATGAATACCACATCTGTGGTTCAGTTTATATTTCTATTAGGTAATGTTCATTTAAACCTCAGTAAGAAATGCTGCTACCACCATCCCGCCAGCTTTCTATTTACTAATACACATTTCCCTTCCCTTTTTTAAATAATGGTACTCCCCCTTCACCCTCCTTTCTGGAACATGGGGTCTCTCTACCCCCCCTCGCCCCTGCCATGTATATGTGTGTAGAGGTAGAGGTATAAAGACACCAGAAAAAGATACATGAACAAATGGCTAATATTACTGCTATATCAAGAGGAAATGATAAATGATGCTTATTGTGATAGTTTTGCTTAATCTGATGGACTGTAGGAGAGGTTGACTTGAAGAGTCTGAGAGACATTACTGCTCTGAGGCATTAAAATCAAACCTGCTCTTCCCCCAGGTGTATTCAGCCACCCCCAGCCACATTGGTAGTTCTGCACTGTCCTGTGATTTTACCGCCACCTGGTGTCAGATTTAGGAAAGTTTAGCTCAGCATTTCCTCCTTTGTTTCCTCTGGAAGACCATCTTTGAATCTGGTCCTGCGTATTACTAGCTCCTGACTAAGTTATCAGCAAGAGTTCATTTAATTTTACTGTAGTAAATAAAACCTTTACCCTTCTGGGTGCACTTTCCTTGACTTCTCCGGTAACTTGTTATCAGGTTTCCCTCCTGTCTCTGTTCTTTCTTTCACTACTCATTTTTCTCTCAGTGTGCTATTTCTCTCGGCCCACTGGTCTTCTCATCCGTTGTTGTCATCCATACCCATGTCTTTAAATACTGCTTATTTACAGACAAATTTGTATTTATAGTCAAAAACCTCTTCTGCGTGTGTGGCCTGTAACTCTAGTTACCTACCAGGATATTACAGAAACATCTCAACCCTAACATGTTCAGTTTAAATTTGAGTCTTTTGCCATCCTTGTTTTCCAAGTCTTCTTTTCTTCTTTCAATAATTCATCCTGCCGGAACTCTGGGAATCAACCTGGCACCCCCTGTCTCTCCCTGTTGTTAGTCAGACCCCATGTTTAGTGGGTCCACAGAGTACACTTACGTGTGGTTCCTCACCCACCCCTGGTTTGTCTCTTAGCAGTTTTCTGTCTGAGATTTACTATTCTTTAATTTTGATATGGTGGTATATTTGCTAAATCTTTTAAAATCTCTTTTGATTCCTAAGTGTTCTTTTAAACAGAGGCACGATCTTGATAGTTGAATAATTTTGATTTACTTTGATGTTTGAAAGAGTTTTGTTTTGTAAAGTTTTACTACTCACATTTTCTGCTTTGAGTTGATGGCATCGCTCAACAAAAAATTTTAATGTGTAAAAGTAGAGGTGATGAAAATCGGTATTTAGAGATGGGCAACAATCAGTACACTAAAGCTACAAACTTGGAGAGCAAATATTTGATAGCTACCTATTAGGGCTTCTTGTTAACATTTGGGTTGGGTAGTTTTTTGTTCTGTGTCTGGGAGCTGGCCTGGGTATTGTGGGAATTTAGCAGTATCCCTTTCCACCCGTGGTTCCCTTCCCGGCCTGTCCCCTCCAGTTTTGACAACAGAACTATCTGTTGGCATTCTTAATTTGTCACTAGGGATGCAAAATCATTGAAAACCAGTAGTCTATGCTGTATTTAGAATGAGGTAATAGGCCACGGAATGTCTCACTAGGGAAATCTTTGTCATTCCCTGGATCTCTGTGGTAGTGCATTTAGTATGGTGTTAATGGCAAGTAGAGGTAGCATCTGTATGACTCTTTTTCACATTTTAAAACCTTTGCTTGCTTAGAATTAAGTAACTTAAGTAACTTAATCACCTTGCTCATTTTTGTGACAAAATGCATTCTAAATCTTATTTCACCAACAAAGTGCCCTTTTAGTGGAATGACTTCAGAAGTTAGGTGGTTAAAAAAAAAATCACAACATAAAGAATAGCTTATAATCAGAACTTTTGTATATATAGAATACAGTATATAATTAATTATTTTATTTTTTTCTCCAAAGGGATATGAGAGATGGCTTCAGAAGAAAAAGCTTCTACTCTTCCCATTATGTGAGGGACCGGTCTCCTCATAAAAGAGATACTCCTTTTTTCAGAGAATCACCTGTAGGCCGAAAGGATTCTCCTCATAGCAGATCTGGCTCCAGTGTCAGCAGTAGAAGCTACTCTCCAGAAAGAAGCAAATCGTACTCTTTTCACCAGTCTCAACATAGAAGTACGTATTTGTGAGATAGTCTTTCTTCTTTTACAACCTCTGCTGATGAGAATGTACTGAGTTAGATTGCCTTAGAGATGTTTTGTTTTGACTTTATTTTGAAAATCTCCAAACTTACAGCTAAGAGGAAAGACTAGTATAATGAACACCACACCTACCCCATTTGGGCACTGCTTCAAGTTTGTGTGGTATTTCATGTCTAATTCTTGAGTGTGGCAGAACGAGGTGTGTTTATGATCATGTTGGAAGGTCATGCTTACCTACCTGTATTTTCTGCTGGTTCTTGGGCTGGTCCAACCTCTATAATCTCCTGTCACTAGGTATCATTGTTAAATATGGGTATCGTTAAATATTCAATAGTATGTTTTACATGAAAAATGTGTTTAATCCTAAAGAGTATTTAGAGCTACAACCTACCACGGGCTCAGTCTTCTCCTGTCTCCAATTTGTTAAGTTTTTGCTTGGTCACCTGCACATGCGTTGTGTGCGGCCAGAGCCTGTCACCCTGGTGAGTTGCTTAGTATGTGTTGGAATAAATCAGTGAAACATACTGGGGGGGGTGGGGGAGTGGTTTTATTTCAAATTTATACAGGTGAGGAAGTGTCTTCCAGGTAGAAGGAATTCTAAGCCAAAGTATAGAAACCAGGAAAGTATAGGATATTTCTGTTTCTTCTTCTTTTAACTTCTTTCTTAACTTTTTTTTTAAATAGTTTTTTCATTATTTACAGTTAGATGGAATAGAGCTTCCAAAAAAGATATTTCTGGATATCTTATATAAATGGATTTAAAACAGACATAGTCACTTAACATATTCCTGATCACTTAAAATTATCTCGAATTAGTTCAAAGGAACTGAAAGTTTTTACAGGAGAATTTAGTGTTAACAGTTTGGTATTTTCTCCTTTGCTTCACTTCTGGCCTCCATCCCACCCCACATCCCCCTTCAAGAAGATTAACAATGTCTAACTCTAATGCACCCTCACATGCACAGATATATAAATATACAACATTAGCTAGATACTTTCTAGGAACATACTTTTTTGAATGTGTATGACTTAAATTCAAGTGAATTAATGATTTAAGAAAAATGTCTTTGGAAACTGATTATGAAGCCTTTTAAACAAAATGTGGAAAATGGAGGCTTGAGATTTTTACTTGGCAGCTTGTAGTGAGGCTACTAAGTTAATTTGAAATAACAATTGGTAAATTAGACTACTTTTTGTCATTTCTTCTCTAAAACAAATTTCTAGGGTTGTGTTTTCTATGAATTTTTTGTCTCTTGGTAGCCAGCACTCTAAATCTTGAGGTGAAATATGGAGAAACCATGATGTGATGCTCCTGTCTTAAGCTCTCCCATACATTTCCTCATCCTCTGAGATCTAAACCTTTAATATCTGGGGGGAGGGGAAGATAATGAGGAAAGTTAGAGACTTCAGATATGGAGGGAAATTGAATGAAGTGAGCATATGATTTTGTTAATGCCTTATGTTTGTTTTCATAAGTATTTAGTTTTGAAAGTCAAGTAAGTATTAAGAAAAAAAGTTTATTCTGGGAAATCTCTTTATTTGTAACTTGGGTTGATTTCCTAACTATTTGGGCTGAACTATTACAAACATTTTCTGTAACTCCTTTTGAGTAAATAGTTTTCAGAATAAAAACATCATCTTTCAAAATGATAATGGAGAAGTCCTGTAATTGTTATTTTACATTTTGTTATAATCAATTTTTCTTTGAATCTAAATGTCATAAATATTGATGTCACTTTGCCTTTTCAAAAAAAGGACTGAGTGAAAGGGGTCCTTTAATTATGTTATCGCTTAAACTGGATTAATTATGTATTAGTTAACAATGATATGTTAATTTAGCTTTTCTGCTCTATTTAAAATTTTGACAAAGATTTTAAATGGTTATATAAATAACAGGTAAAAATAATTTTCTTACTCCTTATGACCTCATTTTATTAATTCTTTAGTTTTAAATTTTTTGCTTTCTGTTCCTATTTTTCTTGGTAATTTTACTTGTTTTAATGATTACTAGTACTTTGGCCGTGGTGACCACTCAAGCACTCAATCTTCTTAATTCTTACATACATTTAATATCTCTCTTAAGTACTTAATTATAAGCCACAGAGAGATTTTTAATACTTTCCCATCTCAGCTATTTGTTTCTCATTTTGTGCTTACAGGCCTGCATGTGTGCACATGTTTTCACACATGTATTTAATTAAATTTACTCTGCTTATCCCTTTGGGTTAATCGTATGGAACTTTGTACTGCTTTAGACTAATCATCCTCCTAAATCAAACTGTTGTTTTCATCCGTGCTTTTTGTATAAGAATTTTCTGCCTGTAACTTAATTGGACTAATTTGGATATAGATATGACCATTTTGCTATTTTTTGCTCCTTTTTGTTGTTGATATTTATGTGCTAATAGTGTAGTCTGTTCCGGTTGACTCTATTACCTTTCCCCTTATTTGTTATGGGACTTCTGCCTTGTATATTTTTTAACCTGAAGTTTATTTTTTATTCTGATTAACCAAACACTCCCCCATAAATATCTCCTCAGGTATTTCCTTTTTTCTCCCCTTTCTCAAATGAGTCCCATTTTTCTTATGCTTTTTGTTATTTACCTTCTGCTTAGGACAATAACTTTAATAGTGGTACCAGAGATCATTTAAACTCCATCTCCCATGCCCATTTTTTGTGGAAAGTACTTCCTGTGATGAGTGTACTGTATCACAGGCCAGTCATTTCATCTTTGTATAGTTCATTTTTTATAAAACTGTTAAAACATTTTCTTGTAAAATCTATGCAATACTAGTTACTTGTCTTAGAGCCTAACATTATTTCTTTTATGTTGCAAACTTTTATGTATCTGAAGAATACCATCATAATCCTCTTGATTCTACTCCTCTCCCCTTGCCCCAGGTTTATGTATGGTTACATAAGCTGTTTCTTTTATTTGACATCATGTTCACACTTTTTGTATTCCTAATTTTCTTTCTGTTCTTTTCAACTTGTGAAGCTGTAAGTGAACTTTTGTTTTGTCAGCCTCCTTGTATTACTGGCCCTTGAGACTGTAGGCAACTAAAATTGAAGCCATTTTCACAAGTTACTGGTGAATTTCAGCCTGTATTTTTGTATCAGCTGCAATTGTTTGTTGGTAGTTAATGCATCTTAAAAATCTAGGAATGGGGCCTCCCTGGTGGCGCATGGGGTTAAGTCTTAGTGCTATGAATCTTTTGGTAGCCACTGCAGCATGAGTTCGATCCCAAGCCAGGGAGCTGACCCATACAGTGCAGCAGACCTCTCCTGTCTCGCCCACTTCTCCCCTCAGCAGTGGATCCACCTGTTATGCTCCCCACTCTCAGGTGAATCCTCTCAGCTACCCCACCCCCTCCTCTGGCCTATACCCCAGCTCTTATATGTAAAAATAAATCTTTTAAAAAAAAATCAAATCTAGGAATGCTGGATTGTACCTAATCAACTTTGGCTTATAGTCTCTTTTTTTAGCTGTCCCAAAACATCATTTAGTGAACTTATATATTGGTAACAGGTAAGAACAGCTTTGTTTTATCTTCAGAGGAAGCAGGCTGTATGTGTTTTGTATTTATCATTAATAATTATATTGTGTAGCATAAGGCCAAATACAGAAACCTCTAGAGACCCCTTTCTCAGGACCTCAGTCATTTCATCTACAATAGTTGTTATTCAGCCAGTTGTCTGCACTTTCCTGAAAATGCTAAAATTACAAAACATTTCCTCTATTGCAACAGTCATAGAAAGATTGTCTTGTTTTGTTTTTATAAATCTTTTGTGGCTCCTAGGGATGATTATCTAAGTATTTACAAGCTAGCTCTTGGTTAATTTATTTTAAACATTTGCTGTGGATGAATGTCAACGTTGCCAGTGATGCTCATGCATTGATCATGGTGGGTGACACTTTGGCTCAGTGTTTACAGTGCCATTGCCACTGGAGGTTTGCAAGTTCAACAATTTATTGTTTTGTGTCTGTTTTCTAAAGCTCTGACTTTGATCCCAGCCTTTCCTTATTGTCTTTTTCTTTTTTAAAACTGTAAAATCGTTTTACATTAGTTAATTAATTTTTAACTGAGGTAATGCCATTGGGTATTATCACCATCATGCACTCCATTTATTGTCTTGATATCAGCAGCCATTGTTAAGAATAAAATATATTTTAAAGAAATGCTATTATTCATCAGCGTTTAATCTTTCAAGTTAATGAAAATGTACAAAAATTAAAAACAGTATTTGAGAAGAATCTGTTTGTAAGATAGACTCACTTACTGAACTTCACTGTCGTGGGAAAAGGTATGTCTGAAGACCTGTTGACTATGAGTATTTTGGGAATCCACATAAATTTTAGATTAGGTGGGAGTCCAGTGGAATTTAGAGGTTTAATTCTGCCTTTAGAAAGGTGGATTTTGTTGTTGTTTGCTTTTGTGCAGGTTTAGGATGACAGTGGGAATGTGGAAATAAGGCTTTATCAATGGATAATGAGTTTTTAGTGATAGGGAGGATGAATCCATTCTCTTAGCAGTTGACTATCAAACCTAGTGTTTGTGTTCAATGCTCAGGTATCTTTTATTCAACAAAAATATATTTTACAGAAGTGCCAAAATGAGATAGTTGCAGTGTTTGCCCTCTGAGTTTTTGATCTAGCAAGGGAAACAAACAATCATAACAAAGGAATAGACATTTACTTGGTATCTGAAGAGTGAGTAGAAGTTGGTCGGGGTGCAAGTGGAGAAGCATTGTGGTGATCAGTATTATGTGGAGTCCCTGAAGTATAATTTAATATTGGACTGATAACTGATCCAGTTACCAGTTATACTGTTAAATTAGATTCTGTACTTTATTCTTGTTTGGGGACCCATTGTTTACTCACACGAGAGCTCTGGCTGTGTTGTGGGCATATCCTGGGAGCACACCTGTAGCTTACATCTGAATGAGAGAGGGTCCAGTGCAGTAACCAATGAATGACATCGCCATGTGTGTGAGCATGTCTAACATCCCTGGTTAGGGCCTTAATTTTTTATTTATATTTTTTAAGTGAGCGCTTATGGTTTTAACTAATTGTTCTATTCAGAAGAACGCTTCTAAGTATTCATAGTTAATATGCCTTTACTTCAACTTTTTGCCTCTCTAACCTCTAAAAAATAATTCTTTTGGGCAGTGGAGGTGGTGTAAAGCTTTATTTACCCCTCTAATCTGTTTTTTTCCCCGTCTTATTTGGTATTTTTCTACAGGAGCATTTTTCTTGTGATCGCCTCTGTTTTCTGTTTCCCATCTTCTAAACCATTAGATATGTGAGAGATCATGTTCTACCTAATCAGTAGCCCAAATTTATATATTGGTAAATTGTCCATGGTCCAGAAAAATAAATCATTTTCTTAGAATCTGAATAGCTATTATGTTTTCATTGGTTTGTATCTTAATTTCCCTTTGAATGCTTCTGTTCTCAAAGGAGGGATGAATATACTGCCTATGCTATGAAGTTTATTTTTTGATAAGACTCGCATTCAAAATAACTTCTCTTGTTCCTGGTACTAGGCCAAAAATTTAGTTTGGGCCAAATTAATAGTTTGCAAAACACAGCGACTATCACCACTAATGATGGTTTTAATTTTTTCCCTAGCAGTGTCCTTTGGTCCTCCATGGATTAGCAATAATTAACACTTGATAGGATGCATTTGATTAGGCTCACCATTGCTCTCATTAGAAAACACATCAGGAAGAAAGTAGTAGTATAGTCAGAGTCAGCACATGCTGTGGACGATCGCTACTCATAGCAGCTGTTATAGTCAAAGAGTGATCAGATGTGTTCACCTCCTACAGAAACTTCTAAATGTTAATTGGAACACCAAGCTGCTTCCCAAGCTTTGATTTCACCTGCATGGAAGAACTTGATTCCTGGCCCATGGAACCAGTATTTGAAACTCCTTTTTATTTCTTCCTCTTCATTTTTTCATTCATTCACCAATATATTGACATTGGGTGACATGCTGCCACCTTCAGAATTTTTCTCTCCTGATCTCTTTCCTTCACCTCAATTGGAATTCATTCTTTTCATCAAGTCAAAGCTTGGACAAGACTGTTAGACTTTCTGGCCTGCATTTAATTAGGAAGTTAGGTTCTGCTAAGACTGTGTGTGAGGAAAATTGGAGGTAATGGCTAAGGTGTCAGAAGTGGAGACCTGTGAGTCAGAGAAATGGATTGGGAGACATTTTTACCCATAGTGTTGTTTGCAGCCATGTAACTAGAGCAAAAAGAATTTAAGCAGGAAGAACACGCACATGTAGGAACAATAATAGACAAAGAAGAGGAAGCTTTAGTTAGGAAGACATAGGCAGATGTATCCAGAGTCACAAAGATGTAAAATGCAAATGAAAAAATAATAAGGAAACTTGTTTATGAATCATAAAATGCTGTAATAGGGGGCGTTTTATGCTCATTACAAGAAGAAAGGTCTTTAGTTTTAATATGAACAGACTTGAAACTCTGAACAGTGGCTATAGGAAGGATTTGGCTAAAACAAAGAGGATATGAGCAGTAACAGTATTCACAGCATACTTTAAAAACAAATCAGTTGCTTAGGAACAAAAATTTTTCTGATGTCAGATCAGTGAATAATGAGGACATGGCGTCTTCAACAACGTGTGTGATATTTCTTGAAATTCTTTTTAAATGTAAGGGCCGACAATGCCAAAATAATCCCTAACGTGTGTTATTAGAAATAGAAAAAACATAAAATTAGCTATTTGGAATCTATCACAGAAGAAGAATTAAATGTTAAGGATTTTCTGCACGTTTGGGGAAGGATATCTGGTATGTGTAGTATGTACTAGTATATGTGGACGCTTCATAAGGCTGATTGCATCTGCATCATCAAATGTTTGCAAGTAAGAAAGCTTAACAGTATTTACATGATTGTAAATATTGGATGATTAGGGGTTCAAGCAGGACAGTAGTGTGGATATTTCTAAAGAAGATTCATATATGAGTTTATGTAAGACTAATCAGGGGCTAGTTGTTCAGAGCAATCTGGAACAACTGCTGACAGAGAGCCTTTGTAAGCCTAGGAACTGATTTCTTCTCAGTGTTTGATGATTCACCTTTCACTCTTGGTTGTGTTTTTTAGTTAGTTTTTTTTTTTTTTTTTTTTTTTTTTGTCATTCTTTAACCTGACTGATCCTTTGTGGAGATCAGACTGTTTACCACGATGAGTAAGATGATTCCACCTTCAACTTTTGGTGTCTTATGATCCACTTTTCATTTTATTCTGTCCATGCTGTCCTTGGTTAGCCTCATCTTTACACTTCATTGTTATTGGGCCCACTTTGCTTCCAGTCTTAGATTTTTCTCCTTTTTATTCCTCTTCAGTGGTGCTTACTTAGGCAGCCCAACTTGAGCACAGGGTAGCAGAGAGTTAGGGGTCACCAGCAAGTTTTCAGAAGTTGCTGTTCTTATCACTCCTACTTCTGGGATCTTCTCTTGTTCTTCCTGGGCGCAGAGGTGTTGGTGTTAATTCCCCCCTGCCCGCCTTTCCCTAGAGTCCGTGCGTGCTGGTGCCTCCTACAAACGGCAGAATGAAGGAAAGCCAGAAAGAGGTGAGTTTTGAGCTAGATTTGATTTGGGATTGTGAAGGGTGGGGGCCTTGGATGGATAGAAGTAATGGAAGTGGGGAAAGTGCACAACTGCTCCATTCATCCACTTGCAGAACCAGAGCTGACCAGCAGTGGACTCAGGTTGTAGGCATTGAGAGAATTTGGGGTGGTTTTCTGTGCAAAGCCTCCCGGTGAGAAGTAGCACCTCATAGGAATTTGAGATCTGCATGATATAAAAAAGTCATTGCCAGATTGGACCTGACACAGTAAAACCAGGGGATTTTTATTTACCTTTTCTGTGCTTTCTGCTGTCCTCTGTATCATCCTTTTTCTTTATCCTTTGCTTCTCGCATGTCCCTCCCCTTCATGTAGCAGGCATATATGAATATATGTGAATATATGATACACCATCTACCCTCCCCTTCAGCGTCCTTTGCTTCCGCACCTGAGATGGGTTGAAATCTGCTTACGCAGCTGAAAATCGGGAAAGATCTTGAGACTATATTTGGCATCTATCTGGCATACTTGCAGTGCTCATGTCTTGTCTGTAAAGGAGAAATGCTGAGAGATTAACAAAAGTTTGTGAAAGGTTTTTTTTCTGGTGTCTTGCTGCTGTGGTCCAGAACTGAACTTACAGTTATGCCTTTAATTAGAAAAATGTGCTGTGCTGATTGATCCAGCTCCTCATTTCTTTTAAGAGTTTGCTGAGGATGTCATGCATCCTATGGGTAGAACAATAATTACCTTTTCACTAAATTTTTGAGTGTCTCTCTTTTTTTTAAAGGATTTGAGCAAGATAGGCCTTGGATATTCAGAAGTGAATAAGCTATGATACTTACTCTTCTGGGAGATTTTAGTGCAAGGGGACAGCCAAACACTCACAGAAAGATGTGGAATTTGCCATACCTAATGAAGACTTAGTAGGAAGGAAAAGACTAAGTAAGCCATTTTTGCCAGTCGTAATTGGGGATGTAACATTGGTATCATTTTACTTTTGATTTTTAAGATCCATAAGAACTTTAGAAAACTTCTTAATGATACTGCAAGTTAAAAGACTCGAGGGGTCTGTCTTTTTTAAGACTAGGTTGCAACTTAAGAGTGGAATATTACATTTCAAACAGGTGTTTGCAGCCTTGTCACTGATGGCTCTTGAGGCTTGACAAGCTTTTACCATGTAAGGCTGCCCTGCGCTTCTTTGGTGTGTCAGCGGCATTCCTGGTCTGGACATAAGTTGTGCCTGTGGCATTATCCCAATTGGGAAATGCAAAAGTATATCCCACATTGTTGCCACATAGCCTGGGGAGGTAAGGGTAGTGGCTTGAGAGGGCTTTCTGTGTCTCTGGTACCTCAAACAGAGCTGGCACTACTTCTGCCTTAGGTCGGGGAGACTTTCAGCCTCCAGGCTGTTACTTAGTTTACTTTTAGCCTCCAGGCTGTTATTTAGTTTATTTTGACCTTAGCAAGAAGAGCTTAAGAGGTTTTTGACTAATGCTGGCTTTGCCTAGGTTTCAGTGTCATTTTGTGTCCGCTTTTGCTCTTGACTGCTTTTCTGACCTTAATACATTGTCCGGTTTTGACCAGCTTCTGTGTCACTCCAAACTCAGTGCCACTTTCTTCCCCTGAATTGAACTTGTCACTTTTCTTAGCAATTAAGCATTGTTTTCTATTAGTAACAGCTCAGAGTTGTTGTTAAACTGACTTCAATAATTTTGTTTAAATCTATTTTTAAAACTGGTAGGGAAGAGCACAAGGGACTGTGGTGATGGGTCAGGGTGCTGTGGTGGTGGGAGAATTACCGGGACAGCACCTGATGAGAGAAACCAAATACTGTCCAACAATCAACGATGACATAAGAAAATTAATTAAGAAAATATATGTACATAAAAAAATTTTAAAACCTGAAATCCTTAAAATCTGTTTTCTGGCCTAAGTTTCTATTAAAAACAATGGTGTTTACATATAGCACCACGTGAGTGTCAGTAACGGGTGAGTGAAGGTAGCGGCTTTATGTAGAATTATTTATTAACCACTTAATAAATATTTGGGTACTCATTTATACCAAGCACTGTTTGTGCTCTGAATGATAATTTTCTAGTTTTTATTTTTTAAACTGTCCAAACTTTTCTGGAGTACCTGCTAAATTTTCTACATGCCTCTGACTTTGAGCTACCATTTAACCAACTAGTTCTCTTTGGTGGCAACTATAACATATCTACCTTGGACTTTGTGATGTATTAAAACATAGCTTTTAGGAACTTGGAAGAGAAAACATTTATGATTTTAAAATATTTTTGCCTTTCTTATAAGTGCTCCATGTTTGCTAACTAACTAGCTTTGGTATGAACTAGATTATGTGATGGCCACTGGTTAGAGGTTATTTGAAATTTTTGTGCCCAGGCCCAGAGAGAGAGAGAGAGAGAGAGAGGTGGATTTAGATGTTAACAGAATTGATTTAATGATACAATGAAGATTTCTTTGCTGAACCAAGTGTATGACTCCCCTCATTTATTCAATAACAAAATTACTGTAATTGGAAACAAATGAGCTAGAAAATTGCATTTTGTATTTCTTATGTAGGTAAAGAAAGGCCTGTTCAGGCATTGAAAACATCGAGAGACACTTCACCCTCAAGTTCTTCAGCAGTTCCTTCATCAAAGGTTTGTTATGTTTTAAAATCAATTTAAAGAGGAATTACAGAATAAATGAGACTGTTCAGTCCAGCAGTTTTATTTTTTTATGTCTGCATAATTTGCTGCATTTAAAAACTTGAATTTTAAGTAACCACAACTCGAATGTAGTGACCAGAGTAAATGAACAGTGTTCTTATTGAAATTTTTCCACAGGTTATGCTAAAATTAGCCCTTATTGTGGTCCTTGCTCACCTTGACCAGGTAGAAGTGACTATTAAGATGGAGCATGTTTGATAGACTGTGGGGTAGGTTATAGGCAGAGGCCTGACATTCACTGTGTAAATAGTGGTTTCTGGATGCTATAGAAAGTATTTTCTCTTTTTAATTCATATAGAAATCTCATGATATAAATAGGCCTATATCCCCATTTAATATAAAAGGCTTGGAAGTTAATATTCTCAAACTGTTTCACTAGTGAATTGTCCTAAACATTGAAAGAATACCAATCCTTCTCAAACTCTTCAAGTCATGCATTACCCTGACACCAAAAGCAGACTAGGACCCTACAAGTAAAGAAAAATTACAGACTAGAATCCTTGGTGGATGCAAATATCAGCAATAAAATATTAGCAAACCAAATTCAACAGCACATTAAAAGGTTCATGAGCCATGATCAAGTGGAATTTGTTCTGGATACAAAGATGGTTTAACATCTTCAAATCAATCAATATGTTATAAAACATAGAACAAAATGAAGGATAAAATCATTATCATCCAAATAGAGACAGAAAAGCATTTGACAAAATTCAACATCTGTTTACAATAAAAATGGAACAAACTGGATATGGAAGGACTATACCTCAACATAAAAATGCTATTTTTGACAGCCCTACAGCTAATATCATGCTTAATGGTGAAACAGGGCAAAGCTTTTTCATTAAGACCAGGAATAAGTCAAGAGTGCCCACTCTTGCCACTTTTAATCAACATACTCCTGGAAGGCCTGCGCAGACCAGTTAGGCAAGGAAAGGAAATTAAAGACATCCAAATCAGAAAGGAGCAAAGTTTTCTATTTGCAGATGACATATTACATACAGAAAACCCTAAAGAATCTACCAAATAACTTAGAAATACACAAATTCGGTAAAGTTGTGGGGTGCAAAATCAACATACAAGTCAGTTGTGTTTCTCTATATACCAATAATTAACAATCTCAAAGAGAAATTAAGAATGTGATTCCATTTACAATAACATCAAAAAAGAATAAAATACTTAGGAATAAAATTTAATCTAGGAGTTGAAATATCTGGACCCCAAAAACTATAAAACATTGATGAAAAAAATTGAAGAAGACACAAATAAATATTATGTGCTCATGGATTAGAAAACTTAATATTGTTAAAACATCCATATTATCCAAAGCAGTGTGTAGATTCAGTGTAATTCCTCTTAAAATTCCAATCTCATTTTTCACAGAAGAAAAATCCTACAATTTCCGTGGAGCCACAAAAGATCCCAAATAGCCAAAACAATTTCAAGAAAGAACAACACAGCTGGTGGCATCATACTTTATGATTTCAACTCTTATCACAGAGTTGTGGTATTAGCATAAGACAGATAAGGAACACAATAGAGACTTCAGAAATAAACACATGAATATATAGATGGCCAAGGAGTAAGAATAGACAGTGGATAATAGGCAATCTCTTTAATAAATGCTGTTGGGGAAATAGGTAGTCACATGTAAAAGAATGAAACTGGACTCCTAATTTACACCAGATGTGGAAATCAGTTCAGCCAATTAAATACTAGAATGCAAGACCTGAAACCCCAGACATCCTAGAAGAAATCATAGATGGTGAGTTCCTTAACATTGATCTTGATAGTGATTTGTTGGATTTCACACCTAAAATAAAGGCAACACAAGCAAAAATAAACAAGTGGCACTAACTACATCAAGTTTAACATCTTTGCACAGCAAAGGAAATCATCAACGAAAGACTAAACAATGGCAGAACATGTTTACAAATGTATTTGATAAAAGGTTAATGTCTAATGTATACAAGGAACTCATACAAATCAAAAGAAAAAGTCCAAACAATCTGATTAAAAAGTGCAGAGGAACTCAATAGATACTGTTCCAAGTGGAAGCACAGATAGACAACAGGCGTATGAAAAAATGCTCAATGTCATTGATCATCAGGGAAATGCAGAGCAAAACCACAATGACACCTATTAGGAAGTCAGAAAGACAAGAGATAACACTAATTGGCAAGGTTGTGGAGAAAAGGGAACCCTTTTACACTATCACTGCTGTAAATTGTGCAGCCACTATGGAAAACAGTATGGCTATTCCTTAAAAAATGAAAAACAAAACTACCATATAATTCAGCAAGCCCACTTCTGGTTGTATATCTAAAGGAAGTTAAACGAATATCTGCATTCCTTGTTTGTTGCAGCATTGAACACAGTAGCCAAGACACTGAAACAACCTATGTGTCTCTCGATGGATGAATAGATAAAGAAGATATTATCTAAGTGCATTTTGGAATATTAGAAGGAATTCCTGCCTCTTGTGATGACAGCATGGTTGAAGGGTATTAAGTGAAGAGGTCTGACAGAAAGACAAATGATGTATAATCTCATGTATATGTGAAATCTAAAAAAAACCAGATTCCCAGAAACTGATGAGTAGTGTCCAGGTGATTGGGGAAGGGAGAGAATGGGAGATGTTAGTCAAAAGAATACAGACGTTCAGTTATGAGATGAATAAGTTACGGGTCTCTACCATGCAATATAGTGATTGAAGATAATAATGATGGTAATAATATTATAGTTGAAATTTGCTGAGCGATCTTAAGTGTTCTCACCACAAAAAAGAAATAATTATGTGACTTGATGAATGTGTCAACTAACACTATGTTTGTAACTATTTTGCAGTTTAAAAAGCAGGTATGTCAAACATCTTTAAAGACACATCCCCCAAAGCAAAAAAAGTGAAGGAAAAGATAAACAGCTGGTACTACATCAACCTAAAAAGTTTCTGTACAGCAAGAGACACTAATCAAAACAGACATCCTACTAATTGGGAGAAAGTTTTTGCACACAATACAATTGTAAGGAACTGATCACAAGGATCTGCATGGAGCTCACACTACTCAACAAAAGCAAAGTAAACAGTCCATTCAAAAAATGGGCAAAAGAGCTAAAAAGACACTTTTCCAAAGCAGTGCAAATGGCCAACAGATCTATGAAACAATGTTCAACATCTCTTATAATCAGGGAAATGCAAATCAAAACCACAATGAAATACCACCATACACCAGTAAGAATGGCACATATTAAAAAAACAGGCAGCAACAAATGTGGAAAATAAGGAACTCTCCTACACTACTGGTGGGAATGCAAAATGGCCCAACCACTGTGGAAAGCTGTGTGGAGTTTCCTCAAATTATTAAAACTGCAGCTACCATATGATTCAGTGATTTCCTTCCTAGGAATCTACCCAAAGGACACAAAAACATTAGTCCAAAAGGAAACCTGAACTCCTATGATTAGCACTATTGTAGCACTATTTACAGTAGTTAAGATCAGGAAACAACCTAATGCCCCCAAAACAGATGACTGGATCAAAAAGTTGCAGTCTGTGTGTGTGTGTGCGTGTGTGTGTGTGTATAATGGAATATATATTATATATATAATGTATTATATATTATGATTATATTATATATCATATATTATATATATAATGGAATACTACTCAGCAATCAAAAGAGACATACTCATGCTATTTGCAGCAACATGGATGGAGCTAGAAGGGATTACGCTCAGTGAAATAAGCCAGAAGGAAAAGGAAAAATGTCGGATGGTTTCACTTATAGAAAGAATATAGGGGAACCATATAAGGGATCAGAAAAAAAATAACAATAATAATAAATAAATAAATTAGCAGGCAACTATAAATCAGAGACATTCTGTGGGGCTGGGGGAGGGAGAGGGATCAAAACGGGAGGGAAGAGCACAAGGACTATGGTGATGGTTCACAGGTGAATTGGTGTTGGGAATTTTTTTTTTTTAGATTTATTTATGTATGCAAGAGCTGGGGGTGCAGGCCAGAGAGGTGGGGGGTGAGAGGATTCACCAGAGACAGAGTGGGGAACAGAACAGGCAGACTGACCAAAATACACTACTGAGGGGAGCAGCAGGCGAGTCAGGAGAGGTCTGCTGCACCATGTGGGTTGCTCCTTGGCCGGCCCGGGATCAAATTCATGCTGCAGAGGCTGTGGATCACTTCACAATGTGGTGCTTAACCCGTTGCGCCACCAGGGAGGCCCCAGTGGTGGCAATTTTATGGGAAATACATCTGAAAGGAGAGAGTATACAAGCACATATTATACAAAAATGTACAATGGTGTAAAAAATATATATAAATTAAAAAAAATAAAAATAAATATTTACCTCTTTTAGAATAGGCTCAGGATATAAATAATTTTCTCAAAGACAAAGCTACTCTTACATCATCTTCTCATTCCTACCTTCCCAGCATCCCCAAGCTTGTTGAAAAGATGATGTGTTTCTTTTCTTTTTTCCCTTTTTTAAAAATGATTTATTTATTTATACAAGTACTGGGGTACAGGCCAGATATGCGGGAGGGTGAGAGGATTCACCAGAGACAGAGCAGGGAACAGAACAGGCAGACTGACGAAATACACTGCTGAGGGGAGCAGCGGGTGTGACAGGAGAGGTCTGCTGTGCCCTGTGGGACCCTTGCCGGCCGGCCGGGATTGAACTGGCACTGCAGAGGCTGCGGACAGCTTCACAGCATGGCGCTCAGCCGCCTGTGCCACCAGGGAAGGCCCTGATGTGTGTTCTAATCATTAAAACTTAAACATTTGTGACGGTGCTGTTTCTGTTTTCTGCAGTGAGATGCTTTCACTGACCTCACATTCATTCTCCATAACTGATGTTATTTCTCTTCTTCTGTATCTACAGATACTAAGTACAGATACATTCTTTGTTTTCTGTGTCTTTGGTTTGTTTGGATTTTCAGCAAGAGTAGCTGTAGCCTAATAGTGTGTGCTGGTGTGCAGGTGGCTGCAATTTCTCTGCCTCCAAGGGAAAAAAGAAAAAGATGTTTTTGCAGTGACTTGTGTCTTTAGAGTTTTCTTTTTTTTTTTTAATTTATTTATTTATGCATACAAGAGCTGGGGTACAGGCCAGAGGTGTGGGCGGGTGAGAGGATTCACCAGAGACAGAGTGGGGAGCAGAACAGGCAGACTGACTGAAAACACTGCTGAGGGGAGTAGTGGGCGAGACAGGAGAGGTCTGCCATGCCATGTGGGTATCTCCCTGGGTGGTTGGGGATTGAACCAACACTGCAGAGGCTGCGAACAGCTTCACAACACTGCGCTCCACTCTCTGTGTCACCAGGGAGGCCCTTTAGAGTTTTCTCAGAAATCTAAGGATTCTAGAATGCTGAAATTTAAATGAGAAAGATTGTTGAATTTTTTTGGCTTCAGTCTTGTCATAGTAAAGGTGCTTTACCGACCTGAAGAGTGGCTTGTTTTTCTTCTCACATAGAAACCAAAGAAAAGTAAATGGTACCTACATATCTCAATCACTGAATATTTAAATTATGGTATACAATATATTCATTTTCTGGGAACTAGAATATGTTAGGAGTTTGTGGTACTTGTTAAAATATATTAAGTGGGAAACAACAATAATGGATTTTAAATATTTGATGGTTCACTTAAGTGTTTGCATTTTGTTACTTAAAATGGAATCTGAATTTCAGAATTTTAGACCTGTAATCATTTTAAGTATAGGAAAAATGCAGTCTCCTGTTTACTTTGTCCAGCGTTTCTTGGTAGTTGTGGGGAGGTTTATTACCTTGATTTCCTCTTTAGATGGTGGAGGCCTTTTTCTTTTAAATATTTTGGCTGCCCTCCTGTAGGAATACTCTTTCAATTTATTTCCTGCTATTAGAACCTATTTTCAAATGGGTTTTTCAAGTGTACAGATTGACAGGCAAATAAAAGGGAAGTGTTAACATGTAGAAGATTGCTTCCTTCTATCCTGGAGATAACTTACAGTGTTCAGTTTGTTTTTTGTCTATAACATCCTCTTCAAAACAGATATTAAAAGATAGGGTATAATGTTTGTTATTGGGTTTATTTGTATGTGTTTTTTTCTCCTGGCTTTAAAGCCTTTTAGCTCTATTAATAAGTAATAATGCAGGTATCACATCTCTTTTTAAATTCAGGTATAGTTAGAACTTTGGAGTGAGTAATGTGTATGTTTCTTCACTGACAGTGGAAGTACTCCATGTAGACACATTGTTACTGTCTTCCAGTAAATATTAAAATGGCCAGCCAGTGGTGTGGGGAGTTTATTAAACTATGCAAAGGAGGTTAAAGGCTTTTGTTATCTAGAAGAGCTCGTGTTCAGTCCCAGCTCAGCATTTGGTATGGACTGTGAACAAATTTGCTGCCAATTTCAAATTCAATTTCTTGACTTAGATGTTGGGGAAATAAGTCTATCCTTACCAGCTTCAGGGTAAGCTGAATAAAAATACTTCTTTGAGTTGTCTAAAAAGCGCTCTGTAAATGGTGGGGTACCATAATATGGGGACTTTTGCTGGTTCTGTCATCAGAGGAGGTAGGTTTGTAATCACTGATGTCACAGAGGTAAGAGGTGGGACATACTTGGAGATGACAGGCCTACTTGATGAAAATGAAACAGAATGGAATTGGAGAGATACCAGAAGGCCCAAAGAAAGATCTTTTCTAATTTTTGCCTTAAAAGTTTTATATTTTATTCTATAACATAAGTTTTGTGGGAATTATGCGGTTCGGATAACATCATTTTATTTCTCCATATTGACTTCATGAACTAATAGATTTTTTTCAAATATTTTTTAGTATGAGGAGGCAAGTAAAAGCAAACTGCCAAGCATCATACTTCAGACTTGCAGTCTGTGACCTCTTTTCCATCTTAAAATGGTGTTGTAAGTTACATATATAAAATCATCTACCTCGGAAATGACGAAACCACTTCAAACCCTGGTTTGTCTGTAACTCCAAATCTCATACCTTGTTTCAGTGTACGTGGTTGAAGAAGGGAAGTAGTAGTATCAAAAAATGAGATTTAGTGTATAAATTTTGTGTAAAAAGTAGGATTTATATAAGTAATCACAAATTTAAAAAGAGCATCTCCGTGCTTTTCTGTTATATTAGGAATTTACCTTCATGAAATTTTGCCAATATTCACTTCAATGACTATGATACAAAGTTGAAATCAATAAGATGTCTTGTATATTCTGAGTACTATAGGTATACTAGTTAATTGTCACTGTCTTTTACACCTTAGATAAATTCATGAAGTTTTATTTGCTGAATGTAAGAGGCACATCTAGTCTATAGATGTCCCAAAAAATTGCTGCTCAGAGAAATTCTATGTGGAATAGTTTTGAAAAGCAAACAGAATACACCTGTTCTCTCTATAAATTTGAAGGCTCAAATGGTCTTAAATGGTATACTTGTTAATGTATTTGAAGTCTAGGAACTCTCGACAGTTGTACCAGAGCTATTCTCTTCTTTTTGTTAGGTGTTAGACAAACCCAGTCGGCTAACTGAGAAGGAACTTGCTGAGGCTGCAAGCAAGTGGGCTGCTGAAAAGCTGGAGAAGGCAGATGAGGGAGCCTTACCTGAAATTTCTGAGTATGAGGTAAGGCACGATTTCTCCTTTATGTTTCATGTCTGAGAGTCGGGCTGGGTTTTAAGTCATAGGTGGAATATAATCCCCAAAATATATTTGGGGGGAAAGTATCTTCATGGATTATTAAAATCCACCACACACAGTAAGTCTGAAGATAAGTGACTGAATTCATTAACATTTTGTGTGTGAATGTCTTAGGTCACTTAGAAGTATAAGAATAGTGTATAAATATGGCATATAAAGAAAATCATTATTTAAATGCTTCTTTTAAGGACTTAGCTATTAAAAGATCTCTAGAAATCATGCTCTACCACTTGTCATGAACCAGTGAATTCATAACCGAAATCTAACTAGACCTGGGATCTTAATTATATTTATATTGCATGTTATACTCATAAATATCCCAGGAAATGAAATATAGATTCTTTCAGTTCTCTGTGTCCTTTGATGAGTCGAGTGCCAGAAGATGAACCCATTATTGGGGTCACAGTTCTGTTTACGAAGTGTTTGTGCTAAAATATCCGAACATAAGCTTAATATTTTCCATATCATGTAGTTCCAAGGGCAAGCAGAATTTGCTATTAGAGTAATTAGTTTGACATGATAGGCAGAGAATATAAACATCTCTATCACCATGGTTTTTCAATATATTTTTGGATGCCTTTTAAAGAAGACTCTTGACAAAAGGGATCAGGCATTGGAATTTCATTTAAAACTGCATGCCGGGCCTCCCTGGTGGCTCAGGGAGTTAGGATGCAACCTATGAAGCTATCTGCAACCACTGCAGCATGCAGTGTATTTCAGTCATTCTGCCTGTTCTGTTCCCCGCTCTGTCTCTGGTGAACCCTCTCACCCCACACCTCTGGCCTGTACCCCAGTTCTTGTGTGCATAAATAAATCTTTAAAAAAAAACAACTGCGTACCTATACACATTAGCATACATCATGAAAAGATCCATCCCAGAGCAATGTACATTGCCCACAGAAATGATAAGCCAGTATAAACTCTTACCAGTACTTAACCAGTAGAGCTTTTTTAAAATGCTGATGTCATTTAGAAATCTATTGTTCTTAAGTTAGTCAAGGTTTCCTTCTTCTTTTTTTTTTTTAATTTATTTATACAAGCACTGGGTATAGTCAGAAGCACGGGAGGGTGAGAGAATTCACCAGAGCCAGAGCAGGGAACAGAACAGGCAGACTGACGAAGTACACTGCTGAGGGGAGCAGCGGGCGGCAGGAGAGGTCTGCGCGCCGTGTGGGACCCTCGCCCAGTGGCCAGGGATCGAACCAGTGCTGCAGAGGCTGCGGGCAGCTTCGCAGCCCAGCGCTCAACCACTGCGCCACTTGGGAGGCCCAAGTTTTCCTTCTTAATGCAGCTCTAATAATAGATATTTATATACATTTTTTTAAAGATTTATTTATTTTTATACAAGAATCGGGGTACAGGCCAGATGCGTGGGAGGATGAGAGGATTCACCATAGACAGAGCAGAGAAAAGAACAGGCAGACTGACGAAATACACTGCTGAGGGGAGCAGTGGGCGAGACAGGAGAGGTCTGCTGCACCATGTGGGATTCTCACTGGCCGGCTGGGATAGAACCCGTGCTGCAGAGGCTGTGACAGCCTCACAGTGTGGTGTTCAACCGCCTGTGCCACTAGGGAGGCCCTTTATATGCATTCTTGAATAAACATATGAAAAATATCAAGCTGTCCCTCTGGCACTTTTCTAGCACTATTTAAAAAACGAGCTTTTAAGTACATTTAATAGGGTCACTTTGCTTCTTTTTTTTTTTTCTTTTAAGATTTATTTATTTTATACAAGAACTGGGATATAGGCTAGATGTGCGGGAGGGTGAGAGGATTTTCACCAGAGACAGAGTGGGGAACAGAACAGGCAGACTGATGAAATACATTGCTGAGGGGAGCAGCGGGTGAGATCGGAAAGGTCTGCTGTGCCATGTGGGACCCTTGCCGGCCCGGCCGGGATCAAACAGGCGCTGCAGAGGCTGCAGACAGCTTCACAGCATGGCGCTCAACCACCTGTGCCACCAGGGGAGGCCCATTTTGCTTATTTTCTTTAATAATTTTAGAATACTACTTTACAATTGCTGTTTTGCAAAACTGGTAAGTTTTCTCAGAGTACCTCTAACTGTCTCTAAAAACAGTACTTCTTTGCCTAGTTCTTTATCTCCAGTTAGCAAGGCTTTATTAACATGTGTTTATCCTTTCCTCCCTACCCCCCTTTTATATCTCAATTAAAAACATCTGACTATCTTTCCTGGACTTTAAATATTCTTCTTATGTTCTCTTCTTGCTTGACTGGATCTTAACTCTAAAATGTCATTGGGACAAGAAATAATTTTTTTGTCTAATCCTCGATTTTTCTCTAAAATATGACTGAATTTACTAGAGTATGATTTAATGAGAAGTAAACAGCTCTGAAAGTTTGTAAGTCGGGCAATAGTTCAGACATGATCTTTTGTTGGACTAAAGGCAAATTGAGTCAGAGCAGAGAATAAGATTTCTTTAGCATGTTAGTTACTAGGTTACTTGTGTGTCCTTGTCTTTGAGAAGTAGTATCAGTTTTGTACCATTGTCTGAATTTCAATTTATATTGCTACTTCTTCATACTGGATATAACATGGTTGGGGAATTTCGATGATACTGTTTGACTTTTAATTGAAAATTGAATCTCATCTTACATCATTTTGCTCAGATGGTAACATTTGCTCTCCCAGACAGTTGTTAGTTACTCATTTCAATGATCCATGCTTTGAGAAAGGTGACATTGACCTGATTTGACAAAGTAAGTTGGAAGGAAGAAAGAAATGTAATGCAGGGAAAGAGTTTGATATATTACTCTGTAATGTTTAAATCTAGTTGTGGCAGTATTTTATATTAGCTATAAGTAATGGTCCCTGGACTTTAGAAACATTGTTTACATTTGATTAAATATTTGAGTTTCTAGTTTATCTTCTCTTGCTTCCATCAATAATGTTTTAAACTATTTAGTTGGAGGATCATACCATTTATAAAAAGACATGTGAAGTTGAACATAAATTCAGTGATATGCTAGGGCAATTTTTTTTTAAGCTGGAAAGAACCTGGTTATAGGCCAGAGAAGTGGGGGTGAAGAGTAGAGAACAGAAAAGGTAGATGTATTGACATACATTGCTAAGGGGAACAGTGGGGAGACAGATGGGATCTGCTCTGCCTAGAGCTATGTTGTAGTTCATTCCTCCATGCAATTTATTATTTTTACCTTTTGGGCTCTAATATAAGTTTGCACAATTTATAAAGTTTTGACTATGAAATTTTTTTCTGCAGTGCATATTTTAGGATTAGTTTTTTAAGGCATATATTTTCAAAAAATAATACTTTAATGGCTTTTTCATAGTCTATTTAAATTTACTAAAATTCATTCTGTGTTTACTTATGTCAGACATGGCATTAGACAGCCTGGATGTCAAAGAGCTTACAGTCAAGGTTTTGTAGATAAAATTTACTGTCATTAGACATGGTAATGAGAGTTTTGCTTTGACTATCAGAATGAAGGCAAATTATTTGAAGGCTATTAGAATGTCTAGGTAGAACAGGTTGCTTCTTGCTATAGGAGGAAGATCGAACATTTTTCTCTCTTTTTTTTTATCCCCTAGGGGCAGGGTTTTGCCATTCTTGGGGTGTACTGCAGACCAGAGGACGGAGCAAGCTCCTACTCCTTCTCTCTGCTCTAAAATCCACTTAATATATTGTCCTCGAAGAGGATGTATCAGATATTAAACTGATAAGTAGTATTGACATTTTAATAGTGTTGTCTTCAAAACATGTTGAGATATATTCCCACTAACATCGTCTTTAATTACCTCAATGTTTTGAAATTTTCATTGTACAAGTCTTTTCATATCCTTGGTTAGGTTAATTTTCCTGTTTGTAATTCTTCTTGATGCTTTTATAAATGAGATTGTTTTGTAATTCCCTTTCACATTTTTCATCATTCTTGTATAAAAATACAGTCGATTTTCATGTGTAGACTTTGTACCTTGCTGCTTTGCTGAATTCATATATTCATTCACACAGTTATTTTTGTGGAATCCAGTTGCTTTTAAAACTAGATTTCTGATTACTGGGCTCCAGCTTCATTTGTATATTTTGTTGCCATAACACACTATAAGGATGTTATCCCGCACTTGTACCAGAGTTCTGTGCTGTTAAGCATTTTTTTGTAAGTAACTCTCAGTCTTAGACATCCAATGCAATGTGGCCTACACATAATGACCATCTCTTCAGTCCACTCAATTTTTCCTGTGTCCACAGTGAACTTAACAAGTCCTCTGTTGGTGTGGAACATTAGGGGATGGAGCTTAGCACCCAAGTAGCTACATCTCAAAATCCCTGGTCAAATGTTTTATAAATGTGGCTTCCCAGTTACCACTAGTATGAGCTAACACAAGTTTGAACTGAACTTGGAGTTCTTCAGCAGCCGTTGTGATATATTACTTCCAGAATCATCTCTCTGGGCCTGTCTCTAGGTCTTGTCATTTTACTCTTCTGTCAGTCTCTGTGTTTTGAGTTCAGACTTTAATCCAGTCACATAAAATTTACTGATTAAGGGGGATTTACTTCTATCATTATGGTATTTGTTTTCTCTATGCCCTATAATTTATTTTCTCTCTCATTTCCTACATTCTTGTCTTCTTGTGTGTTTAGTTGGCTTTTTTTTTTTTTGTAGTGAAATGTTTAAATTCTTTCTGCATCATGTGTCCCACAATATAACTAATGGTGCCTTTAAATGCAGTAGTCTTCTGAATTATGTAGAAAAGATGCGCAATCACAAGCTAGCTTTTACACTAATTTTTTTTTGGTAATGTATCAGTCTCTGGAATCATGGAGAAAACAAAAAATAATGTTATAAACCATCATTAAAATGATACTAGCTTTTATAATTGCCCATGCTAACTACTCTTAACTCCTGAGTTAAGAGTAACTGACTTGTATATCTTCAATTTACCTTTCAGGCCTCCTTGAGCATTTCTAGCCAGTTTCTCTCTTGCTGCTGTCAAGGTTAACTCTTTGTCTTTGTCCTTTGAAAGTGTGATTATAGTACATCTCACTCAGTATGGGGCTCTTGAACTCATCTTACTTGGAGTTCGTTGAGCTTCTTGGATGTTGATATCCAAGTTTTAAGACATTATTCCTTCAGATAATCTCTCTGCTCTTAACTCTCTCTTCTCCTTTTTGGGATGCCCATATATCTTTTATGCTTTCTTCAGTCTTTTTCTTTCTGTTCCTCAGCCTTGACACTTTTTACTATCTAATCTTCAAGTTCACTAATTCAAACTTGCCTTTGAATTCTTCTAGTGAATTTTTAAATTTCAGTTACTTTTTTAGCTTTAGAATTTCATTTTTGTTTCCTTTAGGTTTCATCTCTCATTGATATTTCCATTTTGTTTGGGCAGCATTTTAATGGTTTCCTCCATATCTTCCTGTTAGCAGCCTCAGCATCTTTGAAGCAGTTATTTTAAACAATTTTGTCTAATAAAGCTGCCACTAAGTCTTTTTTTGGGGGGGGGCAGTTTCTATTGAGTCATTCTTTTGAATGGGCCGTACTTTCTTGTTTGTTTGCCTTCTAATTTTTTTGTTGAATACTGGGTTTTTGAATCTAATAACGTGTTAACTTCAGAAATTTGCTTCTCCCCTCTTTCCAGGATTTTCTTCTTTTTATTATTTTTGCTCTTTTTGATTGTTATATGCTGCTGCTGTGTTGAGGACCGGCCGCCCAGGGTATAAACTTAAGATCTCTTAGGTCTTTTCTGACCCTTTCCCATGGCATACTCACTCACTTTCTACATTTCCCCATATGTGCAGTTATTTTTTTTTAATAATAAATTTTATTTTTATATTCCCCATACAATTGCAACCCCCCCATACTGACCCCAATCCCTCCCCTCCCGCCCCCCACCCCCCAAAAAGTGTCTCTGGTTCATAGTTTTTTGTTGATTTTGATTTTCACTTTCTTATAGTTATTCATTTCCCTGGTCCCTTATTTAAGTTTTCTAGATTCCTGCTATGAGTGAGACCATCCGGTATTTTTCTTTTTCTTTCTGGCTTATTTCGCTGAGCATGATCCCTTCCAGCACCATCCATGTTGCTGCAAATTGCATGTGTTTATCTTTTTTGACTGCTGAGTAATATTCCATGGTATATATGTACCACATCTTCTTGATCCAGTCATCTATTTTTGGGCATTTGGGCTGTTTCCAAAGCTTAGCTATTGTAAATAGAGCTGCTATAAACATAGGGGTGCAGGTGTTCTTGGGAATTGATGTTTTTGTGTTCTTTGGGTAAATACCTAGGAGTGGAATTGCTGGATCATATGGAAGCTCTATGTTTAGTAGGTCCAGAAATCTCCACACAGCTCTCCATAATGGTTGGACCAGTTTATACTCCCACCAACAGTGCAGAAGAGTTCATTTTTCTCCACACCCTCGCCAACATTTGTTGTTGCTAGTTTTTTTAATATGTGCCAATGTCACTGGTGTAAGATGGTATCTCATGGTAGTTTTGATTTGCATTTCCCTGATTATAAGTGATGTTGAACATTTTTTCATATGCCTGTTGGCCATTTGCATTTCCTCTTCAGAGAAGTTTCTTTTTAGCTCTTCTGCCCATTTTTTTTTTATTTTATTTATTTGTTTGTTCATTTTGTTTATACATGCACTGGGTACAGTCAGAAGCGTGGGAGGGTGAGAGAATTCACCAGAGCCAGAGCGGGGAGCAGAGCAGGCAGAAGGACCGAAGTACACTGCTGAGGGGAGCAGCGGGCGGCAGGAGAGGTCTGCGCGCCATATGGGACCCTCCTCCAGTGGCTGGGGAGCAGCCGGGGATCGAACCGGCGCCGCAGAGGCTGCGGGCAGCTTCGCAACCCAGCGCTCAACCGCTGCGCCACCGGGGAGGCCCATCTTCTGCCCATTTTTTGACTGGATTATTTTCTTTGTTGTTGTTGAGTCTCATCAGTTCTTTGCAGATTTTTGTGATCAGTCCTTTATCATTAGTGTTGTGTGTGCAGTTATTTTTTAATGCAAGAATCTTAAATGTCTGCCTCTTGAAAGGGAATAACATGAAAAATGAAGGTGAGAGAGGGTGAGTGGTGGTGGGAGAATAGACTCTGGCCCTTTAGGTCCCTGGAGTCACTGTTACCAGATTAGGGGGGTGGTAGTGGTGGGAGGTACAGCACCAGGGGCTGCTGCCTCTTTGCACCCCAGTGATAGGAACAGCAGCAATCAGAGCACAGACCTCTGATATTTGGTGGATGGAGTCCTTTTTGCCCAGCCTGGCTCACCCGGCTGTGTACAGGCCCACTTGCTGCAGCTTTCTAAGTGGCTAGGGGTGGGAGTAGGAGCTGCTGTTGTGTTAAGGCCTGAAATTCACCCCTACCTTTATCTTCCCCATCTTCCTCTTGGTGTTGTAAGCTTTCAGTGGAGTCCAGAGTTCCAGTATAGTTACATGAAACAAAGTTTGTTAGTAATAATTGTTTATCTAGGTTGGGAGACAAATTTCTGGGTCTTCCTATTCTGCTATCTTCCTGGAATTCTACCCCCTTAAATGTCTCTCATGCTTGCAATTTAATTCTCTTACAATATATCTTAGGCTTATAAAAAGTAAGATTTGAAAATTATACATATACATGGCAGAAGTTCAAATGGCACCAAAGTATGTGTACTGTTTCCCATTCTATTTCTTCGAAGTTATCCTATTGAGGCAACCTCTACTACCATTTACCCCCAAGATAGTATCCTTTTAGAGATAGTCTAGGCATATGCGCTTAAATGTGTCTCTTTTTTGACCTCCAGGATATGCCAGAAGAAAAATTAGAGTACATTCTCTCTCTCCCCTGTCCCCCTCTCGTGGACATGTGCATGCATGCTCACACAGTCCATATTCATTTAAATGATTTCTTAGTGTGCATTGGTCCTTGACACTGCATAATTTATTTGTGCAATCCCCGAATGATGAAATTGACAGTTTTCAATCATTTGCTATTAATCACAGCCATGTCTCAGCCTGTGTTGCTAATGTGAGATTAAGTTTCTATAGGTGAAGTAGCTGAGTGAAAGAGACGTGTTAAATTTTGATAAATGCCTCCAAATTACTCTCTTAAGAAGTTGTGACCGTATCCACCCCAGCACACTAGGCGTTGCAGTGCCACTGCTTTCACTGTGCGAAGTCCCTCAGATTAGTATATGTTTTGTGACTTCTCCAAACCTACTGCTGTTTGCTACTTCTTCAATCACAAAACTCAAATTTTTGATAACCTGGTAATAAATGAGTTTCTTATCTTCTCCCATATCTATTACTACCCCTAAAAATGCAACAGTATAAAATGCATGAGTCTAAACTTCACAGTTTCCTCTTTCTAAGTCATTGCATGCTGCAAGGTGTGTGAAGGCAAGAAGTTTTGTCTGTTCTGTTCACTGATCTGTCTTGTGCTCCATGAGCAGTGCTTGGCATTTGTTGTTCAGTAAATATTTGAATAATCAAATAAGGGTAGTTAAATAAAAGTTTCCCCTTCTTTAGCTTTTCTCTTTTCAACAAAGTGTTTTTTTAAAGGTCAGTTACCAGATATGGGGTTTTGTGAGATTATTGTTTTAATGAATTGTTGCTCTAAAATAGACACGATTGTGATTACTTTCAGGAATTGTTTTCTTTCAGTGATTTTAGTCTTAGGCTATAGGAACAAGATTTTGAAAAAAATTTGAAAGTATGGAGTCCTTTTGCCATTCCTGTATAATGTACTTGTTTATATTGTACATACCTTTCCCCTCAGTGTTTCTTAAATAGATTGCTGAAGGACATAATCATCAAGTTCTGTCTTGATATAGTGTGAAATGTAATTTTGGAATGAAAAAAGTCTAGAGATTTATCTTACCTAAAATTTAAAAAATAGCAACCACTTTCTCTTTAATCTTCACATATGCTCATTCTGTGTGGTGAAATTAACAGTGCTTTCTTAAAATGGGTTAAGCTTAGCACCTTTTCTTTATAAAATTTCCAGTTACTGCTTATGAAGTCATCTGAACTGCATTATGTTCTTGTAAGAAAGCAACTAAAGATTTCTATTTCTTTTTAAAGGCAGGCTCCACGGCACCATTGTTCATTGACCAACCAGAAGAACCTGAGTCCAATGCAACAGATGGCATAGAATTATTTGAAGACAGTCAGCTAACCACTCGTTCTAAAGCAATAGCATCAAAAACCAAAGAGATTGAACAGGTGAGAATCCAGTCCTTTTGAAGTACATAATCGTTTGTTCCTATCACTCTGTCTTTGGTAGTTAAAATAAATATTATTGAAGAAATATATTTCATTCTTTCCTTTTCCACTTGTGACTCTGAAATGAACATTTGAAAACTTAAAAAATTGTTTTATTTGATTATAGTGTTTTGATCACTGTATGCAGTGCTCTGAATTTTGTAGATTCTAATGTGATGGTTTCATATTCTATGGATATATGCCCAAGCATGGGATGACTGGGTCACACGGTATTTCTGTTTTTAATTTTTTAAGGTAAATCCAGATAGCTTTCCATAATGGTTTCATAATCATTTTTCCAATCCACAGTCCCACCAACAGTGTAATATGGGTCCTTTTTCTCCTTATCCTCTCCAGCACTTATTATTGGCAATCTTTTTGGTATGTGCCATTCTTATGGGTATGAGGTGGTATCTCAGTATAGTTTTATTTTTTATTTATTTATTTGTGGAAGCCAATGTATTACTCTGTTTTTATAATCTTTATTGTGGTGACATTGGTTTTACAACACTGTATATGAATTTAGGGGGATATCAGATTCATACCTCCTCTGATGTATGTTACCACACCATCCCCACCATCAAATAACCCACAGTCCTTTAACCTTTACTACTGGGCCCCAATGTCTTTTGTGCACATCCCTGCCCTCTCTCTACCTCTAGTAGCCTCAACTCTGCAGTCGTATTTCTAGGGTTTGTTTTAGTTTGAGTTTTTCAGTTCCTTTGTTTTGTTTCTCTATATTCTACATATGAGTGAAATCATCTGGTATTGTCTTTCACCTTCTGATACATTTCACTTAACACAATCCCCTCAAGTTCTGTATAGTCTGTTGCAAGTGACAAATATTCATCTTTTCTTAATGTTGAGTAGTATTCCATTGTTTCTGTATACCACATCTTATTAATCCGCTGCTCTGTTGATGGGCATTTAAGTTGTTTTAACAACTTGTCTATTATAAATAGTGCTGCAATGAAATAAGAATGCATATATCCTTCAAATTAGTGATTTTGTATTCTTTAGGTAGATACCTAAGAGTGGAATAACTGCATCATGTGGTAGATCTATTTTTGATATTTTGAGGAACCTTTAATTGTTTTCCATAGGGATTGGACCAGTCTATTTTCCCACAGTGAACCAACATTTGTTGTTTTTGGTTTTTATGATTATGGGCCATTCTGTTGTAGTGAGGTGGGATCTCATTATGGTTTTATTGATTGGGTTCCTTGCTTGCTTTTTGTTAAGTTGTAGGAGCTCTTAGTAAAGCTTGGATATTAGCCCCTGGTCAGATGGGTGAGACACATATATTTTTTCCCATTCAATGGAGTGTCTTTTTGTTTTAATGATAGTTTCCTTCACTGTACAGAAGCTTTTTAATTTAGCGTGTTCCCAGTCATTTATTTTTGCTTTTGTTTTCCTTGTCATTGGAATTGAATCCTCAAATCAATGAAACCAGTGTCATGAAGTGCCTTGCTAGGTTTTCTTTGTATTTTGTGTTTTCAGACTTCTTTAATACATTTTGAGTTAATTTTTGTGTGTGGTGTGAGATATTGATCTTGTTTCATTTTATTGAATGTGGCTGTCCAGTTGAAGAGACTTTTCCTTTCTCCATTGTATTTTCTTGGCTCCTTTTTTTTATAAATTAACTACTCATATAAATTGTGGGTTTATTTCTGTGCTCTCAATTCTATTCCACTTTTCTGTGTGTATATTTTTATTTCAATATCATACTGTTTTATCACTATAGCCTTGCAGTATAGTTTGAAGTCTGGGCATGAGATACCTCCAATCTTCTTTTGCTTTCAATCACCCAAAGGTAACCACTAAACTGATTCCTAACATTGTAGGTTTGTCTGGTTTTGACCTTTTTTACAAATAGAAATATGCAGAATACACCGTGTCTTGCTTTTTTTTTTTTTTTTTCCCCCAGCATTATATGTAAGAGCCATTGATACTATTACTGTAACATCACTCCTGGTGATGTTATTTTTTTTATTATTTTTTTAAAGATTTATTTATGCATACAAGAGCTGGGGTACAGGCCAGAGGTATGGGGGGGTGGTGAGAGGATTCACCAGAGACAGAGTAGGGAACAGAACAGGCAGATTGACTGAAATACACTGCTGAGGGGAGCAACAGGCAAGTCAGGAGAGGTGTGCTGTGCCATGTGGGTTGCTCCCTGGCCGGCTGGGGATCGAACTTGTGCTACAGTAGCTGTGGACAGTTTCATAGGTTGTGTCTTAACCCTTTGCGCCACAAGGGAGGCCCCTCCTTGTGACTTTAGCTTGCATTTCTTGGATTACTAATGATGCGAAGCACCATTTCATATGGCTATTGTCCATTATTGTCAGATGTGTTAAGATTCTTGCATATTTTCCTACTCATTTATTGGGTTTTAAAAATTAATTTGTAGAATTAAAAAAATATATTCTGAATACAAGTCCTTTGTTGGTTTTATGTGTTGCTGATATTTTCCTGTTTTGTGACTTGTTTTTTCATTCTTTTATCTTTGGAGAAATAAAAGTTCTTATTATGCTCAATGTAATTCAGATTTTTCAAACTATAACTGTTATTTCCTTCTTATTTAAGATGTCTGTTTCTTCTTTGTTATCTTCTAAAAGCTTTTGTGTTTCACCTTAAGTTTTAATCTATCTGAAAATAATTTAGGTGTAGAGTATATTAAATAGAGCAGAAGTCAAGTTTTTCTTTTTATATGGCCATCCATTGACCCTACCCATTCATTAGAAAAACTGGGTGTTTCTCATTGTTCTGCATTATTGTCTGTGTTATCATTCAGGTTTCCATACATGCGTGAATGTTTTCTGGTGTCTGTTCCATTGGCCTGTTGATCCATCATTGCTGTTGCTTTATAGTCCCAACAATATTGTAAGCTAATATTATCTCAATTAAGAAATGATTTATATTAAAATAAAAACAAACTCTGACCATGTAACTTATAAATCATGCTGAAAAAGTACGTTTCTTTGGTAATCTTTATATTTTGTGTTATGTAGTCTTTGTTCATATATTGAAATTATAATTAATGTCTTTAAACCCAAGAAGGACACAAATGATTCCTCTTTCACTTTCGTTTAGAGATTCCTTCTTTCTAGAAGCAAAGGTGAAAGTTAATTAAAGTAGATATTGAATGACTGAAATAAGTAGGATAGTGATAATATGATGCTATATTGTTATCTCCATTTACCCTATGATACTAGTGGTTCTATCAGGGTTATTAGGGTTTTAGTTTTATAGAGATATCTTTTAAAAATCAATTAGATTTGGATAAAGCCTTTAAAATATTTAACAAAATGTTATATTTTGGGTAGAATTTTTATCTTTTACTTATTTTATCCAAATAATCCCCATGTTAGATTGATAAGAAATATTTTATTACAAATATTTTATTACAGTTATATGGGGGGTGGATCTGTGTATTTATATATCTGCACACACATATACATCCACACTCTTCTTTGAGAATTCTTAATTATAATCCTTTCCCAGGAGTGTATGCTGCATTGACTTCTAATTATGGTTTTCATTGTTCTGCTCTGAAATTTTATTCTATTATTAGTATCCTTCATTGGCACTGCTTAAGGAGAATTAAGAAGAAAAACCTTTTGTGCTTATTTCAGCTGTTATACCACATGTTTTTATCCTTTGTATATGTAGTTCAAAGGTTACATCTCAGATAAGATTGTAATAATAAAGGATTTTTAATCTAGATATTTTAAATAGTACTCATTGTTATTCTACTTAAATATTTAACCATAAACTATTTTAGTCAGTCTTGTCTTTGGTATCATTGGACCAAGCTTGAAGAAATGCCTGTGATTTTCTTAGCAGATGCTTTCTTCTACATAAAAATAATTTTCTATTCCATGTTTTCTAATGTGGTACATTATTGATTGTTATTGTGAAAGATATCAGGGCTTCCATGTATAGCAAAAAAGCAAAACAACATTAAAGTAATTGACATTTTAGTTGAAACCTGGCATTAGAAGGATAGTCTGGGGTCTTTAATACAGCTGTTGTTCTCACTGACTGTTGCTCCTGGTAGCTTATTCCCTCATATAATTTGTGCTTTGGTGTTGTGAGCTTGTATTTAGAACTTCAAATGGGAGTGCTTGTGAATTCTGAAAGGAAACTGTATCTTCTCACCTCAAGGGCCCAGAACAAGGCAGAGAAGTTTCCCTTTTTTTTTTTTTTTTTTTAATATTTATTTATACAATAGCTAGGGTACAAGGTAGAGGCACAGGAAGGTGAGAGGATTCACCAGACACAGAGCGGGGAGCAGGACAGGCAGACAGACTGAAAGCACTGCTGAGGGGAGCAGCAGGTGCGACAGGAGAGGTCTGCCACGCCATTTGAGAATCTCCCTGGCTTGCTGGGAATCGAACCGGCACTGCAGAGGCCATGGACAGCTTCACAGCGCTGTGCTCAACCCGCTGCGCCACCGGGAAGGCCCCTTGTCATTTTTTTATACTGACAGTTTTTGTTTGTTTTTCCTAGTTCAGCTTTTCGCAAAATTCCTGGCTTTACGCGGAAGCATCAGATCCATGTCTTCTCTTGCATGGGCCATATGTCTTATCTCTTGTTTTCCACCAGACTGAGTTTCTAGTTCCTTGGAGTAGTCTTGGCCCATGGTACTAGCTTAGCACTCTAGTTTTTGCTACCTTTTCACTTATGACTACTGACAATTCCCCTTACTTTCCCTAAGAACATTGCTTTCAAAAGAATGTGTTTCAAAATTTTCTGAGTCAGGATAGTTTTCCAGGAAATCAATTGTGTTGTTTTGACCTTTACTCATTTTACATGCTTTAAAAACTCAAGTGACTTGTTTTTAGGTTTATGCTAGAGTGATAGAACTGTGGTTACTCATTGCTTTCTACTGTGTTTATTTGCTCTGAAACTGAGATAAAGAAAATCATTTCCATCTAGGTGAACCAGAGAAAGCTTCATTTCAAAGTGACATGTGACTAGATCCCTAAAATTCAGATAGGAGTTTTATCTGTAGAGATAGGCAAAAGATTCTAGATAGGGGTAAAAGACTTGAGCATAAGGTGGATAATAGGGAACTCTAGAGAATACTCAACAATTAAATGTGTGGGTGGGTTAGTTTGGTTAAACCCATATCACATGTGGGTAGTTTTTAAATCTCTTCCCCCTAGTATCTTTCATTACTCTTACCTACTCCCCAGCCATGGCATTTATTGCAGTGATTTTGTATGTAGATGTTCCAAAATTTTATTTATTGTGCTACATAGAGGGATCTTGAATAATGGACTCAGGATCTTTGTCTTGATTTTGGTAGAAAGACTTTGGAAGGAAGTATTCTCTTTCTACCCTGGGTAGTGGTACTACAATTCAGTTCTGTCACTAGCTACCCAGAGTTAGAGCAGAGCCCACACCTGCCCCACTCCCTCCCCAAAGTTAGAGGGCACAGTCACCAGTAAGACTGCTCTTGATTTAGATAACAGCCACACTTTGGATGTCTTCAGGCCACTGCACTAGTCATTAACTACGCATTTAGGGGTTCTCTAACTCCGTTAACTCTGATAATAGAGGGCCTCCCTGATGGTGCAAGGAGTTAATAAGCACTGCACTGTGCAGCTATCTGCAACCTCTGCAGCAAGAGTTCAACCCCTACCCACATGGCAACAGACCTCTCTTGTCTCACCTGCTTCTCCCCTCAGCAGCATATTTCAGTCAATTCTCCTGTTCTTCCCACTCTGTCTCTGGTGAATCCTCTCACCCCCTGTACCTCTGGCCTGTAACGCAGTTCTTGTATGCATAAATAAATAAATCTTTTTTAAAAAATCTGATAATAGAACAGTTGATAGAACAGACAAGCACTTTATTTTATATTATGGTTTTATTGTAAAGGATACAAATCAGGAAGGAATTATTCTTGTTTCAGTCTGTACTGGTGCAGCTAAATTCAATTCTGACATTGACCACTTAGAGTTAATGTAGACCCCACAAATAAAAGGGAACATTGTCCAAGTGCTGGATAAGAAACTTAAGTAGAGTAAGAAGGGCTGTGATTATAGGCTATGTTTTGCAGAAATTTGTAGGTAGAGAATAGAAGTAGATAGCCAGCCCAAGATATATGGTTTGGGCCTGATTGTTGAAAATGTCAGTGCTAGAAAAAGGGGTTTGAATTTTGTTAAGGTAGGATGGTGAATGAATGGCTTAAGATTCCTTTTTGAAGATTATTCTGGCTGTATATTTGGCTATTCTTTAGATATGGCATCCATGAAAGCCTGAACTGGGCCTTATGGGTTCTGTCTCAGCGCTATCATCATGAAGGACTGAGTTCCATCCCTGGCCAGGGAGCTGACACCAATAGGGAACAGCAGACCTCTCCTATCTCGCCCACTGCTCCCCTCAGCAGTGGACTTTAGTTAATCTGCCTCTTCTGCTCCCCACTGTCTCTGGTGAATCCTTTCAAACCCCAATCCGCCCCCCCCCCCTACTTCTGGCCTATACCCCAGTTCTTCCATGAATTAAAAAAAAAAAAAAGCCTGAACTGGATTAGTAGAGTCAGGAATGGAAAGTAACTGCATGATTGTGTATAGCAGGAAAATAAATGAAACTTGGTGACCTGTTTATTTGTTTACTTAATTTGTGTTTGATTCTGTAGAGACTCAAAGGTAATGTGAGAGAGACTGAAGATGAAAAACAGAATAATTGATGAAGTCAGAGGGGCTATCAATAGCACAGATAGAGGACTATCTTTGAAAATTCAGAGAAATCTTTTTCTGGGACTAAGGCAGAGGAGGATAAAGTAGCAAGATTTTTGAGGTGGAAAAGGGAATAAGTTTGGGGGGTTGTTGCTAAGAGTACTGGAAGTGAGATGGGAGGGGAGAGTCTTATCAGCAATTAAAGTTTTTGAATTGGGTGTGGAAAGAGCTTAGAATACCCTAGATGATGTGTGTAGATACAGAAGTCAGAAGGAGAGATTAAGGAGTTTATAGTGAATCAAATAATTGCAGTTTTGGACTTTTTCCAACAATTCACAGTACCCTGTGAGTAGAAAAGGCAAACCAATTGTTTATCCACAGCTGAACAATAAGAACCCCTTAACTGTTACTAAGTAATTTATAAAAAAGGCCACAGACAAGATGGTGAAGGTGATTTTACTGCTAAGTGGGAAAGGCACAAACTGAGCTGCTTAGTCTTTCAGTTATTTATATACCAAAAAAATTGAGTCATTTATGATGTCCAAGTTCTTGAATATCTTAAAAATAAAAAGACAAGTGATAAAAATTAAACATATCCAAACTGAGCATAACTCTTAATTCTGATGTGTTCAAAAGAGAGAAAAAAGGGGAAAAAAAACTGCTCTAGTTTTTAATGTTTTATTAAATGTCTTTATTTTTTTTGAACATTTATTTTTATGTATTCATGCATACAAGAACTGGGGTCTAGGCCAGAGGTGGGGGTGGTGGTGGCGAGAAGATTTTTCAGAGACAGATTGGGGAGCAGAAATGGAGGATCTCTGAAATCCACTGCTGAGAGGAGCAAGGGGGCGAGACAGGAGAGGTCTGCTGCACCATGTGGGTTAGTTTCCTGACTGGGCATTGCATTGGTGCTGGCTGGTAATAACATGATAGCGCTGAGACTTTAACCCCTGTGCCACCAGGGAGGCCCCAAGATGGCTATTTTTCTTAAAGTAAGGCAGGAGATGGGTAAAAGGATTTTTCCAGGTAAAAGGAACAAATAATAGTATTTTTAATAATGGTGAGTTGTAGTGCTTTAGAATACTTTGAATCTTTAGCCTCCTAACCAGATGAAATGTTGATATGACTATTTCTTGACTTGTAAACCCTTTTAAAGATTCACTGTGCTGCAGTCACATTCACTTCCCCAGTGGGATGTCTTTCTCCTGCTCTTCATGGCCTTTGTTGATGCCAAGTCTGCCCGGGCTCTGTTGCTGGATTCTCACCTTTCAGGTGTCCACTTGTGTTCTCTCCAAAACATTCCCTTCTCTCTCTGACCAGTCGAAGTACTTCCTCCATCTCTGAACCTCCTCTATTTCCTTTGTAATGCTTACACAGTTATACGCGCATGTGCATTTTCTTAGATGTTGTTATATATTGTTCCTATGAAAATAAAGTTTCTTGAGACTAGGGACTGGATTTTTTTTATTCACCACTTGTACAGAGCCAACATATAGTAGGTCCTCAAATATTTGTTGACTGGTGGAACCTTAAATGTTTGTTTCTCGAATGGTTTCTGAGTATTTAGTACTTTGCGTTTGTTCTCTCACTTAATCCACACAAAACCCCCACAAACCTGGTCTGTATTTGTAATTCCCACATTGCAAATAAGGAAGGGGGCTCAGAGAATTATGTAATGTGCCCAGGGGCTCCATAAAGTTCATGACCTTCATTGCTGTGCCACACTACCTCTCACCCCATTGATTATTTAAACCTTTCAGATATATTTTTAAAAGTAAGACAAGATAAATCTGGGTATTTAAAATGCTTATGAACCTGTCTTTCTATGGTAAGTTGCATTTATGGACATTCAAAGCGTTGAAGACTAAATTCTCTGGCAGTTTTGAAGGTTGAATAGTATTTAAATTACATTTATGTTTAGTACGAATGGAAAGTTACTTCTTTTGTAGAAAGAAAATAAGAAATTACACCTAAGAGAATTTTCAAACATTTTTCCCCCCTCTTTTGGGGCATGTGTATGGACCAGAATGGTTCATTCCCCAAGGTCATAAGAAATTGTTTTTGTGTGCAAATCTTTAGGCTTTTACTGTGTAATTATATTCACATATGATAACTTGAAGGCTAAGAAAGCATAGTTTAATCTGATTTCCATATAGGTTATTCAAAGTGCGCTCAGTATGTGAGGAAGATGAATTTTTTTTATATAAAGGAAATACATGACATTATAGTCAAAATTTGACTTTTTTTTTTTTTTTTAAAGATTTATTTATTTATTTATAGAAGCACTGGGTATAGTCAGAATTGTGGGAGAGTGAGAGAATTCATCAGAGCCAGAGCAGGGAACAGAACAGGCAGAATGATGAAATACACTGCTGAGGGGAGCAGTGGGCACAGCAGGAGAGGTCTGTTGCGCCATGTGGGACCCTCGCCAGAGGCCGGGGATCGAACCGGTGCTGCAGAGGCTGCGGGCAGCTTCGCAGCCCAGTGCTCAACCGCTGCGCCACCAGGGGAGGCCCCAAAATTTGACTTTTAAACTTCCATTTTAGTTGTTCCAATTTAATGTGTCTTTTGTCTCTAAACCTGAAATAAAGTAAGTGCCATTTAAAAAAAATAGAATACCAGAGAGCAGCTGCTACAGAATTGAACTATATGGGAAAAATACTGGCTTGAATCACTGGAGATGATTCAATGTTTGAGGAAAAAAATAAGAGCTTTCCGGTCACACCTACACAATGGAGACAGGCAGAACTGGAAATTTTTCTTTTGTTTTACATATAATATGTTTATATATTGTAATTACTGCTTCATCTTAACAATACTATCCTTTGACTTCTTAAATAGTGTCATCCTGAATGGTACCATTTCTGGACAAGTTTAGTTTTGGCTTGTTTGAGTGTTTCTGTGGGTTTTTATTTTGTGGTGGTGGGGGGGAGCAAAATACAATAGGTATGTTTTTAGACATTATAAAACTTGTCTCTATAAAATCTACAAAACTGCAAAAATGAAATGTATATACAGTGAAGCAGGTTGTTTCTAATTGAATTTATTTCTCTTCTGACAATATGATTGTTTTATTTAGGGAATAAAATTTTAGACTAAACCTTATTTTGACTCTGGATAGAAGATTTGATTCCCAGAAGATAATAGAATGATTGTCAATCCATGCAACAGGAATTGACTATTTTAACTAAAATATGACTTGTATATTGGCTTGTCAATCGCTATATGCAGTCTGCAGGAAAAAAAAAATTTGTTAAGCAAACGATCAGTAAGGTTCTGTGTATAATTTTATTTATTTTTTTTATAGAGGCATGTTTTATTTATTTGTTTGTTTGTTTGTTTGTTTATACATGCACTGTGTACAGTCAGAAGCTCGGGGAGGGTGAGAGAATTCGCCAGAGCTGGGAGCAGAGCAGGCAGAAGGACCGAAGTACATTGCTGAGGGGAGCAGTGGGCGGCAGGAGAGGTCTGCACGCCATGTGGGACCCTCCTCTGGTGGCCGGGGAGCAGCCGGGGATCGAACCTGCGCCACAGAGGCCGCTGGCAGCTTCGCAGCCCAGCGCTCAACCGCTGCGCCACCGGGGAGGCCCTGTGTATAATTTTAAACAGGACGTCTTATTTGTTAAAAAAAAAAAAAAAAAATCCCTGCACCAAGATGTTTACATTTTAAGTACTTTAAAAGTTGAGGTGTCTATATATTTAGAAATATTAAAATTATTTCTTTTAATATACTGTTTTGTTTTTAAATTTTATTTAGCATTTTATAATTTTTTATTAAGGAAATAGTGATGTAAAACACTGTATATGATTTAGAAATACAGGATCCCACCTTTTCAGATGTATATTACTATTACCCTCCCCACCACCAAGGAACCTAGCAGTGGCTTTTCCCCATTTGAAATGGTTTTTGTAATGTAAACTTTCTTACCTACTTACCTTACCATCAGTTTGCTGTGGTTCACCTTCCTTGTAATGCTGTATTAAAAATCAAATTAGGATCTTGACTGAGGAACAATACTTTTTGACAGTCATTTATTAATCTCAAAGAATTTACATATGGAATGATTTGGATAGGGTGGTCAATATGTCTAATCAGAGTTTGAACCATGGCCAAAATATATGATTTTAAACTCATTAATATAAAAGATTGATTTATTTTGTTGTAAGCATAACACTCAATGTATCAACAGTTACAAGAATGCAAAGGAAATTGAATTTTCCCTCAACATAGTGGTAGGAGGTAGGTTGTACTGAAAGGAACATGCATTTCTTAAGTATTTTGAATAACCTGGAAAAAAACGGATCTGGAAAAGCTTTATGAAAGAGGTCTTGAACAAAATGCTCAAGAAATTAAATTAGAAAAGCAAATTAAAAAAGAGAATGCAAGTGGCATACGAGAGCAGGTAAAATAGGAAAAAATTATAGCGGATAATATTTTGGTGGGTAATGAGAATATTTTAATAGTTAAGTTTTGTGCTACATGATTTAACTGAGCCACACCTTGGGAGCGAGTTGCAGTGTTCTGAGAATGGATTTTTTTTCTTTTGGATAATGGTGCCTGTGGGAGAAGGCTTAGAAGAAAAAGACTAGGAGAAAAGCAATTAGAAAGATTAGTATGTCGTAACCTGGTTGCATTGGTAAATGTCCACATATTGTGACCATACACATAGCAAAAACCAGCACATAGGACATGTACAGCAGAGCCAGATTTTAGCACTGTGCTATTGCTGAAAGCATGTAAAGAGTCCCTTTAAAAAGTAGAATCATTTAGCAGTTGATTTTTGCAAATTATTTTGTGTTTGCTTAGGAACAAGTCCTAACTGTAAATATTAGTATCTGGACTTTTAAATGCTGTATAGCATGAAGCACACTAAACTCTTACAGAGTGAACTACGTTTTGATATTTATACTTTTTATTGTTGTAGGTCACTGAAAATATGTGAGTAGAAGCAGGATTTAACGCATTTTTCCAGGATGTGTTAATACGGACATTTTCTGTCTGGGTTCTATCTGTGTGGCGCATAATCTTGCACATCGTAAGGTTAAAGGGGATACTACAGTCCATTGTTTGTTTGTTTGTTTTGTTTTTTTGGGGGGGGCTGTTGTAGTAAGGTGGTGGGCCTTTGGCCCTTATTTTATCTAACCCAATCAAATGTTCAGTACTGCTAATCCAAACAAAGATTTAATTTCTGATTTTCCCTGTTATTCTTGTCTGTCATTCCAGTTTTAGTGATTTTGCCAACCAAAAAAAGTTTGCAGTGTAAACTAGCAGCATAATTTTAAAAAAGTCATTCTAATATACACTATTTACTGGAGATGTATATGGTAAAGATAATTAGACCTACAGTAGAATTTCAGTTATATTACTATCCTTATACTCACAAAGAAATAAAATATTGAGGGTCTCCCTCTTACAGCTATCTCCCTTTAATCTCTCCCTCATCATTTTTATAAAATGAGGATAGTATTTCCAGGGCACTAGTGAGGATTCTTGGTACAAAAGTAATGTGAAAGACTACATGAAAGTGTTGTTAGTGCATTCATGTTTCTCCTATGCCAATAGTTTCTAAATGATACTTGCTTAATAAACAGAAATCCCCTTTGGGATTGTCACTCACAACACTTTCTAGTCAGAGACCTTTGCCTGGGCAAATTTCCCATTCTGGAAGTGTGTCTGTCGTGATGAGGTCTCTCCGAGGACTCAATTGTAATAGTTCTAGCTTCTGAGCTAAGCGTCCATGTCTTCACAAGGTTGATGCAACAACCTTAGTATTGGATTCTCTCCAACCTCCTTTGCCAGAGATGAACTGGGAGGCAATGGAGGTGGGGAGGTGGAGAAGGGGGCCGAGGGGGTATTGTAAGGTAGCTTCCTTCTTAGTCACTCCTGCTTACTCATTTCTGGTGGAGAGAGGGTAGATGGAGGCTGCTCTTCTTAGATCTCTGAAACCATGTAGGATTTTTTCCACTTATAGAGCAGGCTATTGCCAATTATTTACTTTGTTTTAGCTTTAGTCAAATCTAAAATGTGACCTGTTGTACAAGGTGCAAGATGTTGCACCTTTCTGATTGTTAATACTAAATCTCTTGAAGGCCGAATTACCTCCTCAGTAATTTAAAGTCATCTATTTCTAAAAAGATTTATCTGGAAGTAATCTTAATTGAAATAAGTTTTCTTTGAATAACTAACTTAAACTTAGATTTTCCTAAGTAGATTAGTTATCTACTTACTCATTTCACTTCATTCTCACCCAATATAAAACTTTCTTTTACAGTAGTTATGCATTAAAAAATCAGTTTAATATATAGAAACATTTTTGCGTATTTTACTTTTTTTTATTCAAGGGAAATACATTCTAATGATAAATATCTTTCAAGGAACTGATTTGTCTGATTTGTTCCATCGTGTTGAATGTTTTAAAGAAATTAATTTGGAAAAATGCCTATATTAAACTTTCCTCTTCCTTGCTCCGTTAAAGTAATTATTCTCAGACACGAAAATATTAAGTCATGTGGATTCTTGGGTATGAAAATATTAAAAGTCAATTGGGGCCTCCTCTGGTGGCGCAGCGGTTGAGCGCTGGCCTAGGAGGCTGCCCGCAGCCTCTACAGCGCTGGTTTGATCCCTGGCCACCAGCGAGGGTTCCACATGGCGCGACAGACCTCTCCTGTCTCGCCCGCTGCTCCCCTCAGCAGTGTATTTTGTCACTCTGCCTGTTCTGTACCCTGCTATGGCTCTGGTGAATTCTCTTACCCTCCTGTGCTTCTGACTGTACCTGTGCTTGTGTAAATAAATTAAATAAATTTAAAAAAAAAGTCATGAATAACTATAAGAAAGTGAAAATCAAAATCAACAAAAAACTATGAACCAGAGACACTTTTGGGGGGGTGGGTGGTGGGAGGGGAGGGATTGGGGTCAGAATGAGGGGGTTGCAATTGTATGGGGAATATAAAAATAAAATTTATTATTTAAAAAAAATTTAAAAAAAGTCAATTGGAGAGCTATGTCATTTTGCAAAATATTTATTGTTATCCATTTTCTCAGCAATTAGACTATTAAAAACCTATTTTATAATAGTTGTTTTTTATCTTGTTTTCACTGTGACTATTTTTCTTTGTTTGGATTTAGGCTTTTTATATTTTTTTGAATCATGGAAGTTCTTTCTCAAGCCAGTAAATGACATTGAACACAAAATTACTTTTCCTGGTCTAGTGAATCAGATTTGCTGGGGATACTGAGCAGTAAATATATATTTTCCGCCAGTCAGCTGTCTTGAGTGGTTTATTTATTGTCTAATGATTAAGAAACAAAATGTCTACAGCGTAATCGAAATTATTTTCAGGGCAAGAGTAAGTTAAACCATAAGTTTTTTTCAAACCAAACAGTTCATATAAAGCTCCATTTTAATTCTAATTTATTCATTCTCCATCTTTTCCAAAACTTCCCTTTATTCCAAGTTTCATTCTCCTTTAAACATGCTTTTTTATTTCTAAGATTCTGGACAGCCTGTAATAGCCTACCCTGTCTCAGTGAATTTAATTTCCCCCCTCTCCATTTATTACGATCTTTTCTTTGGAATAATTACAACACTTCATATTTCCCTTTTGATACTTACTGTATTCTGCTTTGGTTTTGGTTATCTTAAATGCATTACTCTTTACTAGAATATAATTTTCTTGAGCATCACATGTTGTATTACTGACCAAATCCAGTAAATTCTAGTTATCTTGCAGTCACAGCTTGTTGTTCAAATTTACAGATTTATTGATATCTGTAATTTTCAGCCCACATGGAATCTTTACAAATTTCATGATCTAAGGCCCAACCAAAACAGACAACCATGTTTATAAGTTGAGATGATCAGTCTCATATACCTATCATTGGTGCTTTTTTGGTGTTAGATCTCTTTCCCCCAAAATTTATTTTAAAAATTTCCAACCACTAATAATTACACAGTGGAAACCATATACTCATCACCTAGATTCTATAATGTTTTGTTTCCTTGATCACTCAATTATTTACTTTGTTTTAGCTTTAGTCTCTCCATTCCCTTGTTCATCGATTAATTCATCTTATTTTTTGATGTACATCAAAGTGTTGCAAAATCTCAGTATACTTAATTCCTAAATATGCTCAGCATACATGTCATTAAATAGAGTTCAATATTTGTGCCTTTTTTCTTTTTAAAAAAATAAAAGTATTATTTAGATAAAACACCTTTTAGATCCTGCCACGGACCAGCACAGCAGTGAATGATGAGGCCGTCTCAGGGTTAGCCCTAAAGGTCACTGCAGGGGGAGGTGCAGCAGGATCCCTGCTGGTTCCCTCCCTCCTAAGAGCTGTCATTATGTTTTTGTATTTTTAGTATCTCTGTGTGAGTTAATTTTTTAGAACATGCGTAAATGATATCATACTCTACATGTTTTCTTTGTAACTTTTCCCACTCAGTATTAGCTTGTGTTCTATCTCAATTCTGCATTTAATCTCTGTGGGATCTCCTTTTGGCATCAGTGAAAGATTCTATAAGCTCTTTGAAATTATTTCTTTAATTTTGCTTATTTTGTGTATTATAACAGAAAAAACTATTAAGCTGGAAAGGGTCAAAAGAGAATTATTTACATAATCTTTGAAGCCTGTGAATTTATAAAATGATCTGTATTTTTGGATGAAAATTCTATAAACATGGTAACTGAGGTTTTAAAAAATATTTATTCATTTTAATAATTTATTTTGGAGTTACTCTTCTATGTGGCTGTAATAATTGTACCCACATATTGAATGTAGGTGGTTGAGATCTAATCCATCATGCATCTCTTAGCAACCACTTTTTTTAAGAGCTGTGCTTAGTTCTAAGAGCCAATGAGACTACAACTTTGAGGAGGAAGTCTCAAAAATATCTTTTCCTATTAATATAACTTTTCCTAAGCATCAACATCAATTACAGTAGTTTTGACACTCCCCGAATTACTACCGATCTAAATTAAAGGGTTTAAATTTGTCTCCAGTACTTAACATCAGTATGCTGTCACCTCATCAACACATTGGACACTTTGAATGTTTCCTTGTATTTTAAGCCTCAGCTGGATTTCTTTTTTTAACTTACATTTTTATATGCATTCCATCAAAAAATTGTAGAACATTTTGCGGATCTAATTGTATTTTGCATTTCTCCTTTAAAAGTGGTAAGCGTTTATCTTATTTCCATTTTAAGTCATCATATCACCTTTAGTTACATCTTTACCATTTTTCACTCCTCCATCCTCTATAACAATACCTTTTAATAGAATTTTCTGTGATGTTGGAAATGTTTTATATTTTTACTATGTAGTATTGTAGCTTGTATTTGAAATAGGGCTTGTGCGTCCGAGAAACTGAAATTTTTTTTTAAAGATTTATTTATTTATACAAGCATTGGGTACAATCAGAAGCGTGGGAGGGTGAGAGAATTCATCAAAGCCAGAGCGGCGAGCAGAACAGGCAGACTGACGAAATACACTGCTGAGGGGTGTAGCAGGCGTGGCAGGAGAGGTCTGCGCACCATGTGGGACCCTCCCTGGCCAGCCAGGGATTGAACTGGTGCTGCAGAGGCTGTGGGCAGCCTCGCAGTCCAGAGCTCAACTGCTGTGCCACCAGGGAGGCCCGAAACTAAATTTTTAATTAAATTAATTATGATTTAAATTTGTCACATCTAACTAGTGGCTAATAGTACAGTTCTGTAATATGCACAACTGCAGTAAACTGCTCTTGCAGTTATGTGCTTATCCTATAATTTCCAAATCCAATTCAATTGGTAGTTTTGTTCATTAATTTCTTTGATCTTTGTGTGTCATTTGACATTTATTTTACAAACTTTTCCCTTGGTACCTATGCCTCAGTCTCCTGGTTCTTGGTTTTTGTTATTCTCTCTTCTGTGACTGATACTGGTATTTTTAGATGTTTATTCTTGAATGTCTTGTTCCTATAGTACATATTCAGTGTTGACATGACTGTTCATTCAACATATACTGTTTTTTTTTTTTTTTTTTTTTTTTTTTTAAAGAGGCATGCATTTTTATTTATTTATGATTTATTTATTTGTTTGTTTGTTTTGTTTATACAAGCACTGGGTACAGTCAGAAGCGCGGGAGGGTGAGAGAATTCACCAGAGCCGGAGCGGGGAGCAGAGCAGGCAGAAGGACCGAAGTACACTGCTGAGGGGAGCAGCGGGCGGCAGGAGAGGTCTGCGCGCCATGTGGGACCCTCCTCTGGTGGCCAGGGAGCAGCCGGGGATCGAACCGGCACTGCAGAGGCTGTGGGCAGCTTCGCAACCCAGCGCTCAACCGTTGCGCCACCGGGGAGGCCCTCAACATATACTGTTAATCTACTTTGTCATCAGGTACTGGGACTAAAAAGAACTTATGCCCTTCTTCAAAGAACTCCCATAGTCTCAACTGACATCAGTGCTAAGGATTTCTCCTTTTCTCCCTGCTTTAGATGCCTCAATTATGTATTAATTAGATACTGAATCTCCCATTTTTTAATCTTATCTTTGCTCTCATTCCTAATCAAACTTAAAAACCTTCCATCTATCACTCTTCACATTACCGCAATCTGTATTGTGTTAGTTAGTGCTAACACCTCTGATCTCATCTTGATTTTATAGTCATCTGGTATTTATCTTTCTCTTTCTGGCTTATTTCATGTAGCATAATCCCTTCCAGTTTCATTCATGTTGCCACAAATGGCATGAGTTTATCTTTTTTGATTGCTGAGTAGTATTCTGGATGTTATAACTAGGACTTCTAACACTATGTTGTCTTCTACTGAATCTTAGTGGAAAGACTTTAAAGTGTTTCACTATTGAGAATGATACTAGCTGTGGGCTTGTCATGTATGTTGTATTTGTTCCCAGTTTTGCAAGGGTTTTTATCATAAATGGGTGCTGAATCTTATCAAATGCTTTCTTGGCATTTATTGATATGATCATATAGTTTCCTTTTTTTTGATGTGAATTACATGATTGAATTTTGGATATTGAACCTTCCTTGTGTTCCTGGCATAAGTCCCATTTGTTCATGATGTATAATCTGTTGAATATAGTTGTATTTTAACATCTGTGTTCATTGGAAATTGGTCTGTAGTTTTGTTATTTTGTTTTGGTTTTGGTATTAGCTTAATATAGGTCTCATAAAAGGTTTAGGAGTATTCCTTCTTAATTTTTGGAAGAAGTTTGAACAGAATAGGTATTTGTCTTTGAAAGTGTGGTAGTACATGCTTATGATGCCATCTGGTCCTGGACTTTTGTTTTTTTGGGGGGATTTTGATGAGTGTTTCTTTTTAGATTTTTATTTTATTCATGTATGTACAATAGCTGGGGTGTAGGCCAGAGGTGCGGAGGGTAAGAGGATTCACCAGAGACAGAGTGGGGAACAGAACAGGCAGGTTACTGAAATCCACTGCTGAGGGGAGCAGTGGGCTAGACAAAAGAGGTCTGCTATGCCCTGTGGGTCAGCTTCCTGGCACCGGATCAAATTGCAGTGGCTGCTGATAATGCTTCATAGTGCTGAGACTTAATCCCTTGCGCCACCAGGAGGCCCACAGATCAGTGTTTCAATTTCCTTGTTTGTGATTGGTTTGTTTTTCTATTTCTTCCCTATTTAGTCTTGAATGATTGTATACTTCTAAGACTGTCCATCCCATCTAGGTGGTTGAATTTGTTTGCATGTGAATATTCTTAGTAATCTTTTATAATTTTCTGAATTTCTGTGGTGTCTGTTGTAACTTTTCCTCTTTTGTTTTTGATTCTATTTACTTGAATTTTATCCCCCCGCCCCCTGTATTTCCGTGAGCTTACCTAGACATTTGTCAATTTTGCTTTTTTTTTTTTTTTTTTCCACTAAGAACCAGCTTTTGGCTTCATTGCTCTGTTGGATTGTCTTTTTAATTTCTATTCAATTTGTGCTCTAATTTTTATTATTTCTTTCCTTCTACTCACTTTTGGATTTTTGGTTCTTTTTCTAGTTCCTTAAGATGAGAGACAAAGTAGTTTATTTGGGCTCTTTCTTGTTTGTTGATATGGCCTGTATTGCTATATACTTCCTTCTTACTAATGTTTTTGCTGTGTCCCATAACTTCTGCTTGCTGGAATTTTTACTGGAATTGTGTTAAGTTTATAGATCAAGTTGGGAAAGAACTGAATCTTAACAAAATTGAGTTTTCCTCTATGTGAATATTGAATATATCTCTATTTCTATCTTCTTTGATTTATTTATAGTTTTTTAATTTTCCTCATGTAGACCTTCAAGATGCTTTGTTAGATTTATATTTTTGTGTTATATTTTTAATTTCAAATTCCAATCGTTAATGGCTAATAAAGGGAAAGGTAGGGTTTTTTTTTTGTTGTTGTTGTTGTTTTTTTTTTTTTTTTTTTTTGGTTGTCGATATTGTTTTTTGTTGGGGGTTTTTTTGGGGGCAATTTTGAATTTTTTTCATATTCATGTCATCTGTGAAAAAAAGTTTTACTTTTCTCCTTGCCTAATTGGTATGTCTTTTATTTCCTCTTCTTGTCTTATTGCATCATCTAGGGCTTCCAAAACAATGTTGAATAAAACTTGTGAAAGGGAATGTCTTTGCTTGTAGATCTATCTTGTATCTCTCTCTATCTCTATATTATGAGGAAAGCATCTATTTTCTTACCATGATGTTAACTATAGGGTTTTTGTAGGCATTCTTATCAAGTTGAAGAAGTTTATGTCCATGTCTAGTTTACAGAGTTTTTTTTTTTTTTTTCCATGAATCGGTGTTGGGTTTTGTTTAATGCTTTTTCTGTATTTGTTGATAGGACCATGTGATTTTTCTTTTTTAATTTATTGATGCAGTGAGTTGCATTAACTGATCTCCTTTTTTTAAGATTTATTTATGCATACAAGAGCTGGGGTACAGGCCAGAGGTGTGGGGAGGGGGTGAGAGAATTCACCAGAGACAGTGGGGAACAGAACAGGCGGACTGACTGAAATACACTGCTGAGGGCAGCAGCAGGCAAGTCAGAAGAGGTCTTCTGTGCCATGTTGGTATCTCCCTGACTAGGGATCGAACTTGTGCTGCAGTGGCTGTGGATAGCTTCATAGCTTGCGTTTTAACCCCTAGCGCCACCAGGGAGGCCCCACATTAATTGATTTTCAAATGTCGAACCAGCCTCATGTGTCTGGAATAAATCTTACGTAGTGATCATGCATACTTCTTTTTTATTTGTTGGATTTGCTAAAACAATTTATGATTTTTTTTGCACCTAGGTTTATGACATATTTATACAATTTTTCTTCCTTATAATGTCATTGTCTACTTTTGATAATTGGGTAATATGGACCTCATACAGGGGCCTCGTGGTGCAGGGGTTTAAGTGTCAGCCTTATCAAGCTATCGGCAGCCACCTTGAATGAGTTGGATCCATGACCAGGGAGCTGGCCCACGTGGCATGGCACAGCAGACCTCTCCTGTCTTGCCTGCTGCTCCCCTCAGCAGTGTATTTCAGTAGATCTGCTTGTTCTGCTCTCCACTGTGTCTCTTGTGAATCCTCTCACTCCCACGCCCCCCCCTCTGGCCTATACCCCAGTTCTTCTATGCATAAATAAATAAAATAAATTAAAAAAAAATATTGGCTTCATACAATAAATTAGGAACTGTTTACTCTGCTTTTCTTTAGAAGTGATTCTAGAGAATTAACATTTTTTCTTTAAATGTGAGATAGAATTCACCATTGTAACCCTCTGGGCCTGGTGCTTTTTATTTTGAAAGGTTATTTGTTGGTTTAGTTACTTTCAAAGATAGAGTGTTCAGATTATCTTTGTGTCCTTGAATTTTGACAGATTATGTCTTTCGTTTAAGTTTCATCAAGGCATTTTATTGATGTTCCAAATTTGGGGGCATATGTAATTTTAACATTCCTTTATTCTCCTTATAGATCTCATGAGATCAGTAGTGATGAATTCCTCTGTCAGTTTTGACATTAATAATTTGTGTCTCCTCTCTGTTTTTCTTGTTTAGCCAGACTAGAAATTTTTCGCTTTTATTGCTTGTTAGAAGAACCAGTTTTTGGTTTCATTGATTTTGAGATTTACTGTTTTCAGTTTCATTGCTCTTTGTTCTGATTTTTTATTTCTTCCTCTACTTACTTTGGATTTAATTTACTCTTTTTTCTAGTTTCCTAGATTAAGTTGTTAATTTTATATGTTTCTCTAACATGCATTTAATGTTAGAAATTTCTAAGCACTGCTTATGCTGCATCTCAAAAGTTTTTGATAAGTTGAATCATTTAATTTAGTTTAAATATTTTTAAATTTCTCCTGAGTCTTTTTTGATCCATGTGTTTTTAGAATCATATCATTTAACCTCTAAATGTTGTATTTTCTGACTATCTTCATGTTGAGCTTTAATTCCATTGGACTCTATGAGCACACTTTCTGTGATTTCCGTTCTTGTAAGCGTGTTAAGATTTGTGTTTTATGGCCCAGGATGTGGTCTGTCCTGGTGAATATTCCATGTGAACTTGAAAGGAATATGTAAAATCAAAATGGACTTTACCAGACCCAAATCAACGTGTCTATAAGGCTGTATTTCCTCCAGAGGCTCTAGAAGAAGAATCTGTTTCCTTGTCTATTCTAGTTTCTAGAAGCTGCTTGCATTCCTTGACTGGTAGCTCCTCCCGCCATCTTTAAATCTCATAATTCAGTCTCTGTTTCCGTGGCCACATTTCCTCTCTTTTTCTGAACTTCCGTGTTCCTTTTTAGGAACTCTTGTGATTTTATTTTGCCTACTTAGATAATCCAGGAAAATTGCCCCATCTCAAAATCCTTAACATAATCACACTTGGAAATCTTTTGCACCATGTGTCCTAGGGATGATGATATGGATCTTGTGGGTGGGAGTGGAGGGCATAATTCACCATCCCATAGTAGTCGTAGTAGAGTCAGGATTTGAACTCAATATGCCTGCTCTCGGAAATATCTCTCTCATTTCTGACTTCCCTACCACCTTCCACATCTGAGTGTCTTCTCTAGCTGTGTTAATTGTCTACGTTTACTTTTCTCAGTATGATGTGATTTTCTCAAAACAGAACATATAGCACTTAAAGCAAGTGGGTTTATATAAAGAAAATTATATAGGACGATGATAGAGAAAGTAACTGTTCCCATTTGATTCACCAGTCTTTTCAGGTTGTGGGTGTTCACCAGTCTTTTCAGGTTGTGGGTGTGTCTGAGCAGTTAACCAGTTACCTCCTAATATTAATGTAAATTTTAAAGTAAATATTCAGATAAGTGTATGTATACATGTATGTATGTGTGTGTATATATTTATATATTTTTATTTAAATAGCCTCCTCTGACTAGTGGCTACTTTATTAAGTCATATAGCTCTGTAATCTTTAGCATCCTACCAAATTGCTCTTACAGAACTAATGCATTCCTAAAGCCAGTTTGTCTGAAATGAAAATTCTTCTAATAACTTACCGTGTCTTAATTTTTGGTTTTTCTTTTTGTGGAACAGAGGTAGAGGGACTAAAATTACAGACATTTTAGAAGAGTTTTATATCACTGCAAGCAATTTTAGAAAGAACTTGCTGTAGAGGAGTTTGATTTGTCCTTCGAGTGACTGGGCAGCGCCATTAAATAGTAGAAAGCTTGGTATTTCATCATAGTCCTTTCATTCTAGAAGCACCTCGTGACAACATTGCTGTTAACACAGATACATTATAATGGACTGTGTGAAAACACATTTGGATAGTGTTTCATTATGCTGGCAAATTTAACCACATTTCTATGAAGTTTATGTGAACCCCACCCATACTTCAACCTGTTATCCATTTTGTTGAGGCCCAATCAGGGGGAAAAACAACAACAAAAAAAAATCTTCCTGTGTGGCCTGGAGTTATCTAATGTGAAGATTATTAATGCTTTTCCAGCTAGGGACTGTATGAAAATAAAATCTTCTACAGATAACTACACCCTTCCTGTTTGGGATTGAGTTTACTGTGGAACAGATTTCAGAAATAGGTTTCTGACAGTTGTGAATTTATTTATAAAATGTTGGAGGGTGAGGTTCTTCCTTTTACAAAAAACTCATTATTTCCTGTGTAAAGTCCAACCAGTAGTGTAAGCAGTCTCTTTAGAAAATTTACCCTGACCTAAACAAGAATCATGTTTCTTTGGTCACTTCTGATGTTCTTGTCAACTAATGTACAAAAGTTTGTCTATTCCAGTGAGTAATTTAAAAGGACTTAGAGTTAAAAAATAAAACACAGATTTAAATGCTTGTGTTACCTTGCTTCCAGAGAGACAATACTTTACACTTTAAATAAATATATGAACACATTTTAATCTGGTTTCACTTTTAATATGCAAATGTATAGCACATTTGTGTTCTATAACTATGCTAAATGAGGAGTTACAGTTTAGGTAAAACAGCCGATTTACATTAAAGAATTTGCAGGTCAATTCACAATGTAACATTATCCTCATCTAGTAGCATCTGTTATAAAGAAGCCTGTAAAATTTAGGCCACCCACAAAGCGGTCTGCTGAGCCCTGTGGTTGGGGTTAGAATGCTGTGATTATGTGGGCTGACTGGTTTGGTGAGGAATTTACCTCCACTAAGACTAAAACATCCTGGTTCTGACTTTCCCGTGTAAGAACAACATTGGTTAGACTCAGGTGCTATGTGCCTGTTAAACCAGTTGGTACTGTATTGTCTTGACATCATGTGTAATATCATGTGAATGGCTTACTGTTTTCCGAGTTGGTTTATTATACTAATGATATCAATTCTGGGTTATGTAAACCTTAAACTGGAATGAATGGTGGTTTAAATAGCTGAATTTAATGGAATGGGTAGCATGAGTTAATTTCATCCCTGTTTAGTAAAAATATGTGTGTGAATTTATCAGTGCTGAGATGGAAAAGGGTTTTATATATTTTGACTTTTGAAGAACCTTACCTTTTAATTTTCTTGGGGCTTGTAATGGTTTTCAAGTGCAAAGAGATGAATTGTTTTTGTTAAATTTAGGAAAATTAACATTTCTTTTAAATTAGAAATTTGTATTTTAGTTTTCATGGAGACTTAACTGATTTTTCTGTAAGTACATGAATTATGGAGTATGAAAAAGAGCATAGAAATCGAAAGTGCACTTTGTGAAATACAAATTATGAAGATGACATTTAGTGTGGAGGAAATAGGGCAATTTTTGAACAGGAAATACCTCATTACCATTAATGAAAATTACCTATACATATTGATACATAAAATGTACATGTTGAGGTAGAAAACTATATAATCCCATGTATATGTGTATATATGTGTGTTTATATATATGTTATACATGCGCACACCCATTGTGAGTATAACATTATTTTGACCTTAACTGCCTTGATGATTTTAACTATGGTTGAATATTTTATAACTTGAAAATTTTTTTCCCCAAATAGTTATTTTGGGCTTTTTTATAGTCACTTATATACAAAACAGAATTTTGCATTTGTCATCTTGTTATCATTCAAGCAAAGAATCTGAAGTTATGGGCTCAGAAACTTTTTTATTCCAAATAAGTGAGTGAAGAAAGCCATTAATGTTTTCTTCACATCTAGTGTGATGCCCTTCTAGTCGACTCTCAGATGCTGAGAAGTGCCACGTCTGATGGGATGCATCAGTGTCTTCCTGCTCATTCTAGTTGTCAGTGTGGCTCATAGACAGAGGTCTATATGGCCTTTGTCAGAATGACTCCTGGGGCTTAGGGAGATTCAGCGGTGTTATTATCTTCCTTGTAGACTTCAGCATCATAATTCTGTCAACGAAGTCAGCACAATGTTTGACTAATTATTTTCACTCTTAGTTAATCATAATGTATTTTACCTTTCTAGGTTTACAGACAAGACTGTGAAACTTTCGGGATGGTTGTGAAAATGCTGATTGAAAAAGATCCTTCGTTAGAAAAGTCTATACAATTTGCATTGAGACAGAATTTACATGAAATAGGTGAGCGGTGTGTCGAAGAACTGAAGCATTTTATTGCAGAGTATGACACCTCTAGTCAAGATTTTGGAGACCCTTTTTAGAAATTACTTGCTCAGGCAAAAAAAAAAAAAATTCTAGATTCCTCCCTCCCCTCCCCTCCCCTCCCCTCCCCTCCCCTGCCCTCCCCTCCCCTCCCCTGCCCTCCCCTCCCCTGCCCTCCCCTGCCCTCCCCTCCCCTCCCCTCCCCTCCCCTTCATTGTGCATTAAATCCTTAATATATGGAATTTTTGTGATGAAGAGAAATACTTTATGATAGTTGACCACATTCCAATATCAGATAAACATCTAAAATAGTCTAAGATATTTTATCTACATGTAGAGCCACCCAGTCCATACGTATCGCCCCTCCCCCACCCTCTAAAATAATGGGTCAATTAATTTTTCAAACTTTGAAAAAGCAGTCATGAAGGTCAGGACTTACTCTGGTCTGTCATCTTCCATAGACTGCAGGCATTAGCTTGGTTACACTAGTGTCATTTATAGGTTAGAGATCATTCCACTTGAACATTTTCAGTCTTTTTCATTTCAGATCCAATGATACCATGTGACATGTTAGAATTTTTGAGTTGTGGCATTTTTGACTTGTTGCTTGCTTATCTTAGATTTTGTCACTTCAAGTGTATTTAAGGATACTATCCCAAAAAACTGAGTACTTTGGTATCTTAGAGAATATTTGCTTTGAGAATGATTCTCATTGTGATAAAATAGAGCACTTACATTTCTAGAAGACACCTCATAATAAAATCTTGTTTCCTGAAGAGATGAACTCATGTCTTCTATTAAAATAAACCTAAAAAAAAAATTCTTAAAATTCCTGACTATTCTGACTGATTGTGAGTCTTAAACACTATTATATATAAGTCTAAGAGAGGAGGGGGGGGCAATTTGAGATGAACAATGAGGACTTTTTAAGTTGAAATTTCTTTAAAATTTTTCTAATTGAAAGAGAAAAATTTAGACTATAAAGGAGTAAGGGGGTTTCATTTTTCCGTTTGTCCATATTCCCCATCTCAAGAAGGAAGGTGACTGACTGATCACTTGTCCATGATTAGACCATTTATAGATTATGCCTTTGTTAATCTCTACTTGTAGTCGAACAAGTTAGTTATACTGCTGCAGGCCTTGTTAGGGGTTCTTAACCCTGCGAAAGTGTTCTTTAAAAAAAAAAGGCAGAGCAGGCAGTGAGCCCAACTACCTTCACCAGGCTGTCTGTGGAAACAATGAAAAAGCTGTCCAGATCACGGGTTAGTGAAGAATCTAGCAATTAGGATAGTCCATTTCCTGGTGACTCACAGCTGCCCAGAGGCATTTGTCCAAAATATCTAATGTTGTGGCATTAGTTAGGAAACCTTAAAAATCATGTTTGTTTTTACTACCCAATTTCTTTATCCTCCCCATCCTCTTTCCATTTCCACTTCTCATTTGAATTTTGGCATTATTTTTTGTGACCTCTGTTGATAATATCTAAAGAGCCACCACAGAGTAGATAAAAATTACATTAAAAACAGAAAATAGCAGAATAAATAATTATAGTATATCCTATAATGAGGTGTCTCATTATGCCATTCCATAAATTTAAAAAATAGTTAAAGGCAGCAATATTTTCTTAAGTTCCCTATATAAAAGCACATTGGATTTTTATTTTTGCCATTGGTATGTTGTACATAAGCCAACCCCCACCCATCATCTCTGATGAGAATAAATATTCTAATCCAGGATTTTTTTTCAGTCAAGATCTCCTAAGTTTGAAAATAAAACTTGAGATACTACCGTTGAGGCAGAAGAGTTGTTTACATTGTTGAAATTAAGTATACTAGAGATGTTTTCCTAACAGATGCATTTAAATGTAGCTTCAACAGATAAATTTTTTCTTCCTGTTCCCCAATTATATTCACCACCTAAAGCTGTTTGTAGCTTGCTATCAGCGTTGCCCTGATAGGCTTGTCAGTGTTAAATATGTTTGTTTTTTCTAAGCTGTTTGTTTACTTGCAGGATAGACGAATTCAGATGTGTATCAGAGTGTGTATTTTGCAAAATGTTCTTGATTAAAAAAAAAATTTGTAAATTATCCATTGTTTCTGAGTAACTCAATTGATGTGATACAATTTTCATTCTCTTACTATAAAGCCTTGATGGTCAACAGGGAAAGCAACTATTGTGAAGTTACTTGTGAACTTTAAAAGTGCAAAATAAAGCAACCAGGTTGGAATCGATTGTATTTTTTTCTCTTTAACAGGCTTAATGTTTTGCTGAAATGTTAATTTTTATTACTCTTTACTGCAAGAGTCCTTCTTAGCATTCAGATAACCTACTCAGAATGTAGGACAGAGGAAGTTTGAGAATTGAGAAACTATTAATTTTGTTGGCTTAGCATCTTGCTAGCTGGGAAGGCAGTTAAACAAGATGGAGCACACTGTAGTTCTCAACAATTGTATAATTATGAGTAACTTTCAGATAATTGTAGGATTAAAACCTCCTGGGGGTAAGAACCACACTGTCACCTGGCTCCGAGCATTTGGGAACATTTTGAGTACTCCTACTTGTCGATGCTCCAAAAGGAGGGGAGTAGGACTTACTCAGGCAGTGAAGGGGAAATATTTGAAGTCTAAAAGGAGGGAAGGGCATGGGGAAAGCTCTGTGTGTGCGTGACTGAAGCCAGTTGGGGAAGAAAAGAAATAAATGCAGGCAAAGGTAGGTTTAGAACAGAATGCAAACGACATCAAATGCTTGAAGTTTTATCCTTTCCTACTTCAGAATGATATCTGAAAATAACACCTTTATGTTATCCCTGCCAAGAATGCTGATTTCTCAGCCCCTCAGCCAGTTCCTAGCCCAGAGCCAGTTCACGACCCAGGACATACACTATTGGAGGGAAGAAGGCCAGAGCCTCTTAAGATTTGGCTACACCAACAAAGGATTACATGTGCTTTCAGCTCCATTTCAGAGTTTCTTATGCTGGACCCTGGGCAAGGACTTGAGATGGTGATCTGGTCACCCCGGAAACACTCAAGGTGGACAGTATTCTCTGCTGTGCCGGCTGCCGCCCAGATGGCCTCAGGCAGGCGCTGCTCAGCCTTGGCCTGCAGCCCCTGGAGCAGTGGCCACACTCTGCTTGCCAGACCCAGGTGTGTGCGTCATGCAGGACACATTCATCATATCCTTCCTGCCAGTTCTTTCAAGAGCACTGAGGTTTGCCAATTAGGTGGGCAAGATGGGGTGTGGGTAAGAGGTGAACCATCATTGAGGGAGTTGGCAGAATCTATTCTCTCCTTCTTACATGCTAATGAAATTGGGTTACATTTCTGCCTAATTACAACTGTATTTGCCGTGTTCCCCTTTGCAGTTAGTTTTAATTAAGTGGCTTCATTTTCTTCTGTGGGGTTTGAGTGGACGTAGTGTGTCTTTCAGGCTGGGGCCCTCAGGACAACAGGTGTGTCTTTTTCAGGCTCTCTGATCCCTTCCCGAAAGAGCAGCAGCAGCCCAGCTTAGATTTGCCACAGAGGCGGCATAAGATGAGAGGAAACTGGTTCCCTGTGTGACCCTCAGAGGAGAAGCACCAAACTGTTGCATGAAAGAGTCATAAACGCCTTTATTGTGTGAGCCATGTGAACTGGTTTCTTGTTAGCAGCTTGCCTTCTGGACACATTAGTACAACTGATACTTGTGGACGAGCTCTGTTGAGGTCGACACTCAGCAAGCTGGTGCCCATGCAGATTTCATTACAGTTGACCTTGGGATAGATAATGGGGATTGATTGTATAAAGGACTCTGCCAGGCAACTGAGCTAATCAAGTGTATTCTAAAATCTCACTTGTTGACAAATATTGGTGAAGCCTCATGCACATCTGGACAGCCAGAGTCTCCCAGTGGGATTCTGAGCACTGCGGGTTTACTAGATTGTGAATCTTGTAGGAGGCTCACATTTTCTTTACTTTGTGGGTTTTTTTTTTTAAGATTTATTCATACAAGAGCTGGGGTGTAGGCCAGAGGTGTGGGACATGAGAAGATTCACCAGAGGCAGAGTGGGGTGCAGAACAGGCAGCTCTAATGAAACCCACTGCTGAGGGGAGCAGTGGGTGAGACAGGAGAGGTCTGCTGCTCCATGTGGGTCAGCTCCCTGGTTGGGGATCAAATTCAGGCTACAGTGGCTGGAGATAGCTTGATCATGCTGAGACTTTAACCCCTGCACCACCAGGGAGGCCCACGTTTTCTTTCCTTTGGAGCAGCCCATTCCATCCCAGGTTTCAAGGAGTAGCATTGCAAGCTCTCTAAGCATCTCATCCCTGGGCCAGCTTGACCTTTGCAAAGCCTGGGCTTTCATGGCCTACCTATTCTGATGGGATTGTTGAGTGGAGACAGTTTTTCTCTTCCCTGCTAAGCTGGGAATATGGGTGTAGGATTAGCCCTACTTTGGTAGGAGTTTCCCAATTTTTAACCTTTATATTCTACTCTAATAGGGTAGAATCTAGTGTACCGTACCGGGTAGTGCATCAACTATATTTTGGGTTTAATATACTAAATACTTCGTAGAATTCTGAGAAGCACTATGTTTTTTGGTTTCTTCGAATCTGAACAAGGTTAGAACCACCATTTGTAGTATTTTCTAATTCACACTATTTTCTTGTCATAAACCAGTAAGGATTGTTTTCATGTACAGTCAAGGGCAGGACAAATGATAACTTTGCCAAAGGTCACATAACCGGAAGTGGGGAGAGCCAGGGTTTTACCCAGATCTTTCCAGTGTAAACTCCCTGTTTTTAGAAGAAGAGGGAAAATGTGGTGAGCATTCAGAAGTAGGCTCACATCCTGACTCCAGCTCATTAGCTGATGTCTGCACAGTTTGCGTGTGATGCCATTGTGATGGGTAACAATAGCTGACAAAGCACCTGAGAAAATTCAATTTCTAGCTGAGAAGGTTTTTCCTGTTTTTCACATTATCCTAAGTTGATACTACCTTCCATATTGGTTCTTATGGTTTTGGCTTTGGAGCTGTTTTAGAAAACACTTTGGAGGTACATACAGGATAATAGCACATAGGGTTACAGCTTCCATGGCCACACAGCACAGCCAGGGGCTCAGATCACTGGCTGCTGAGAGTGGAGTTTGAGAAGATCCATTTAAATGGACTGAACCTGGTAATCCAACTCTCCTATTCTAGGAACCAACATTAATTAAACATGCCAACAGCGCCTCAGTTTTGCTTACAACATGTTCAGAGATTCAAGACTAAGATTGCTACCAATGGCAGCCCATTATGATGGGGGGGGGGGCTCTTTCCTCCTGATAAATGGATAAATAATATAAGGGAGGAAAATATTTTGACTTCCATGTATTCTGTGCAATCTCTTGACTATTTAACAGACGGCTTGAAGTGTATGCTCAAAAAGGGGGTGATAACTAACCCCAACTTCTTTTTCATAATTTAGTTTCACCTCTTGCTCACTCATATTCTAAGCATGGATATAAAAAAGCACTAACTTTTAAAAAAATTCCCAACTGCCTTTGGAGGGATTATGCTTTCAGGACAAATATGTTGGTAAATAAAAGGGAAACAGCCCTTTATGCTGAGTGAGGAGACTTTTCTGATGACTGACCCAAAAAATCCAGTTCAGTCTCCACTGAAGTGGAAGGGAATCTTTAAGATGGTCTGTGCTCTCATTTCACAGGAGGGGAAACCGGGTCAGAGCAGGTAAACTACTTGAGGTACTGATAGAGCTGGGTCTCCTAATCCAGCTGGGATTCCTGAATCCTGAGGTCTAGTGTGATTTGCGCATCCTAAGGCCAGCTTTGCGATGGATTTATACTAGCCAGTAATCATCTTTTCCAGTGTCAGTTGCTTGTTTCATTAATGGAAACGCTCTAAAACAAGAATTAGCAGCTGAGAGAATTGGTTTCCTATTCTTAGTGATGTTTATGGTATCTACTTTTTTTTTTTTTTTTTTTGGCTGTAGAAGAACTGGGGTGTAGGCCAGAGGTGCGGGTGTGCAGGGGATGTGTGAATGTGAGAGAGGACTCACCAGAGTGGGGAGCAGAATAGGTGGATCTACTGAAATCCACTGCTGAGGGGAGCAGTGGGTGAGAAAGGAGAGGTCTGCTGCGCCCTATGTGAGTTAGCTCCCTGGCCAGGGATCGAACTCAGGCCATAGTGGTGACAACTCTACGCCTTAACCCACAGGCCACCAGGGAGGCCCTACTGTCCACTATTGGTGTAAATGTAAATCAGGAGAATTTCTGTTGGAGAAAAATGGGCAATATCCATCAAAATTTCACATTAACTGCATAACCTTTGTCCCAGTAGTTATGCTGCTCAGAATGGATGTGCCCATGTGCAGGAGAGAGTATCTGAAGAAATTCAGGTCCACCACTGAGGACTAGTTGAGTCCATTATGGTAGATAATGTGGCCTGCAAAAGTGGCCTGTTACTTCGCTGTCATGAATGAGGTGGGGTCTCAGGCACGAACGCTGAAGGGTGTTTTGTTCATTACAAGCTCTGCTTGTAGCTAGGTGTGGAGTGGGGGTCCCATCCGGGTGTCTGTAATTACACTGTGACAGTCACACAATGACATCACCTACCAGCACATTTCTCAGACTATTACTATCTCGTTACGTGACGCACGACTTTACTAATGTGCAATGTCCACATAGAAAGTAAAAAAAAAAGCCAATCACTCTAAGTAGTTTGTTACCATTTTAAAAAACATTTTTATAACAAGGCTTTGAACGTCCGAAGAATATACTAGACGTGGGTATAGAGGGCAACTGAAGGACTAGGAATGAAGTGTGGAAAGGCAATGACTGCCCATGTGTGGGTGTGTCTCTGTGTATTTTTTTTCAGTTGTATCAAGAGTGTCATTGGCAAGCCCTTCTCAGTTTTTTTTTCCCAAAGAAGAGATACCTTCCAGGCATTTCTACCTACCAGGGGACTCCTGGGGTATAGCACTCATTGTGTCCTGGGGGTAGGACCTCCTCAGGAACTCAGGGACCCTTAAAAAAACTTAATTTCCTTTTCACTTTCATTTTTAGAACAAACCAAGACCAGATAGGGTCATCTCTCGCTATTGCTGCGTTTCTCAAAGGGCTCTGCCCAGCCAATAGTCCAGCCACAGGGCAGAGGCTGCTGTCGAACACTGGTTTACCTGTTGCATTGATGGCCTTACTCCCTAAGGTCTCACAGCTCTTCCTCAGTTACAGTTTGTAGCTTGCCTCTGTGCTTCAAGCCCTATTTCCCCCGTAGGAGTGAAGGCAAGTGGGCACATTGGTCAAACAAATGGTAGGAGAATGGCAAATCCATCATGGCTGACAGAGGCGCAACATGGAATTCAGTTGGGTATGTTGGCAAAGACTTGTGTTCAAAAGGTAGTTTGTTATTTATCAAGTGTTTATTAAATGCCTCCTCAAAGGTCCAAGATAGGGCTGTAGGTGACCTGTAGTTAGAACTGTGACGCGTGTGCAAGACTGGCACTTAGCACACCATCACCGCATTAGTTCAAATCCAACCCGACGACATTCCCCCTTGAAGTTAGTACCTCCCATCATTGTGAAGTCACTAGCATCCTCTAATTTCAAGAGTTTAAAAGAAAATAACCAGAAGGCCAAGTTTTAAAACTGCCACTAAAGGCCAACAAATTAGCAGAAAGGGAGGGACAAAAAGGAATAACCTGTCTCCGAACAATGAACTGATGAAATCCTCTGCCACAAACAAAGCAGATCCATGGAGGCTGGGTCCCTTCCCACGAGAGAATCACCACCTTGTTGAGAAGGGAAGCCCCTCCTCCCGCCCCTAAGTGTGGGGGGAAACATCTGCCCAGACAGTTTCTACTTGTTTTTTACCATATATTCCAGGGGTATGTGCGGGTTTTTTTTTGTTTGTTTTTACATTTATACAGTTTACATTGCTTGACCCATAAATAACACTCGTAAGATTAATAGGGCCATAGTTTTACAGAGTATTTACATAGCCTCACCATGCATACAGAGCCTTTTTAGTACTGAAAAATCAAAAAAAATTCAACTTTCCATCACTAGGCAATATAAATTTGTCTAAACTTATAAACCCTGACTAAAATACAAGCAATCATTTCATCCTTCAATGCTGTTTCTGATTCCCTAACAAATCTAGCACTGCAGTGTAACAAACATCTTGCAATTCAGGGATATAAAAATATCAGCTTTAAAATCTGAACTGTACAGTATGTACATTAATATTTGCACCATTAAATTAGGAATACACTTAAGTCTATGAAATACTACATTATAAATAGCAATGTTTTTTTTTCCATCTGTAGCTGGAGCTAATACGATGTTTACCTGGCTAGTGAGGGGTAAAAGGGGGCAAGGTGGTCTCCCACGATGGTGGTCAGCATGACTACCTGCACCCCACACAACGAGGCAGACCTATCAGGCCCAGGGGGGCCAACCTGGCATCAGGGAATGACAAACACTATTGCTTTACTAAGCAGCTGAAGTTCTCCATTGTCTAAAATGAACACCCCTGTCCAATCACCTTCTGGCAGTTTCTTGAGGATTCTTTTGCCGACTACAGACCAATACCAGCTGTATAAAAGTGATGTACTTTACAGGTATGAGATGTTCTGTCAACCTGGCCCCATCCAAGGAGGGTCAACTGGGGAAATCATATCTTCTGAATGTTAATCAGATACTGTAAACAGCAGTCACGGTCTCATATACATGGGCAAAGCACTTTAAACTATCTTAGTAACTTCCTATGGGAGAAAAAGATATGATTCAAGATGGTGAATGGCTGAGTTCGAACATGACCTCCACAGCTACTAGGTTAAGAAATAATACAGTTTTTGCCCTTGTGGCCCTTTTTCTTCTTGGATTTAGTTGTCCTCTGACCGAACTGAGGCGTGGGGAGCGCAGAGTTGGGGCTGGACAGGTCGTCTGGATAGTAGGCATATCTCTGCGGCCGGGGTTGAGGAATTGGCTGTCCGAGAAAATAGCCTTCTTCTTCTGAGTCAGAGGAAGAGGTGGAAGAGGAACACCAGGAGTCGTCGTCCTCGCCGTAGAGGCCCAGGAACCTGTTCATGCCCGGGCTCTGCAGCGCGTAGTCGGACGTGGCGTGGGCATACTGCCCATAGAGGTCGGCCTTCTGGACGTAGGTCTGCATCTCGCGGGCGCTCTTACTCTGAATGAACTTCTCGTAGTTGTCAGGGGTGTAGAGCCGCAGTCTGTCTTTGGGAGGGTATTTCCTCTCAGTAACAAGGTTCAGGGCATTGTCAGAGCGGGACTTCCTGCTTCTTCGGCGGCGATGGTGGTGAGGTCTGGAGCCCCGCTCTTCAAAATGGTAGACCCGTCTCCGAGTCCTCTCGCTCATGGGAGGCTGGCGGATCTCGATGTTGTCATAGTTCCCATTGTCAATGACATCATCGGAGAACTTGACCTGTTGCGGCCTGGACTGAGACTTGGACCTCCTGAGCACTGGCAGGTGGACTGGTTTCTCTTCAGGCATGATTTTTTCTGGACACAACTCTGAACTTAGACTCTTTAAGGATTCCGCGCTCCTGTGCAGCATGGAAGAGTTCAGAGTGCCCATGTTGCTCATTTTCTCACAATCTTCTGCCTCTATTTCCTCAAAGTTCTGCAGAGAATATAAGGATGGTCTTGGCTTGCTTTCTCCATCCACGGAGGCGCCTGGAAGAAAAGCCAAGAAGAGCTATGATTCCTAGTAATCTTGATACCCTGACAATTACAACATGCTACTGAAATGGAGCAACTCGGAAAATTCTCCCAAATTGCAAAACTGATTAACACCCACAAGGTAAAACCAACGTGCTGTCTATACTTGGTTGAGATGAAGTATGGATTTTTTGCATTGATACAGGGGCACTGCCTCTCCAATGAGCCAGCTGGAACGGAGCCAAACATTATTTCTAGCACTTGGCATGAGCAACACAAATGTAAAATCTCTTCATAAAACCCCTTCTTGAGTTTGTTAACAGGAGATGAAGAAGCTTCTGCCTCTCCAGCGATTAATGCCAGATTAGTTATTTGAAGATCTCTCAAATAAATCCTTTGTAGCCGCATGGCTACCATTAAGGTCCCTGTTGTCTTCTTAGACTCTCATCTTACATCTACGCTGGCGGCCAGCAAGCCACAGCCCAAAGGCCACATCCAGCCACAGCCCAGGTACAAAGTTTCACTGGAAGACAGCCATACCTGCTTGGCTACGTGGAGCTGTGGCTGCTTTCTACAATGAGAGTTGAGCTGCTGCAACAGACACTCTGTGGAGCCCAAAGTACTATTTAGCCTTTTGTGGAGGAAATTTGCCAATTCCTGACTTAGATTCACATCCACTTGAAAACATTCAAGTGAAAGTTTGATCCCCGGGCAGGGAGGTGACCCACATGGTACAGCAGACCTCTCGTATCTTGCCTTGTGCTCCCCGCTCTGTCTCTGGTGAATCCTCTCAACCCCCACACCTCTGGCCTACACACCAGCTCTTGTATGCATAAATAAATAAATCTTTACCAAAAAAGCCTATGTCACGTTGGGCCTGGGTGTCTTGGTGATTCATGGTTCCTCATTAGTAAAATGCAAGTTATCTACTCTATGCAGCTCAGGGTGGTTTTAAGGATAAAGTGTGGAAAACTGATGTGAATGTGCTTTGAAAACATTCAAGTGAAATTATTTTACAATCTGAATAAAAGTATTTGCTATTTTGGACTACTGCCATAGGGCAATTTGGGAAACGATACAAGAAAAAAGTGATAGGCTTAGAAAGTGCTCAGGCTGAGATTAATATCTTGCAGTTCATGTCGAATATTCCAAAGAATCTTTCAGATACAGATGCACAATCTATTATCCAAATAAGTCAATTTCTTCCTCTTCAAAGTAGGGATAATAATACCACCTACCCTGAAGGACTGCATTGAAAAAGGATGTAGTAGGGCCTCCCTGGTGACACAGGGGTTGAGTTTCAGTGCTATCACCACTATGGCCTGAGTTCCATCCCCTGCCAGGGAGCTGACCCACATGGTGCAGCAGACCTTTCCTGTCTCACCTGCTGCTCCCCTCAGCAGTGGATTTCAGTCAATCCGCCTGTTCTGCTCCCCATTATGTCACTGGTGAGTCCTCTTACACACCCCCCAGCCCCCACCCCTGGTCTATACCCCAGTTCTTCTATGCAAAAGAAAAAAGGATGTGTATACATACACACACACACACACACACACACGCTTTCCATAGTATATGGCATTTAACTGAAACTCCTTCCTTAGCCTCTACTGGTACTGAACTATAGTATCTGGAATAAACTTCTTAGTGGCTCCTTTTTCAAAGACCCTATAATCCCTAGATTACATACCTGTGATATTAGACAAAGCCAAAGAATCCATAGAATCCCGAACACTTTGCTCTGGTTTCAAGTCTGACAAACACTCCAGGGAATCTTCATACCACTGTGTTTGATCGTGATTATATCCCGAAGCCCCATGGTCCAGATCCAATTCCTGGAGCCTTCTACTGCTGGCAGGGCCTGGGTGGCTGCCGTAAGCAGAGTCTCCCAGTCCATCTTGTGACTGTGCCCAATACATATCAGATTGGTATTTTTTACTTGCCAGGCTCTGGTTATTTTGCTTCAATTCAGTCTTATTTTTAACCATGTTATCAGATAGCCAATGCTCATTAGCGCGACTATCCATCTCATTGGGCTGCTGCTGAAATAGGCTTTTATCACCAAACTTGAGGAGGAGCTGAGTCATATAATCTTCATGTTCAGCCCATTCTTCGGGGTCTTCTGGAGTTTCATGCTCTACCCTGCCTTTCCAAAATTCTTCATTGACGAAACTTGCTCCTTGCCTGGAGAGACTCAGGTCCTCCAATTTCCGAGACAGGGTGTCATCAGCATTGCCGGAAAGGCCAGGAAACTTGTAGTTCAGAGCAGGGGACAGGAGAAGAGACTGTCTACACTGATCGGCTGACCGACTGCTATTGCCCATTCGGACGCTTCTTCTGGAGTCTCTTGATCGAGCTGACTGAAATGCAGAATCGGAAGAATCTGAGGCATGGACATCTTCTCCGAGGCTACATGTTTTTGAGCAATAAATCTGACCTTGTTTGGGAAGGAAGGGACATCCCAACAAAGAGGCTTTACACTGGGCACAAGAAAAGCAGGCTTCTGTCGCGTGCCAGTGCTGTCCATCGTAGGTCATCTGTGCGTGGTCGACACCTGCGTTGAAAAGGATAGAAAAACAGGTTATGGGCCAATCTTGAAACAAAGAAGGACAAACCAGAAAAGAAAGACTGTGGGCATGAAGGGAGAGCAGGGGTGCTGGGGATATTCCATATTTCATTAGGGCTGTGAGTCACACAGGTGAAATTAACATTTGTCACAGATTCCATATTGGTGAGTTTGTCTATTTCCTAAAATTAACTTGTGGCCCTAAGTCAAGACCTGCAGAGCTCTCAAGGTCATTTTTGAACATGGGCAGAGTGGCCAAAAATTTGAGTTGACACACATGATCCCAGCGGAGATCAGATAAAACCACGTTCTGTCTTTGGCTCTAGTGTCAGATTTAAAACGAGTGACAGGCTCACGAGCTATTTATTTTCTGTGTTTTCTGCACATTTTGGTGCTATTTTGTTGATTTCACTGTTCAAAATGGCTCCCAGGCATAGTGCCAAAGTGCTGGCTAGTGTTCTGTGGAAAGAAGGCTGTGATGTGTGTTACGGAGAAAAGGTGTGCATCAGGTAAATTTCATTCAGTCATGAGTCAGGAGCTGCTGGCTCCGACTTCAGTGCTAGTAAGTCAATGATACATATTAAATAAAGTGTCTTTAAACTGTGAAACTGTCCACAGCCTCTGCAGCGTGTGCACCTCCCGGCCTCCAGGGAGGCCGGCCAGGGAGGTGACTCACATGGTGCAGCAGACCTCTCCTGTCTTTCCTGCTGCTCCCCTCAGCAGTGTATTTCAGTCGATCTGCCTGTTCTGCTTCCTACTTTGTCTCTGGTGAATCCTCTCACACCCCCGCACCTCTGGTTTGTACCACAGTTCTTGTATGAATAAGTAAATCTTTAAAAATAAATAAACTGAAACACTCATGAAACAGAAGTATGTATATATCAGGGTGATGAAGATGGGACAGAAGCCTGCGGGAACCTAGTCCTGTACTTCCACTAGGAGCAACGGCACAGTATTTGCTAATCCAGGTGACTTTATAGATCATAATGACTGCAAATCATGGGCATCAACTAGATGTCTATTTGTCAAAACTCACCACACCGAAATGAAGCGTCTGTATATTTCACTGTATATAAATTATACTTCAATTAAAAAAAAAAGACTGGATGATGAGATTAGCCAGAAATGTAGCAGAGCAGATAGGCCAAGCTGTGGACTCACCGATGTGCTCCCCGCAGGTCTCACAATACTCTGCATACAGGGACTCAAAGCAGCCACAGCAGAAGGGACGGCCATCCTTCATGATGTACCTCTGTCCTCCCAGGACTGTCTCACACTCGAGGCAGCAGAAGTGCTTCATGTGCCAGTGGCGACCCTCAGCTTCTGTGCACTCATCGGCAAAAATGATCTTTTAAAAGAAATATAAAACCATTGGATAAAAGTTACTATGAATTAATTCAAAGGCCAAGTAACTGCCTATTTTCTGGGCCATCAACAGGCACGAGCTCTTTCAAAAAATCACTGCTAACTCTGTTGCTTGTGGCCTCAAGCTTAAAAGAACTTGAGAGGTTTCAAAACAAGAACAGAATTTGAAAAGGCTGAAAAAGTGAAACTTAGAGCTGGCTTCAGCTTTAAAGAAGAAAACAGATTTTTTTACTTTGGAGACAATTCACTGGTCATGGTTTTGCTCCCCAATCACTCTGTTGGCATAACCTGGCGAAGAATACATTAACAATGAAATAATATAGTGGTCACTGCATTTTAATAAAAACACATACAATTTGTGAAGTTCACATAATTACAACTACCTCGGTGTGGGACTGTGTGAACAGCACCTGTAGGGATAATGCTTCCTTTGCCCCAGTGGCCAACTCCAGATTAAAGACATTTTTACTTATTTATGTTTTTGTTTTTTTAAAAAAGTCAAATAACAGGTCACTGAAAAAACTTTAAAAACAGATAAATGTGTAAAAGTTGATTATCACTGATTGAAGGACACTAAGAAGATATAATAAACAAATGCAGTCAGGTACCCTGGATGAGACCTTGGGATAGAAAAGAGACATTAGGGTCTCCCTGGTGGCCTAGGGGATAAGTCTCTGCACTATCACCTCTATGGCCTGAGTTTGATCCTCAGCCAGGGAGCTACCACCCACAAGGCACAGCAGACCTCTCCTGTCTCTCTGCTGCTCCCCTCAGCAGTGGATTTCAGTCAGTCTGCCTTTCTGCTCCCCACTCTGTCTCTGGTTGAGTCCTTTCCCCCTCTACCCCGCCCCCCCCCACACACAATCCACACCTCTGGCCTACAACCCAGTTCTTCTACACACACACACACACACACACACACACACACACAGACACTAGCAGAAAACTGGGGAAATCTAAAGTCCATATTTTCATTAATGGTGACACCAATGCTAATTTCTTAGTTTAGAGACATATGCCCTGGTTATGTAAGATGTTAACATAAGGGAAGCTGAGAGAAAGATGTGCAGGAAGTCTCTGTAATATATTTTCAACTCTACAGAACTAAATTTACTTTAAAATAAAAAGCTTAAGGGGGGAAAAAAAATTTCCTTTCCCACCACAGTCCCTTTCCACATGCTAACTTGGTCTACATCTTCCCATACCATTTCAGAGAACATCCACATCTGTGTAAAATCTTGGTTCCCCCTCTTTATTTAACAAAAATAAGATCGGGGCCTCCCTAGTGGCACAGGGGTTAAGTCTCAGTCCTATCAAGCTATCACCAGCCACTGCTACCTAAGTTCGATCCCCAGCTAGGGAGCTGACCCACATAGGGTGCAGCAGACCTCTCCTGTCTCACCCGCTGCTCCCATCAGCAGTGGATTTCAGTCCATTTGCCTGTTCTGCTCCCCATTCTGTGTCTGGTGAATCCTCTCACACACAACCCCCACACCTCTGGTCTACACCCCAGTTCTTGTATGCATAAATAAAAATAAATCCTTAAAAAAACAAAATAAGATCGCCTGCCACATACTCTTGTAACTTTCCTTTCCTCCCATCCATCACGGGCATCCCACTTATGTCCAGGGTCACCACAAAATATCCAAGCGGGAGATGTCTCTATTTTGTGTAGAGGTGAAGAGTGGAATGCTGGCTTACGAGAAGCTCATTTTTCCCAGTGTTAAGGGACAAGCTCTTTGCTTTACCTCGTCACATGCTGAACACCGCGGCTTCAGCAGTTCAGCGTGGTGCCTGCCACAGTGAATCTTCCCATCCTGATAAAAATAGATGAGGTCGACCAGTAGCTCATTACATGTGAAGCAGACAAAACAGGATGGGTGCCAGCAGACCCCGGGCCCCGCACGGGACGCAAACACGGCAACCTCGCCTCCGTTGATCTTCAGGCCGCACTGAAACAGAAGCACCTGAATTAAAAGTGGTCCTGTCTAGTGACTGGAATCTCAGCCTTCCCCACTGACCGTGAAAGCCTGACTGCGTTGGGACTTTATTTTCTTCCCTCTGGTTATTGATTCAAAGATTCGTTCACGCTGGATTATTTGAGATTCTCAACTGAAAGTATCAGGCCCCAGACTTGCTGCTGTGTAGACTGGTTGTGAGGCTGCTGTCAGTCTCACACTGAGCCGCTTCCCTCTCCGTTCACGTCCCTCTGAACAGCCAGTAGGACTATAATGTCTTCATTATGTCTCTGCATCATTTGAACACTAGATGTACCGACCACCTCCCTCCAGCTCAGGCCCCAGGCAAGGTGGGATTTCAGCCAATGTTTTTGCAAGGACAGCCTGCCTGCCTGTCACACCCTGTGGAGCAACCAGCTGGAACATCAAACCAATCCCCATTTAATAGAAAGCTAAGGTGCCTTTCCTTAGTTTCTGGAGGCTCCAGCGGCCCTGCCTGGGCCACCCCCGTCACTACAACCGGGCCCTCCACCCACAGGTTACCTGCTCGCACACAGCGTGCATCAGCGCTCTGGACAAGAGTTTGATTGTGCCTCTTCCAAGGGCTTCTTTCTTCCGCTGGGCGCTGAACACTTGCAATTCTTTCTTCTCCTCTTCACTCAAAGACTGGCAATACCGCACCTTTGCAGGAGAGAAGCAGAAGCACGCACTGGGACACAGCCCCTTCCCCAGTGTCATTTCATCCAGCATTTAAGTTTCAGGAAATAAAAAAAGCTTTGCTGGGCTGTGTCCTGAAGCCCCAACTTAAAAATGACCCTGTATCTTGCAGCCTCTAGCAAAAGGGAAATGCAATAGGAAGGGACACTCTTTTTTTGTTTAAATAAGAATTGTTTAAACTCGGACTTCCCTGGTGGTACAGGGGTTGAGTCCCAGCCTTATCAAGGTATCGCCAGCCACTGTGGCCTGAGTTTGATTCCCGGCCAGGGAACTGACCCACATGGTGCAGCAGACCTCTCCAGTCTTGCCTGTTGCTCCCCTCAGCAGCAGATTTCAGTAGATCCGCCTGTTCTGCTCCCTACTCTGTCTCTAGTGAATCATCTCACTCCCCCCAACCCCTACTTCTGGCCTATAGTCCAGTTCTTATATGCATAAATAAGTAAAATTAATCTTAAAAAATATGTTTAAACTCTTAGCAGAGACACTAAAAAATAAAAGTAAGATATTAACCTTTCTATAAAGGATTTCAACTTTTTAATTGCATTTTCACTGGACATTCTACAGGCCCTAAGTTCTGCGGGCCTGAACCCCCATAAAGCCCTGGCTTTGGAAGGAGGCACAGGGAAGTCTCAGGAATTTCTAGGCTCCTGATAATTAGAGGGAGGCTGTAAGCACAATATAAACCAACTTGTGTTAAGTTTATTGCACGGACACCCTTTTCTCTGTGAAAGAATGGAGAGCTGTGTTTTCCGGCCAAATTTTAGCTGAAGAAAGGAAAGGATAGTGGGGAACTGGTTTATGACAGGCCTCATGAGATGTAGGTTTTTTTTCCTTCTCATTAGCCTCCTTCCTGTTATTTTACCTCATTATCATGTGGTGGCAACTGGTACAAAAGCTGTTTAATTCGATGTTTCTCTCCAGGGCTGTTAACATAAGGAATCTTCTCCTCCGGTAAGCAGGCAAAATAAAGCTGGATCTGTGGACGAGAGGGGGAGAAGGATGTCAGTGTGCATACAGTGAGCATCTTAAATTATTCTGTTTAAAAATTACCTTTGGGGGGCCTCCCTGGTGGCCTAGGGGTTAAGCCTCAGCACTATCACTGCTACGGCCTGGGTTCCATCCCCCGCCAGGGAGCTGACCCACACTCAGCACAGCAGACCTCTCCTGTCTCACCTGCTGCTCCCCTCAGCAGAAGATTTCAGTAGATCCGCCTGTTCTGCTCCCCACTCTGTCTCTGGTGAATCCTCCCACCCCCTGCACCTCTGCCCTACACTCTAGTTTTTGTATGTTGAATAAATACAAATTACCTTGAGGGCTTAGCCTCTGTGGCTAACAAGAAGACCAGCTGAGTCAACTCAGTGAACTGCAAACATGCAGGGAGCTGGCATCCAGCTGCTCAACTGCTCTTGAGGAATGTGATTTGTAGTGACAATTAGGGGCATCATAAATTACGCACCATAAAATATGCACATTTAATACTGCTGTTCCTCAGCCTGCCTCGCCAGGGTCAGCCAGGAGATGTGCTGGGTGAAGGCCACAAGGGGCCACACAGGCAGTGTGACTACACAAAAGCATTTCATTTGCTCTCTCGATTTTACACCCGACAGAGACAAAAGCTGTTTTGTTTAACTTTGTAAACTCTCCCTTATCGGCTTCACTCAGGCATCAGCTTCCTTTTCCTCCATGGGTACTATTTTCTAAATACCTGAAGTCAGTTTCCCTGAGGGAACTGTAGGGGAGCCGTATTGAACTGTACTTAATTCACTGGAGAAGGAGAATGCATTTGGGGGGTTGGTTTGGGCTTATTCCCTGTTGTGTTTAAAGGAACCTCCTTTAATGATAATTGCAAAGGATACTGCAGTGCTGAGAAAGAACGAAAGTTATTCAAGGGAAAAAAGGAGATGAGAGGCTTGCTGTGAACTTCACTATCTTCATATCACACCAAGCCTACTCATCCTAGGCTGTAAAAGGGGTTCTTTCTTCATAAATAGTCTGTCAAAATATTGCTTTCCTAACTGATGTGCTGGCACCCCAGTGCTTCCTACTGTGTCAGCCATGGGAGCTTTTATAATAAGTTAGAAACACTCACTGAGTAGCAGCTACATATGAGTCAGGTCGTGTGCTGGATCCTGGGTGAATAAGGAGCCCTTAAAGTAGTTCCCACCACACAGAAACTCTAACTACAACCCAGAAGCACCCAGCTTGCACCTTTCATTTCAAACTATGCCTTGATCCTTATAATATCGATCACTAGCAATTATTAACAAGGTCACTATTATAAGGATTTAGGGAAAATAAAAACAGGCATCTAGAATGTCCTCATCTTCCTTAAAATACCAACACAAAGTAACAAATTCATTCTTTTAATTCCCCACCCCTCACCCCAATCCCCTCTGTGTGATGACAGGTTCTTTTTGTGCAAGTTTATCAAAGGTCAAGCGTGTAAGCTTCGGACGGTTTCCTACAGCTCTGTATTTCTGCTCTTTCAAAGCAAACACATCGCTGGAAACCTGCTTCTTTCTTTGTATTACCTTTTTGTCATTACTTTCCTTTTAAAAAGATCAGATTCGCCTCACTACCTCCAAAGGGACACCTCAGAAATCCACCTAAAAGGTGCATGGACAGTATTCCAGATTTCATTCATTACAGCAAAAATATTGGGTTGTTGGAAAAGTCATTGGTACTGGGCAACCCCAATGTGAAATGGGTAGTCTGATTATGGGTCCTCCCCACACGCTTAAAAGGGACTTAGAATGAGACTCAACTGCAGGCACACGTAGAAAGATAATAAAGAGTTTACTTACAAGAAGGGGAAATACAGAAAAGAACAACTCAGGGACAAAGAGAGAGATAAATTTCTGAATGCTGAGCTGGAACCCCAATAGCATGCTGAAAGCCAGGGAAAAATCAAGGACCCCCAAGGCCCACATGTCTGGTTATATACCAAGCCTGGATGCTTAGCTCCACCCTCAGTTCCCAGCAACCCTCCCTTCGGAGGTGATGACATTATGGGATTTGCAGTCCTTGGTGTCTTGGATCTCTCTGGCCTGGGGTGGGGGTGGGGTCCATAAAACCTATTCGAGGAGTTGGGTCAGGTATTTTCTGGTGCCATCTGCAAAAATGCATCATGACTTTTCTGACCGCCCAACAGCCTCCTAGTAGGGCTTCTGCTCCCAGGAGGGCCTGAAGACTTTCACTGAGAAACTCGGTGTGACTTTAAAAAGCCAAGATTTGAAACGATCACAAGAGGAGTGAGGACTCAGAAATGTGATGTGTCAATAGGCCAATGTTGTTCTAGAAATCTTTCTTTTAAGTTTTTGAAAAACCAGAACTCTTGAAAAATGGAGCCCCAGCACCCCTGGGCCCACTACCTGCTCGGGCCGGAGCCCAGGGGGCACCCAGGCGTACTCCTCCAGCGCACAGCCCGAGTCGTCATCCGAGGTAGAGCTCCTCTGGCAGCCAAAGGCCAGCTTGCTCATTTTGGGTTCCATCTCCAGCGGCATAGCAATGGCAGCGGAAAGCTGATTTCTCAGTCACAGCACATCAAACAGCGGCAGCTGTGGACAACAGAAGAGAAAAGAAATAAAAAACCCGAAGGCATTCCTCTACCCTCCCAGAGCTTGTATTTGATGCAGTTTCCACACAGCTGGGCCCAGGGAGAGAGACCAAATCACTAGTCACTACCGCCAACCCTCAGGCCATCGTGAGCTGGACTCTCTCTGGCTACCCAATTCAGAAGCAGCCCCCAGACTAGTTCAGGAGTACAGGAAATTGCACCAACACTACTTTATTTCCAGCTGACTTGAAAATTCACCTCTCTGTACTCTGATTAGGAAGATTCTTGAGAAAATGGCCTTGTGAGGGCCTCCCTGGTGGCCTAGGGGTTAATTCTCATGCCTGTCTCCACTACTGCCAGATTTCGATCCCCGACCAGGAAGCTGACCCACATGGCACAGCAGACCTCTCCTGTCTTGCCAGCTGCTCCGCTTAGCTGTAAATTTCAGTCTGTCTGTCTGTTCTGCTCCCCACTCTGTCTCCGAGGAATCCTCTCATCCCTACATCTCTGGCCTACACCCCAGTTCTTTTATGTAAAAATAAATTAAAAAAAAAAAGATTTATTTTATCTATGCATACAAGAAATGGGGTGTAGGCCAGAGTGGGGGCGATGTGAGGATTTCACCAATGACGGAGTAGGGAGAAGAACAGGTGGATTTACTGAAATCCACTGCTGAGGGGAGCAGCGGGCGAGACAGGAGAGGTCTGCTGTGCCATGTGGGTCAGCTGGGGATTGAACTTGTGCTGCAGTGTCTGCTGACAGTTTCATAGTGCTGAGACTTAAGCACTTGCACCACCAGGGGGGCCCAACAAATAAAAAATTTTAAAAAAGAAAATGGCCTTGTGGACTTTTTGACTCCCACAGATGAAAACCCTGTGAAGTCCTAGGAATTGGAGACAAGAATGTGGGGATGGCACCTCCAGCCTTGCTCACGATTTTGCACCATAAGAAAGTGGCTCAAGAGTACATCCTTGGCCCCATATTTTCTAAATGATTTTCCCACCTAAGGTATACCACTGCTTGCACTGCACACAATCAGTCTGCTGGGACCAATGATAGGTTTCAGGTTTCTATTTTTTTTTTTTAATATTTATTTATACAAGAACTGGGGCACAGGCCAGAGGCGTGGGGGGTGAGAGGATCCACCAGAGACAGAGCGGGGAACAGAATAGGCAGACTGAAATAAACTGCTGAGGGGAGCAGCGGGCGAGTCGGGAGAGGTCTGCCATGCCATGTGGGTTTACTCTCTGGCCGGCTGGGAATCAAACCCATGCTATAGAGGCTGTGGACAGCTTCACTGTGCTGCGCTCAACCCGCTGCACCACCAGGGAGGCCCTCTAGTCAAGTTTTGACAGACACCAAGTTTAGTTTCCTCATTGAATAGAATCAGCACTTAAATCCACAAGTCTTAACTATCTATGGTAAAAGGCAGATGTTGATGAACAAGTTTCTTCAACAACAAGAATAGAATCCAAGCAGTAGATTGAAATAAAATCCAGTTTGGTGACTCTACGTGTTGAGCTGATTTATTAGCAGGCGCTCACTGAAAAGTGATGCAGTACCCACTATGTGTGAACAGGGCAGAGTGAGATGGGAATCTTGCCCTGAACACAAAGCCTCTGCAGCTGGAGGCTGGAAGGTATGGAAATGACAGCCTTCCAGCCCAGGAGCCACCTTAGCATTTCTCGTATTTTTTGATTCACAAGACTCACCTCTCATCCCAAGACCCAAAGTTAAGAAGAGATGCAGGCATCTCAGAATCAAAGCAGCTTGTTGTATCTGCCCTTTCCCTCCACCAAAAAAGAAAGGAACTTCCAGATAACCAGCCCAACCACATCATTTTTGAGAAGACGATTCGGGGAAGTTGAGTTGCCCAAAGAGCACACATACAAGCCAGTGTAGTCATACTACGTTCCCAACAGGCGGGTCTGCCTTAGAAATCCCCTCACATGCTTATTTATTTATTTGTTTGTTTGTTTTGCTTAGAAGAACTGGGGTGCAGGCCAGAGGTGGGGTGTTCACCAGAAACAGAGTGGGAAGCAAAACTGGCAGATTGACTGAAATACACTGCTGAGGGGAGCAACGGGCAAGACAGGGGAGGTCTGCTGCGCCTATGTGGGTCAGCTCCCAGGGATCAAACTCAGGCTGTAGGGGTGACAGGCTGAGACTTAACCCCTAGGCCACCAGGGAAGCCTTGACCCTCACTTGCTTTAACAGTAGGAAAGGTAGTAACACCTACATCTTCATCCTGAGACAAAGCCATATTTCAGCGACCATCTCAAGGCAACCCTACATAATTAAGAGTGTCAGAAAACATTACCTATTAGGACACAGGATTCTTTAAACTTACAACTTTACCTTTGTAAACCAGAGGTTTTGGAGAAAAAAAAATGTTTTAGCCATTCACAAGTGGAAGGCCGAGCAGTGGCCCTAAGCGTTACTACCAGTAGGGGCCACACAGGAGATATTATCCCAACTAATAAATTCATTCACCCTGAACCAAAAGTACAGATGCCCTCATTTCCTGCAGAGCCATCAGGCGGTCTTGGCCTTTTAAACAAGCCATCAGTGCACACAGGTGCAACTCATTCACGTCTTGACTTAAGAAAGGGACCCCCATGAAGGCAAAACCCTCTTCCTCCTCAATGAAGAGAGACGTGTGTTAATGAAAGTCGGGGGATTCCTTGGATCTGGTTTTCCCCTTTTGTTTTGGGGAAAAAACCCAGCTCTCACAAGTCAAAGAGAATTAGAAGTTAACTATAAACACCCCCCAGGAGAATGGGTGCCAGAATCTCCTGTGAACTTAACCTGCATCATGAAACAGGCACACCTGTCGCTTGCCAACTCTGCTTAAATAGGGAGACGCGAAGGTAGCTGCTCTGTACCAACTTCCCAAGAACATAAATATTAAATAGAACCTGACAACTAAATGCCACTATATTAGAAAACAAGAGAAAACACCACGAATTAAGACCAACCATGGATTTTTTTCCAACATGCAGATGGCTAAGAATCGCAATGAGTTTTACAGTTATATTCCTTGATTAGCTTCTGGTGAAAAATGTACAGTACATTACTTTCCACATCAAGGTAAATCACCTTGCGCAGTATATGCCACAACCCCCTCCCAATTATCTGGAGGTGCCAGCCACATCCCAGCCGACAGCAACCACACATTCACCCCAGCCTTCCACTGTGTAGGGTAAAGAAAATGTCAGGCTTTTCTGCCCTTCCGCCATCAGGATAGATGATGGATCCTTGTCCTGAATGCATGCCTGATGGCGGGCACCTGGAATAGGGTGTGGGCATAGGTAGATGGGATTCAGCTGAGCTAAGACTGCTTTTAAGGGCGGCGTCACGGGGACGTCAGCAGCAGCAGCAGAAGCCGAGCCGAAAGAGAAGCCGAGAAGCAGCAGAACGAACGCCAGAGAGCCCAGATAGAGTGAAGACTTGCTGGGGGCTGGGAGGCCTCCCAGCCCCCCAGCCAGCACCCCTGCCTGCCATATACCTGGTGAACCCCAATAAAAGACCTGCAAAAACCCACTAAGGACTCTGACTCCTCCTTTACCCGGTCTGCATGGGATCAGAAAACCTGCACTGTATCCAGTCCTGCCCTTTACACACTGACTACACTGAGGATTGTCATTCATCAACAATGTGGAGAGCACAACTAAAGGGACATGAGTGAAAGTCACTGTCATCTCATTTGTTCACCCTCAGCCAGCAAGCACAGGGTAGATTCACTACGGACTTGGGCAGACATATAAAGAAGAGTCCCAGAGACCTCGATGGATTTTTCAGGCTTTAATGCTGTCAGGGAACCAGGCACACAGGCACACCAGGCAGGGGAGCTGGCAGGCAAGGAGGCAGGCCCTGGGCCAGGCAAGGGTGGGGACTGGGAGTCAGGCAGGTAATTGAGCCTCCCAGTCCCCCACAAATCTTTATGCTCTTTCTCTGGCATTTTCTCGGGGTCTTGCCTCTTCTGTAGTCACTCTTGCCCCTGAAGCCATCTTCATGTCTGAGTGACGCTGCTCTTCTATCCTTGGCCTTTAGGCTCAGGTGTGCACATTCACGCACGTCCGCATCCATTCTCCAGGTGTCCACAATTAGGCACGTGTGCCTCATGCCCATGCTTCCAAGTATCGTCTGCAGTCAAGGCCACGGATGACAGCCACAGAGGCCACTGGCACAAAAAGCCAGATTAATCCATTTACCCTACAGCTAGCTAAGTCACCCCTCTGTACTGTGTAAGGACATTTAATCGCCATATTAATCAAACCAGTGAGGGCCTATCTCCTGTAAGAGGAAGAAAACAGGCTCAGAGAGATCTGCCACAGATCAAGTGTCCTATCAGTGAACAGGCAATGTTCTTAGAACTGGCCTGTGATGTTAATTAAGCCTTGCAACTGCAGGGCAGAGACTTAGTCCTTCTCTCCTTTCAGCTCAAGGACTCTCCCACAGCCACACTCTGCCAGCTCCTCTGTCAGGCCAAGAAGCACCCCAACTTGACACTCCTCTGTGTATTTATTGGAGGGAGTGGAGCATCTCTGTGTGTCTGGCTTTGCTCAATCCAAATATTGTTGGGACAGAAAGAATAACTCAGGCCTTGGAACACACTGGGTCCCCACGATCAATCCAAGTTCTACCCAGTAAATGGAGCTGACAGCAGCCTGAAGACAGATGGTCCTGTCTTCTAAATGAGAGACTTCACTATAAAGTTTCTTAAGATGAAGGTCTTTCCAGAAGCCATCGCACATATTTCTATTTAACCAGGAAATACCTCCCCTCTAAATGCCCAGAATCATGTTGGTGCCTTGTGTTGGGGTTGACAAAATTAATAAATATCCGGAATTTCCAAAATACAGCAACTCGGCCATCACCTCTTGGGGGCAGAACCTGATTGAGCCAATTCCCTTTTCTTGGAGAACCAGCTACACTTCTCCATCGCAGACACACAAACTGATGTGGCCAGATGGGCTGTTTTGCCAGAGAAGGCATTTTAAGGAGAACTTACAGTCTAAAATGATGATAAAAATTCAGTGTCTCAGGGCTGCTAGTTCAGAGTTTGTCCTTTGGAGAAGCACATTCTTTATCTTTTTTTTTTTTTTTTGTATTAGGGAATAATAGCATAAAGTGACAAAGCATATTATCAAGTTCTCGGAATTGATCCAAAAATAAACATGAAGTAAATAATTTCCACAGCATGACCCCATGTCTTGGGTGGTAGTAAGAAGAGCTGCATGACTACTAGTTACTCTTTACTTAACACACAAAAACTTTAAATTGGATTTTTTTCTATTTCTTCTTTTTAAAAAATTACCTGTAGTTTTCATGAAACATCACTGTCTCATCCTGCATCAGATGAAGTCAGCTGACTGCTAAGCATGGTTTGTGCTTGTAAAAGTTAAAATAATATAAATGATAAAAATGTGAGCTCAACTAGCCTTTACTTTTATTACTATCCTGTAATTGCTTTGACAGCATGGAAAAGGGCAGCCAGGACATTCCTCATGCTCTGGCTCAGGGTGGTCTTCCTGAAACCAGAATGTGGTCTGCCAAACCCCATCTCTGAGGCCAAACACGAGACCCTGGGTGAATAAGAGCGAGAGAAAAAATTCCATTAATTTCTTTTCCAGGTGTCGGCTCCTATGCTGATCACGTGACACAGGAACACAAATCAGGTCTACACACGGGTTGAATTTAGTGGAAGTGGCACAATTCCAAGTTGGGGTTATGATAACAGAATGAAGCACTTTCTCAAGATCCCTTTTCTTGGCTTTAGATCCATTTTTATAGATGGACAAGATGGCTCTGTCCTGCTCTTTGCACAATGCTGTTGTGAAATATTATTTTGATGTAATTCAAACTGGAGAAAAGTTGCAAGAGTAAAAGGAACTCATGTATGTAGCCTGTCCCCCACTCATGTCATCATCACTCATTCTCTCCACCCCCCATATACACACACAGACACAGAGACACACACAGACACACACACAAACACACACCCTTGAGGGAACCATTTGAGAGTGTGTACTTTTTACATTCTCTTACCTAACCACAGTTAAATAGATCTTTCAAAGGAGAGTTCATTAAAAAAAAAAAAAAAAAGCTACCTGCAAAGTTTTATCCTGGATGATGGAGATAAATAGAATAAACAAGGTCAAACAGCATAAGCCATCAGCTTCTGTGATGATTCTGAGGTAGGTTTACTTTCCTAGTGCCAAATGCTATAATAAAGTGAATGAAGTTAATTACACGAGAATGACAGTTATGTGAACCACTCCTGCTATTGGTTCACACCATTAAGAACATGAATCTAAGGGGCCCCACCTCTCCAAAGTCTCTTTATAATTCTGAATGTAAGTGTCCTATGTGGAGCAATGAAATACAACACTTTCAGACATGTTCATTCAACTCCCAAGTAGAGGCTGACCAGTGAGGAAACACCTTTCCCAGCTGACAGTGCTCCCAAAGATGGCAGCGTGGTCCTATGCAGAGAGTTCAATTCTACAGGTTCTGAGTTATTTGCAGATACCATTCTGAAGAAAAGAGAAAAGTATGACAAACAGAAGAAACGGGCATGGACAAAAGGAAGGAGAAGCCCAAAGTTGGAGGGAGGGTGGTGGGGAAAGAGAGAGAGAGAGAGAGAGAGAGAGAGAGAGAGAGACTGATTTTTTCTGTAGAAAGACAAGATTATGTGTGGGGTACTCCATGCAGTGGAACATGGAAGAATTCCATTTCTCTCCTCAGTCCTTTGTCTTTCCTCTTCCTTCAAAATCGCTACTTCTCAACATTTAAAAAGACTCAAAGAAAACAGCTAGAGATAGACAGCTTCTCAATCATCATATAATTGTCAAGAGGACATCTGACCCCAGGGGTAGAGTACTCAGGGAACAGTGGCTGGTGTTCCCAGCCACCAAGCTCAGCCCTCCAATCTGGCAAATCAAAGCATCACATGACCTGCTTCTTTAAAATGACAAGCATTTTCCTTTCAAAGATAATCAAGGATGCAAAAGCTTTCAAGAAGGATCATATGAGCATCAAGAATCACAGTTCCCAGTGACATGTCCCAACTGGCACTGTCACTTCCACTGTGTCAACACAGATTTCCTTAAAGCTGACCAGCAGCATCTGGAGCAAGAACAAAATGCTAATGACATGTGAGTTTCATTTATTTTTTCCCCCCCAAGAGCCCACAATTGTTGCAAACAATTGTGCAAACTATTGGCCACCATTCCTGGCTGGATGTAAAGTTGCAACATTAGTGTTGTGCATACTTGTGCGTGTATACACACATACACACACACATACATTTAGGGGTCTAACGAGCATGTCTGGGTCTTACCAGTTGTTAGGAGAGTGGTAATTATGACCAAGTAGTATATGATTTGGTTCGGAGGTGTCACTCATTCCCCAAATTCCAGGAAGGTCTCGTTCCTCCCACACACTGATGTAAGCAATCAGGGTTCCTTCTGAAATTTACTCCAGATTCATTCATTTTATTCACTCAATCTTTTATTTAAAGGCTCCTACTGAGCAGTTCTGGGAGATACAAAAAGAAAGCAATTGCCATTTATTCCATTAAAAGCCAGAACTTTACAAAAGGTAGCCATTGTGCTAAGAATATTTCCAAATTCCATTATACATTTCCTTGCTTTCTCTAGTGGTGGTGTGTGTATATGATCACATCTTTTCATTTTTAGCAGAAAATGAATAGTCAATTAAACACTGGCATCAGGATTTAAGAAAGAGTAGTCCTAATCCAACCACCCAGCTGGGTGTGACTAGGTTCTAGCTCCTAGTCTAGAAGGTGAGGGCTTCTGGGCATCTCAGCACGGGGCTGATGTCCAGCACTTCAATATGGCTGACAAACCTCACAGGTTCCTTCTCCCTGCTCTCATGTTTTCATTCCTGCTACTTCAGTCTCTTAGGAAGAAGCCTGATTCCTCCTCCCACCCCCACAAAGAACAACTTCAATTTCCTAATGTTTTGCTTTCAGTATCTTGTAAATTAGGCAACTATATTTTACAAATGTTTGTTGAAAAGTATGTAAAGTAATTATGCTGTGCAAGGGGGCATAAGTCTTCCTCCTATAAGCACAGGAATCGCTGCTTTAATAAGATAACAGAGTATGGGGTGGTGTTATTCACACTGAAAAGGAGCATTATTATTTTGCTATGCTACTTTGGTCATTTGGGGGTCATTGTCCTAATGGGTTGTCTGCTGCATCCAGGATAGCTAGGATTATTATTTTAATTGACCTTGACATATACATAAATGAGCCTTCCCTGTTTTTCCCTCAAAAAGCTTTGGAAGTCAGCACAGTGTTTAAAGGTCCAGAGGCAGTTAAGAGTTGGCTTTGGAAGGCAGATTCTTCTTGAGAAAAAATAATAGACAGCACGGTAACAATGAATAACATTTTCAAGAACTGCACATACCAGCAGAAGACTTTGGACTGAACTCTATAGGCAGTGCCCAAGGACAAAAGGCATTCGAGGAGTATGCCAATCCTGGTTGGTCTTAAAGAAAACAGGAGTGATGTTTGGGAAAGAGAAAAATGAATCTATTAGCCCATGACCACCAAGAGTGCCTACAAGTGTGTCTTGGGGAGAGAAAGTAAAAGGAACCAGTAAAAGAAGGAAAACTGGGTCAAAGATATTTTTGAGACTAGGTAACTGAAAGACAGTGTACCAATACAGAAATACTGTGTAGGCAAGACAGACGGAGTGAGTATGTGAGGAGGCTGAGGAAAATGAGTTCAATCAGAAACACACTGAGGTTCATCAGTGCTGATATGGTTCCTGTTATTCATCATTTTGGAGGACCAAGTCAGCAAATCAAATCAAAACCATGCAAATAGGAAAAAAGAATAATTTTCAGTGTTTGCTATTGATGATGAGGTCTAAGGTCAGACCCTAATTACAAATACTTTTCCAATGAAGTTTTACTCCAATTCCAATGTGGAGACTTCCATTGCCGGACATCTATGAAAAAGTGGCTCAGTATGAATTCGCCCAGGGAACTTAGAAATCCTCTGACACCAAAATCCAAGGAATATACTGATTTGTGAAGTCACCTGGGCTAATATGTCTTAGGTGTCCCCTGCTGCTAAATGCCATCATGTGGGCCAAAACAAAGACCTTTGAAGATGCATCTCAAACATAATCATTCAAAAACTACTCTAAACCTGCCAGGCCCAAGATGTCAGTGAATTCAATTTAAACATATGCTAATTTGGCATTACAGAAACCTTTATAACATATCCATATTTTAAGCACTCAAACTATACAACATTAGCGTTTATACTTGTTTCCTTGTTGATGATGTCCCTAGCTTAAAACTTTAAAAGCCAGAAACCTATAAAATCCAGAGGGATCAAAACTGCCACAATCAAGCTTTGTATTTCATGGTAATGAGAAGCTAAATGGTTATCTGTTTAACATCTTCACATACCCAAGAACACTCAATGCCCATTGTCTGCTAAAGATAAAAGTCATCCCCAACACAGCCCAAGTCAATTTTACTTATATTGAAACGAGTTGTAATTGTAAAAGGAACACAGACTAGAGGTATCCAAAGCCACTGCTTACAAAACATTCCTTTCCTGAAAGTACTTCATAGCAGCAATCATTTTCTGTACTTCCCAGGTAAACCTTGTACATTTTTCGACAGCTGAGTGGCTTGTCAGGTACAATTCACTTGCCAAGAAGCTCTATCCATTTTTCCAAGAGAAAACGTGGAACTCTGCCCACAGCATTCATTTCATGCACAGATACATTCCCCGACAGACAAACTGCTGCACAAAAGAAGGAGCACGATGACAAAGCGAGGTCCTCTGCTAGAAGGGCGCTTTGGGGGTCAGGTTATTGGCTGTAAACAGGTATATAAAGACAAAACCCCCAACCCATGCTGTGTGCAGTGTGGCCGGCCACGCAGAGCTCTGTTCTAATGAACTCATTATTTTCCATAATGGGGGACACAGAGACTTTCTCGAAATCGTGTTCCAGTCAGTCTCCTATTGATTTTTTGAATTTCTAGTTTCAACGGCGGCCCAAGGAAACAGCAGCCAGACTCGACTCCAAAGTACACACAGACTCAGGTTTCACCCCATCACCTGTTGGCTCCCGAATAACGCGGCTCTTTGTGAAACTTACAGCGCTCATTGGAAACAAGTTTCCAGAGAAAACACTTCAAGAAAGTGTTTGAGAAGTCACAAAACTCGAGTTGTAAAAACAAATTCCACACATAGCCCGGCTTATACTGACATAGATTAATGTGAAAACCCCAGTTTTAGACAAGGAGTCTGAGGGGCGCTGGAGGGAAAGGATGTCACCCTTCTTCGGGGAAACCCACCGGGTTCATTCTATTGCTCGACGGGACTGCGAGGGGAGGTTTTCGGGGTCAACGCAGGCCCCTACCAGACAGAGAAGCACCTCAGAGCGGGCTTCAGCGCCCCCTGCGCCCCCCCCGCGCCCCACGAACCCAGCCCTCCGCGCAGCAGTGGCCGCTCAGGCCGCGAGGGGGCGCCCCAAGCCGCGGGTCGGGCCGGTCCCGGGCGCTCTGCCGGCCCCGCCGCGGAGCTCCAGACCCAGGGGAGCGAGGCCCTCTTCGGCGGCCAGGCGACGCCCGCAGAGAAGGGGTCCCCCATGCCCCCCCGCAGATAGCGTAGTAGCTCTCGAATCCCCCCTTGCCACCCCCGGAGGAGAGCCTCCAGGAGCAGCGCCACCTCCAAGGGAGAGCACTCACCCCGCGGGTTGACAGCCGTACCGAGCAGTGGCGGGTCCCGCCGTCTGTCCCCCCAACTTCCGACGGGCCGCCCCAGCCTGCGGGCGTCACGGACCGCGCGTCCTCGCGGAGCTCGGCGTCCATCCAGCCCGGGACCCAGGCAGCGGCCGCCCACCCTGGGCCGCGGACAGCCGGGCCGAGCGCGGCCTGCAGCCTCCCCCGGCCCCGCGCGCCGCCCGAGCGCCCCGACCCGCTGCGGGGTGGCGCCCGGAGCAAACTGGCCCGGGTGCCCTCCGGGTCACCCTCGCCCACCCTTTTCCGGAGGCGCTCGGAGCGGGGCGGGGCAGCGCGCGGCCCGCATAAACCCCGGCACCCCCTCCCCGCCGCTCCCGCCAGCCCAGGGTCCCCCGCCCCTGCCCCCGCCCCGCGTGACGCAGCCCCCCGGCCCGTCCTCCTCGAGCCCTCGGAACGACGCGGCGAGTCTCGCCGAGCACCCGAGCGGCCGTGGGGGGCAGCCAAAGGCTCTGCGCCCGCCGGCGTCGCTGACTCTGCGCCCCGAGTTGGAGTAGCGGGGGCGCCACCGCACCCACCGGCCCCGCGTCTCTCCGCCTCCCCGCGCCCCCTCCGCGGGGGACTCCCGCGCCCCCGTGCCGCGCGCAGCCCGCTAGCGTCCCGCGGCCTCAAAGTAACCGGAGCCCGCGTTCCCAAAGTAGCCATATCGCCTCCCGCGGGTCCCACCCTCAGCCGAGCGCGGCCACCCGACGCCCCGCTCGCGATCCCGGCCCGCGCGCCTGGCCGCCGCCCGCTTTCCAGGAACTGTCACAGCTGACGGGGCCCTGGCAGGTCTCCACGAGGTCCCGCGAGCCTGGTGTTCCTCGAGAAGTTCCTCACCCACTTGGCCCACCTCGCGCTCCAGCACCTACCTCCGGTCGCCCGCTCCATTCCCGGGAGCTCCAAGAGTGGAGCTGCCGAGATGCAAACACCCCCGGACGCTGATGGCAACTTCCCCCGCCCGCAGGTGCACGCGCCGGGCTCCGGACGCTGGGAGAATATGCAAGGCCGCCGCTCGCAGAAACCATCTCCGCTGCGCCCATAACAATGATGTCAGCAAAAGGCAGGATGGGCCAAGTTCTCACTTGGAAGGACTCATTAACATATGAATTCTCCCCTTAGGACTCTCTTTGCATTTCGGAGTGATTCCCACTGCTTTTAGCGCAGGAGATCCCTCCCCGCCCCCCCACCGGTAAATAACAGTAAAAGCAGCTCAGGTCCCGGGAGGCACTCAAGGAGAGTAACAAGAGTTTTGATAAATAGGTTAAGCCGCGCACTTAAGGTTGTTAATCTTGTTGCCAGCTATTTCTAGATGCACTAAGACGACGTGAAGCTTGGCATTAGTTGTCCATAGAGGTCAGAGACCCAAAAACAGGACCTCAAGGCAAGCCCAGAAAGAAATGGCAGGTTCGGGAGTTCTTCAGAACGGCAAATTTAATTTCTGCAATAGTCACAAGGTGATAGATGCCCAGGAAAAGCAGAGCAAAAGAGGTGACGGTGAAGTGGAGACCTACCTTTTTTTAGGTTAAAAAAAATCCTTGGGAATGATTTGCAGCATATAGGGTTCGACAGTGGAAGAGCGAACAATAGTCCTTTGTGACTGATTGAAAAATACACAAACAATTTGCCATAAATAGAACAGTCAAGTAAATAGCTCTGTGGCCAAATTTTGTTATCTCTCCTCTAAGCCAGGCAACTGAGAAGCAGCTTTTTATAAAGTTACTTTTTTTTTTTTTAAAGTGACAGAAAAAAAAAAAAGTGCCTCTGCTGGGCAATTGGTTTGGAGACACTTTCAAACTGAATTGGTCATTCCAGTAGGCTATTGGCCAGTACAGAATCCAGTTTGGAAGCCCATTTGTAACAGGGTGGTCCCCAGGAAAGGGGGAGATTCCCTGCCCCACCCAAGGGAGGGTGGAGCTGAGCAGGAAGAGGAGAAGCTGCAGTAGAGACTGAGGAAGGAAGCAGGATGGAGCCAGGAGACCTGGAGGAGGCACATGGAGCCTAGAGACACGTGAAGAAGCTGCGCTTGTCTTTTGGTCGTGGACTGGGTGACATAGATGTGGGTGAGACCCATGGGGAGGTGACAATGGCAGCTTTTATCTTGATGTTGATTTTGCTCTTTTCCTTCCGAGCTTGTCTGGTTGTTTCTGACTCTTTTCTGTGGGTCCCCACTGGAAGATGCTTTAGACTTGTGGCAGGCCTTGGGGCCTTGCTCTGGGCCAGTCCCATTTGGATGGACTTTTACCCACGAGGGGACGGGTAACTTTGGGTGCTTCATTTAGAAACTAGACTCTTTGCCTTACCTGTATTGTTTCCTAGTTTTTATTAAAGTTCCTTCCCATTAAAGTGTCATATGTTTTGTGTTGACGCGGCGGATGGCAGAACCCATTTAGAATAGGCAGGTTTGCGGGGTTTGGGCTGCCTGTATGGGATTAACTCAGGACATCACTTCCCCCTAACACAACGTGATTTAGGAGAGAGCCATCCGTGGTTAGTCAGCCCCATGGGGAAATTGGGCTTCCCTATGGCACTGGCTACCATAAGCGCAAATGTGATTTTTGGTTTCTCCAGTGTGTTTGTTTCATATGTCGATTTGCTGTTGAAAAACTGGCTTGGGCTTTGTGAAGATTCTGTGTGTTTGTGTGTAATTTGTTTGTAGTGACTTGCTAAGAGATTTTAATTTGTGGAAATTGTTCTGCGCCAGTTTTACTCAAAAGATTAGGCAGTACATTGGACCATGTGGCCAGATCAAAGATGGCGTCTGAGGCCACTTGGAGTGCTCTTGTAAAATTCAGATGTTCTTGTTGCTAGGACTTTGGAACTTTTTTTTCTTTCTTTTTGTAATCTCTGCTGTCTCATTAGCATTTCTAAAGGCAATAATGGTTCTTCATTAATATGTTGCTTTGTCTTTGACTACTTCCTGCCCTGTGTCCATGGGGTTTTGCAAGCCAACTGTGGAGCAGTGGTGTTTTAATTAGCAAATGTATGCCTGGGTCTTAAGGAAAGAGTAGCCTTAAGCAGTAACTGGTAATCGCTGGTATCCTTGATGGATTCTTGGAGATAACTTGAATTTTTGCAAAATCTGGATCAGAAAAATTAACAAGATTTTGTCTGAGTCTGAAAGGATTTGCTGCTGTGAGTTTTGTCTACACAATTTGTTTTGGGCATGTTTGCCATTTTGAATACTGGATTTGTTCAATTGCTGGTGTAAGACAAGATTCTAAGTTTCTGCTTCCTACTGAGGAAGGTCTGTTATGGAAAGCACTCTTTAGGGTGCATCATGTAACTGTACCAGGTTTTCATACCTGTGTTGTTGTTGTCCCTCCCTAGTGTGGGAGAGGTGTAATCCATGCTTTGATGTTGAATCTGCTCTTTCAGCTTCTGTCCCAGAGTGGCTAACAGAAGTAAGGAGATGACTCCTTTTAATTAAAAGTTAATTACTGATATTTTGATTTTGCTTTTTCAGGTTCTATTCCAGGAAACCCACGGAGTGCCTGCTTGGTGGCTAACAAGAGATGACTCCTTTTGCTTAAAAGTTAACTTACTTTTATTCTTTCAGTTGTTGTACAGAATACCCCAGGATTGACTTCTAATAAAAAGTCTTCAACACTGAAAACCCTAAGTTGATAAACAAGGTCATGTAACTCTTGTGATTAATAAAACTTTTCCTTCCTATTTCCAAAGTCTTAGGTTTGCAGGATGACAACTGGAAATTTTTCTGCCAGCAACACTCCACATTTTTTTTTGGACTTAGACATTTTTTTTCTGAGCCTATGGAGAAAAACTGCAGTTACATAACATATTCTACGTGGCATAACTAAAAAAAAACAAACTGTCTTTGTCTATATGTTGTATGTCTGTATGTCCTTGTGTCTAACTGTCTTGACCTCCAGTGATTGACAAATTGGTATACATGGTGCCCATAGACATTGAAAAAAAAAAGTCTCCAGTTATGAGAAAAACAAAAGGTTATGGTTTGATTGTCAACATTGTGCTACTGAACTAAGCTGGTGCCTTCATAGAGATTGAATATTGTTGTTTCTGTTATTTTTCTGATATTTATGGCAAAGCTTCCCAGAAATCTAAATTCAAGTACAAATTTGGTAGCCTGTCATTTGACTGATGCAAGGAAATTTTGTGGAACCTCAGTAGAGCTCCTGAGACACTCCACAAAGTTTCTCCTTTTCCTCCTGGAAAGGCATTACATGAATTTGTTCTATTTGGCTTTTACCTAATGAAGTAAAACTGGAAGGGAAGCATTGTCACTTGGGAAAATGGTAAAACTTTGGTATGTACAAAATGTTAACAGTAGTTTTCTAAAATGTGTATAAAAAGAAAAAACCTCTCAGTATCTGGTATGTATGTAAATTGTCAATGGTGATTGTCACCTTGTAATATTGTATAATTCAATTGTTTCACATCTACAGAAATTGTTTCTGGAAATATAGGGAGAAAAGGTCTCAACAGATTCCTATTGATGGAACTGTTGAGAGTAAAAAACTTTCCTACAAAGGACTGAATAGACCTGGAAATACACCTGACATTTACTAAGGTTTCTTTGACATAATACTGGAAATTTTTTTATGCATTCTGTCCTGAATCCGTGTAGTTTTTGTTTTGTTTTGTTTTGTTTTGAGTAACCAGGATCTGCAGAAAGGTTGCAATTTTTTTTCCAGCAAAGCTAACTTGTCACATTTTCTCTCCCCTTGATACCAACACGGCATACAAATAGTGGTAGTAATTTTGCTACTTATCTTAGAGTCTATTTTTGCATAACTTACATAGGGATTTTGTCTGTTTTAACAAAAAAATTGGACGTGAGTTCGATTGTGGTGTGGCTTTGCGCGGAGTTCTTCCAGAAAGTTGAAAAAGTGCTGAACCAAGAAGAGGAGAACCTGTTTGCCTTGTTTGTAGGGTTCCAGAGACCTCCAAAGAAGGTGAGGAAGCTTGCCTCCATTGGCAGGACTGGACAACCCGGCCAACGAAAATGCCCTGGTACCCTCGAGAAGAGGAAAGCCCAGGTGGAGTCTGATGAGACCAACTTTATACCTGAAGCCTACATCGACTGGATGCCACTGGTTCACTCTGATCCTGTGTGGAGTATTTCAACAAAGCCAGCTAAAAATTGCTGTTAGTTATTTTCTGCCCTGTGATTTTATGCAAAAATAGGAAAAATGGTTTAAAAGTAAATTTAATTTGCAAATTTTTGCTATGCTGTTAAAGTTTGGGATCAAGGTTGAGAGAATTCGTTTTTGCATAAGTTGAACCATTTTAACATTTTTTCCCTGTGATTTTGATATATTTGCTATCTTGTTTTAGCCAATGCTCCAACTTTTTTTCTTTTGGCTTGGATAATGGACTATTTTTAAGTAATGAAACTGTCATACGGGACATTCATGGACAATGCTGCTGACTAATTGTTGCTTCTCTTACACACATTGGAACCCTGAAAAAAGACTGTCTCCTAAGACTACACCCTGAGATCTGTGCCACCATAGATATGGTGGAATAAAAATTAAAAGGGGGGATTGTAACAGGGTGGTCCCCAGGAAAGGGGGAGGTTCCCTGCCCCACCCAAGGGAGGGTGGAGCTGAGCAGGAAGAGGAGAAGCAGAAGAAGAGACTGAGGAAGGAAGCAGGATGGAGCCAGGAGACCTGGAGGAGGCACATGGAGCCTAGAGACACGTGAAGAAGCTGCGCTTGTCTTTTGGTCGTGGACTGGGTGACATAGATGTGGGTGAGACCCATGGGGAGGTGACAATGGCAGCTTTTATCTTGATGTTGATTTTGCTCTTTTCCTTCCGGGCTTGTCTGGTTGTTTCTCTTTTCTGTGGGTCCCCACTGGAAGATGCTTTAGACTTGTGGCAGGCTTTGGGGCCTTGCTCTGGACCGATCCCATATGGATGGAGTTTTACCCACGAGGGGACGGGTAACTTTGGGTGCTTCATTTAGAAACTAGACTCTTTGCCTTACCTGTATTGTTTCCTAGTTTTTATTAAAGTTCCTTCCCATTAAAGTGTCATATGTTTTGTGTTGATGCGGCGGATGGCAGAACCCATTTAGAATAGGCAGGTTTGCGGGGTTTGGGCTGCCCCTCTCCCTGTCCTATAACATGTGCAAGGCAGACATGCAATTGGCGTTTAACTTAAACCAGAGTGGAGATGATAAAACCCTACACCATCATTTCCTTATGATAATGGGTGCATCAGCACACCAACGCCTTGAGCCAGGAGGACCCTTTCAGAAAGGCACCACTGACCAAGGCCACAGAACCCTCCAAACTGCAAACCACAGCAACGTTTATGAGTATTAAATGTCAGCCATTGTTAAGCTGCTTCCTTTTAACACAGTTACTTGCAAATACTGTTTGTTACATTTTCAACAGGTAAGGTCAGCTTTATTGCCTATTGTAAATGTTTTCAGTGATGAAGCAGCTTGGAGACAGTTAAAAGCGTCCTAATAATGTTCAATCTGAATGCAATCGACTTCAGTCTGGTCTGAAAGGCACTGTTATTGTCAAGGGTGAACTCCTGCAGGATGGGGAGCCAGGCCCCCCACCAGCATCCTTTTGTTTCAACCAGGTGGGTTATTCATTGCTTGCTGCTCACACTTGGTAGGGGGGAAGGGGGTGTATGGGGGGCAGAGGGGGGTGGGGTGAGGGGTGTGGCTGTGAAAGGAAGCCCAGAAATTCACAGGACTCAGTTCCCTCACACCCATCCCTGTCTCTGCTGTATTGTCACCTCCATGGAGAGGTCTTGCCTGCCCCCTTCTTCCCCCCAAGTATCAACTCTCCCCTTGGGTTTCCTTGACATCCTAGTCTTTTTGTTCATGGTCATTGTTTTTCTCTTTCCCTGGAAGGTGGGGAGTTTGGAGACTTGCTACTGTATTCTCAGCACCTAGAATCACGATTGGCAGACAGCTTCATGAGCAGGAGTTAAAGATGATATGGACATTCTAGGCCCTGACAGCCATACACACCCGGGGGAAGTTACCTGTACAAGTCAATCTGTTTCTAACCTAATACCAGACTGAACTGCAACATGCTGATGGAGAGGATGATCTAAGCACAGAGAAACAGAGGCAACATTTTTGTTTGTCAAATGTGGGCACCATCCTTTACCAGCTCTATGGGGCCTGTCAGAAAGAGATCAAGTAGAAACCTAGAAAGTAAATCAGGTGCTGGTCTTTGGTTCTCTTGTTTGGTATGTGGTGACCTTGAGTGCCTTGCCTCTGTTTTCATTGGTAAAAAATAATTGCATTCTAATATTAGCAGAGGTGCTCTTGGTTTCAGACATACTTGGAAGGATTTGTAACAAAATGCCAGTAAGCTAGGAAGAATTTATTTTAAATGACTATCTGTAAATTTCTGCACGGACTAGAGAGGTCCAGGGCTCTTGTACTCATTTCAGTGGTGGCTGGCTTATGTAACATCAGGAAAGGGATGGTTTTAGTCTTCAGTGAGGACATGGTCTGGAATGGCGACTGAGTTACTCTGACCTTGGGTTGTACTGACTGAGCAGAGACAGGTGACTAAAAGAATTACAAATGGCACCTGTATGTCGGACACAATTTCTAATTCAAAGAAAATGGCTTAAAACCAAATCACAAAAGTCAGACCATTTTAGACTGGACAGCTTGTAGGTCTAGATAAAGGAACAGAGACCCAGAGCAAGAATCATCATAGCTCTTTAGACCTGTTACCAAGTTTGTTACGACGAAAAGTTTGTACAACATGTTTTCCCTGCTTGTTAATTCTAAAACATCTCTGTTATATTTCAGATGGGGCAATATAACCTGGTGGGTCATCGGACATTTGCAAAATCTAGCTACCTTTAGCCAAGTCTGTAGCACCCTTAGGGGAGGTACAGTTAACTGGCCTGATGGGGTTTTATAATAGGTTGCAGTTTCTCTAAGTCTCCAATTACTTTCTTTGCCCTTTGATTATATTTAAAGCAATGTGATTAGAGAGCACTGGTTCTTTAACGTTTTCTACACCCAATCCCTCTTTAGATTTACCATTCCAATCCTCCAGCCATCTGTTCCCCTCCTCCTGTGTGAGTGAGGTAAATCCCTCCTTCAAAGGACCTCAATGCATCGGTTTGGAGTTAAGAGACCTAAAGTTCATTGTCTGTCAATTACTAGCTCTGTGACACTGGGATAAATCACTCTTCTAAGGCATTCAGTTTTGGTTTTTTTTTCCATTTCTAAAAATGCTAGAGTTTGGACTAGGTCAATTGTTAGAACTTTTAGGGAGAAGCCAATCCATTTTTTCAACCGAAATAGGAATCTTAATATAGAATCAGATGAAAGTGAAACTGCTTTATTGAAGCTCTGGGTTAGTCTCTCTCCAACCCCTCCCACAGCTCCACCCACACCCTGGTTCTTCCGAGGCCGTCTCCTCCACCCCAAATTAAATACTGCCAGAGGCTCCACCAGTTCTAATATTTTCTGAGTCTCTTAAAATTCCATAGTTGGTTATGTCACTAAGACCAAATAGGTATTTAGAACAGGCCGTGTTGAGTCTACAGCCCAAGTGGCGTGGGAGAATGTGAGATCAGGCCCTTTCATTTGATTATTATTCTCGGTTATAACTTCTAGTAAAAACCAGTAGCCATCTTTGTCCACCCCACCTCTCACTCCCAGCCATTCTGAAATACCCCCTTCCCACTCCAGGAAATGTTTGTTGTTTTTCATGAAAAGATCATTAAACCAGTACTCAAGTACTTGACCTTGAGGTCCTCGGTTCGCTCTACTTCTGTAGAGATGTAGTTTGGTAACAACATTCTTAGGACTTTATTACTGAAAACTGCAAAAATACTAAGAAATGAAGACTAAATCATCCAATAAGTATTGAGAGACCTATATATGGAGGCTATTCAAGCTATATTAAGACACAAAACTCAATATATAATACGATCACATTGTTACACCAAATCATATGCAGGCTAGCGTAGGCAGAGTGTAACTGTGTAGATGGAGGTAAATGCCAAAGCATGATAATATGATTCCTAGGGGAGGACAGATTATAGGAAACTATCACTTTTGAATTGATGTTTGTAAACATATTTTCACATTCTACAGCTTTTTTCTTTTTATATGGGCAAGTAAGAACATATTTTGTAAATGGTTTAAGAGACAATAAAGAAAATAAGCCACACTGCTAATGTGAGGAAGGAAATTCTGGGAGCAGAAAGGACACTCTTGACTTACGGATTAGTTCATATGGAAGAAACATGAACACCCCTCCCTGCTCTCAACCTTGAGAGTGAAATCTCCTTGCATTGATTTGCTATCCTTTGGGAAGGGGGTGTCACCCAGCCCACATTTCCTTGGAACTGTGCCAATCTCGTATCAGGCATCTATCTACTGCTTACTGATAGATTCACCTGCCCTTTAACTTAAGGACTTCAAATCCCAAATTTCCTACTATCACTTTATCTTGATAATTTTCAAAAAGAAGGCATGTAACAGGGTAGTCCCAAGGGAAAGGGGAGGTTCCAGGTTCCCTGCCCCACCCAAGGGAGGGTAGAGCTGAGCAGGGGGGGAAGAGAAGCTGGAGAGGAGGCAGGGGAGGAAGGAAGAAGGATGAGGAGCCAGAAGGAGACCTGGAGGAGGCAAATTGAGCAGAGAGACATGTGAAGAAGCTGCACTTGCTTTTTGGCCTTGGACTTGTACCAGGGACTTGGGGAACATAGAAACCGAGACCTTAATGAGACAGAGACATGGGTGAGAGACCCATGGGGAAGCTGACAATGGCAGCGTTTATCTTGATTTTGATTTTGTTCTTTTCCTTCCAGACCTGTCTGGCTCTTTCTGCCCCTTTCCTATGGGTCCCCACCAGGAGGTGCCTTAGTCTGTGACAGGCTTTCGGGCCTCAGTGCCCCTGCTTGGCTGGACATTTACCCACGAGAGGATGGGTAACTTTGGGTACTGGCTTTGGAAACTATATTCTTTTTTTAAAAGATTTATTTATTTATTTATATAAGCACTGGGTACAGTCGGAAGAGTGGGAGGGTGAGAGAATTCACCAGAGCCAGAGCGGGGAGCAGAGCAGGCAGAAGGACCAAAGTACACTGCTGAGGGGAGCAGCGGGCCGCAGGAGAGGTCTGGGCACCATGTGGGACCCTCACCCGGTGGCCGGGGATAGAACGGGCACTGCAGACACTGCCGACAGCTTTGCAACCCAGCACTCAACCGATGCACCACTGGGGAAGCCAGGAAACTATATTCTTTGTCGTTACCTTTTCTTATCTTTACTGCACACTAATTGTATTCAAGTTCCTTTCCATTGAAGACGGTCTTATGCCCTAGAGCATGTTTTTTCTTGATGTGGCAGAACCTCACCCTGCCCTGTAACAGGCATAGAAAATATAGGAGATGAGTAGGGATAAGAAATTATTTTTTTTCCAAGATATGTAAAGCATGATACAATGTAATGCCACAGTTGAAGTGTGACTGAAATTCTAATATGGGAATAAGAGGAGATGTTGATCAGTGAGCTGTGGTTAGAAGGTGAGGATCAAGGACATGTAAATTTGGGGTGACATCTGAGTGGGGCCTTTAAGGGTGACAAGTCATTGATCACAGTGATTAGCGGAGTGGAATTCAAGAAGGGCCTATTCCAGGTTGAGCTCATCAAAATGAGGACCCCGAGAACGAGCTGCTTGGCAAACCATGGAGAGGTAGTGAGAGGACAGGAACACAGGAGGGAGGGATTGGAGACCAGGCCCCCAGGAGGGCAGGACCAGGCTGTGGACTGCTGAGTTATTCTAGGGGTTATAGGGAACAGCAGGAGCTTAAGCAGAGAAGAGTGACATGGCTGTGTCTATGTGACATGGACACAGAACAATGAGTACAAATCAGATGGGAACAAGTAGTAGCTGCCCTGTTACAGGTCAGGGAGAAGGGCACCCCAGAATCCCCAAACCTGCCTGCTCTAAATAGGTTCTACCATCCGCTGCATCAAGACAAAACATACTCCAGTGCATAAGACGTTTAATAGGAAGGAACTTGAATACAGTCAGTGTGCAATAAAGAGAAGGGAAAGAATATGGTTTCTATTTTTTTTAATAATAAATTTTATTTTTATATTCCCCATACAATTGCAGCCCCCCCATTCTGACCCCAATCCCTCCCCTCCCGCCCCCGCCCCCCTAAAAGTGTCTCTGGTTCATAGTTTTTTGTTGATTCTGATTTTCACTTTCTTATAGTTATTCATTTTCCTGGTCCCTTATTTAAGTTTTCTAGATTCCTGCTATGAGTGAGACCATCGGTATTTTTCTTTTTCTTTTTGGCTTATTTCGCTGAGCATGATCCCTTCCAGCGCCATCCATGTTGCTGCAAATTGCATGTGTTTATCTTTTTTGAATGCTGAGTAATATTCCATGGTATATATATACCACATCTTCTTGATCCAGTCATCTATTTTTGGGCAAGAATATGGTTTCTAAATCAAGCATCTGAAGTTACCCATCCCCTCATGGGTAAATGTCCAACCAAACAGGGTTGGCCCAAAGCAGGGCCATTAAGGCCCGAAAGCCTGTCACAGTCTAAGGCCCCTCCTGGTGGGGACCCACAGGAAAGAGGCAGAAGAGTCCAACACATCTGGGACAGAAGGAGCAAAATCAAAATCAAGATCCAAGCTGCCATTGTTGGGGCCTCCCTGGTGGCGCAAGGGGTTAAGACGCAACCTATGAAGTTATCCACAGCCACTGGAGCACGAGTTGAATGCCTGGCCAGGGAGCTGCCCACATGGCACAGCAGACCTCTCCTGACTCGCCCGCTGCTCCCCTCAGCAGTGTATTTCAGTTAGTCAGCCTGTTCTGTTCCCTGCTCTGTCTCTGGTGAATCCTCTCATCCCCTCCCACCCCTGCACCTCTGGTCTATACACCACAGCTCTTGTATGCATAAATGGATGAATGTTTAAAAAAAAAAAAAGCTGACATTGTTAACCTCCCCACAGGTCTCTCACCCCACAGGTCTGTTTCAATCAGTCCAAGGCCAAGAAGCAAATGCAGCTTCTTCACATGTCTCTCTGCTCCATGTGCCTCCTCCAGGTCTCCTTCTGGGTCCCCATCCTCCTTCCTTCTCCAGTCTCCTCTAAGCTTCTCCTTCCCCTGCTCAGCTCCACCCTCCCTTGGGTGGGGCATGGAAACTGGAACCTCCCCTTTTCCTGGGAACCACCCTTTACAGTCCCAGTAGTTAAGGGCAGAAGAAAAGATAGTGTGTGTGAGGGTGTGATAGCTGAAGGCGAATGAACTGGACTTGTGCTGGCCCAGTGTGCACCGCAGGCAAGGGGGTGGGTATGGCAGATGTGGTGCTGATTTCCTAAAAGACCCACCATTCCCATGGTTGACTTGAAAGACAACTAACAGGCCAGCCCTGATGTGAGCTCCAACATGACCCTACAAGTACTTTTCACTACTCATGGCAGACAAAGTCAAGGTCACCTGAAAGTTGTACATTTCTAAGTTCAAATTTGAACTTCTTGTTGATGTTCACCTTGAAAATAGAGTCTGTACATCCTCCAGTGGTAAAGAGCTCAAGAGCCACCATAATGAAAGAACCAGACACATGACACATGATTAGTAGGTTGGAAGATAATCTGTGTAGACTAACAAGCCAACCAATTCACAATGGAGATCAAAATGGCTTTGGGAAGTTATCTCGTGTGTGTGTGTGTGTGTGTGTGTGTGTGTGTGTGTGTGTGTGAGTGTGTGGTGTGGTTAGGAGTGGGGAGGGGGAATCTACAGTCTAGCAGTTAGCAATTTATAAAAATCCCTAAATAATAAATATTGCTTTGTTTTAAATTTAAAAAAATACTGAATAATTGTTGCTTTACTTACCTGCTTCTTTTCTTAGGCTGTTTAGATACTTCTCTTACTAAGAGTTTTGATTTTCCACAAGGGAAAATCTGGGCTAGTGAAAGCATGCCAGAGTTTGTTTTTGTTTTTTTTTTTCTCCCCATAGAAAAACTAGGGCATAGACCAGAGGTATGAAGGGGTGAGAGGATTATCCAGAGACAGAGTGGGGAGCAAACAGGCGGATCTACTGAAATCCACTGCTGAGGGGAGCAGCAGGCAAGACAGGAGAGGTCTGCTGTGCCTTATGTGGGTCAGCTCCCTGGCAGGGGCTCGAACTCAGACCATAGCAGTGATGGTGCTGAGACTTAGCCTTAGGCCACCAGGGAGGCCCAGCATGCCAGCTTTTAACACTATTACCTGGTGCTCTAATCCAGGTATTCAGAGAGGTGTCAGAGAATTATTTCAAGTAGCCAGAAGCCTCTAGCCAAAAAGAAAAAGGTCAGCAAGACTTCCACAAGATTTTTTAAAATCTTATCTAAGGACCCCAAGTCCTTTTCTGCAACTGTATGAATTTGAAGGAGGTGATTTTGTTGTAGAGATTGGTTTACAAGCTTTTGTTAGGTTGATACTAGGATTTGGAATTCAAATTGTCCTGCTGGACTTGAATCACACAGTTCTAGAAGAGTAACTGTCTTTTGATACAAGTTACTTTTAATACTTATGTTCTTTTTGCCAAGTTTTACCCTTGTCAACGGTGAGTTTGTAGTAAATTATAGAGGAGCTAAGTTTAGTTCTTAGACACACAAGCCTGCTACACGAGGTTCTTGCCTGGTACATGGTGGATTCTCAATAAATATTTGTTGAGTGGTGAGTAACTGTCTCGTTCACATTTGATCAATAGAATCTGACTCACACCTCATACCCTACCAAGCACTTCTATTTATAGCTCAATCAGGAGTTTATGGATTCTGTTGTTTTTTTTTTAAATTTGGATTAAAAAAGTGAGTCAACTCATTTGAGGTTCAATTTGGTATGTTTTTGAGTTCTGATAAGAACTCAAACTGATAGTTTAACTCAAAATCTCTTTAGAAAGCATAAATTTCTAAGTCATATGTTCCACCCACCTCCAGAACAATATTCGCCTTCCTCCCTGACCCAGACTGTTTATACCACCCCAATACTCCCAGTAAACCAGAGATCTGACCACCACAGATGCCTCCTTTACGCTTGGCGCTCTAATTCTTCCCTAACTTCATTCAGATCTCTCTCAGGGCTTTGGAGCTTTTAAGTCTTCTCTGTTGACCCTGCATACGCCCTCCTGTCTCCAGTGACAGCTGACTGCCTGTCTTCCTCCCTCTGGTGTATGCACTGCAACAGCCTAATCCACTTCCTCAGTTCTTTGTACATGGGATAAAGTGAACTTTTTGCAAGAACAGCCCTCCATTGCTAACCCTGATGGATCCCTCCAGCTCTCTTTCCATCACTTTTTATCCCTTATTTTTGGCTTTTGTAGGGTAAGTGATTTAATCAGTCTTTGTGTGTGTGTGTGTGTGTGTGTGTGTGAGGTTTTTTTTTTTTTTAGATTTATTTATTTATTCATACAAGAGCTGGGGTACAGGCCAGAGATGCGGGGGGTGAGAGGATTCACCAGAGACAGAGTGGGGAACAGAACAGGCAGACTGACTGAAATATACTGCTGAGGGGAGCAGCGGGTGAGGCAGGAGAGGTCTGCTGCACCATGTGGGTTTCTCCCTGACCGCCCAGGGATCGAACTCATGCTGCAGAGGTGGTGAGTTGCTTCATAGTGGGGTGCTTAATCCCTTGTGCCACCAGGGTGGCCCTAATCAGGCTTTTTACACCACTAGCTTCTGTGGCTATCACCTGAGGACTTGATCGTGTTAATGTAGATGGCGCTTGGGAGTGTGGGTAAGGGGCTTATTTTCTCTTTCAATTAGAAATTCTACTAATGGAAGTGATGTGATTCTCCTCCTATGTGCTCACAGCTTTGGGATAACCCAGAGGCGCAACCTTCCCATTCAGCAGCTTCTATAAGGATGAGCTATAGTAGTTATTTTGGGTCTAGATTATGGATGTATGGAAGAGATATTTTTAAGAAATTGACCTTCTGTTGTTTCTAGACCTTTAAAGAACTTTCCAAATGCTTCCATTTTCCTCCTGCCTATCTCATCCCAACACTTAAGTGTGGCTATTCTCTGAAGACATCCATGTTGGTTGCTGGGTTCACATAGAGCACAAAACTCCATCATTTCCAGTGTGTGAATCACAACTCTAATAGGATTAGATGCTTCCTGAGAGCATCCCTGCCTCCTGTTACTTCACAGTAATGAACACAGTGAAAAATGACCTGGGCTAGATATGGTTAATTTCAGTAAAATGCAGAGGCCAGTATTATTAGCACCATTCTCTAGGGTAGCATGTACTGCACATGCAAAACTGCCTGAACTGGGGTCTCCCTGCGGTTAAGTCCCAGCACTGTTACCATTATGGCCTGAGTTTGATGCCCGGCCAGGGAGCTGACCTCTCCTGTCTCACATAAGGTATAGCAGACCTCTCCTGTCTCACTTGCTGCTCCCCTGAGCAGTGGATTTCAGTCAATCTACCTGGTCTGCTCTCCACTCTGTCTGGTAAATCCTCTCACCCCCAATACCTCTGGCCTACACCCCAGTTCTTCTACACACACAAAAACCAGCCTGATCCAGCATCTCTTTCAACTGCTTCCAATCCAAATCATGAAGTTACAACCAAGTCATGAACAGCCTGTTGTGGACACAGTGAAGGAGTGTTTTTAAGACACACACACAAAAATTGAAAGTGACAGATCTCTAACATCAGGCTTAAAGCAGGTGGGGTAGCAAAACAGGACATTAGGTTAATCAGATTAAACACAGTCCCCGGACAAGGGTAGAAGTGGATGGTGTAGAAAGAGAAGAAAACAACAAGGATGTTCAAATGCAAAGCTGGATGTGCTTTCTCATGGCAATGCTCATGGTAGAAAGGTGGTTTGTCAGGCATGAACATGGGTCTCCATACCCTTAGCATCCTTATTGTAGAAGAGCATGACCTTGCAGCATCCTCTGAGTACCTGGCCTAGGACTGTGCTTTCAATGGCTATTTAGTGACATAAAGGCAGTGTGGAATCAGTAAAGAATGAGGAGTGAAGTGAATATTAGAATTTTGTGTCATTTTGGATAGTTAGTATGATTTACTACATTAATAATGCAAATGAAGCTTCCTCCTCTTTATTATATTATAATAATTAAATAGATAATAATTACATTATAGGAGGAGAATCATAAATTGCATTGTAGGAAGAGAATCATTGAAAGAGAACATAAGCAGTAATTTTGGGGAAGGCACTTGCATGAAGAAGACAGGAGTCTTGAGACTAATGGAATGATGAAGTGTAGAAGCCTTTGGTTGGGACCTTGGGGAACATTTCCTGAAATCATCGTGAATTAAGTCTAGGAGTAAGAGTTAGCAAGGTCAATAAAAAGGAGTGGGTAGACAACTCCCAGTAAAGGAAACAGCATGATATGGTTGAAAGCCCCCAGTTCTGAAGCCAAAAATAAGGGGTAACAAGTTATGGAGCGAGTTGGAGGGACCATCAGGGTTGGAAACATATATATATATATATATATATATATTTATAATACATTATAATACATTATAATACATTATATATGTAATTATATATGTAATTATATGATTATAATTATATATTTTATTACTATTATTATTACAACTATAAGTTATGACATACTTATGTGCTAGGCATTATGTGATATTCAGTACATTAAAAATTTTATAAAAATATAAGGTAGATCTTATTTTTCTCATTTTATAGATGAAAAAAGGTAAATTCCTCAGTCTTGATGATCTAAGAAATCATCAGAGAATTAGTATCTAAGCTGATACTCTTAAACTGCTACTCCCTTAAAGCTATGCTTCTTAAAAAAGCAAAAAAAAAAAATAGCAAAATAAAATGCTTTGCTTTCCTACTTTGTTCCTCAGCAACATCATGGGAAAGTAGCAAGAATTCAAGAAGATTTAAACACTATCATTTCAGAAGTGAAGCATCAGTGGCAAATCTCACGCCAGGGAGCGCAGTGAGAAAGAATTAGCTTTGCTGGCCTCTAGGGGGTGGGGATAAAAACCAGGCAGGTCAGAGGAGCAGGGCTCCCTCTCACCCCCAACCCCGGAGACCCTCAGGTGAGACCCTGAGTATTTCTGAAGCAGTTCACTGCACATATGAATTTGTATGGATACAAAATCATCTTCTTGTCCAAATCCAACAAAGTGGGCTGTATTTGAAGATCTTTTATATAACAATTGCTCTGTTGCCTGTCAGCCATTGTCAGTATCAGGGCGTACTTAGCACTTACTCAATCGGGGTACCCCTCTTGGATGGTCTCAGCTGCCCAAGCATCACCTACTCAATGCTGGACAAAGAACAATCCATGAAGACTCAGTTTATAATCTTTGTGGCTCCCTTTCTCCTGAACGCATCTCACATGACTTCTTGAAGGCAACAGGCACTGAAATAATGCAGCCATTAATAAACTTGCCAGACAAAATTGATTACAGCTCAACTCCCAGGACTAAAATACATTTTTCCCCCTTTTACTAAGGTCCTTCCGTTCAGTTGTAGAAAATGGAAAAAGAGGAGAACAGAATAAATAATCTGGCAGCATTTCAGGGTGAATCATCAATATGTCCTGCCCCCCAAATTTCTTGCAGATGAGCTCAAATAAAGGGACTATTAGAAGTCATATAACAGCACCCAGGCTTGTAAAGATAATCTGTTTCCCACAGCAGAGCAAACATTTGACTTAACACAAACTCTAGCTCCAATTTAAGTTCCAGTTGTTGCTTAAGTAAGAGACCAAACCACTTATAATGGTTTCCATGAGCAACCCTTTCTAAAGCTCTTTGCTGCTCCTTCTCGTAGATTCTCTAAGTGAATCTAACAAGATGGTAGGAATTGCTGAATGCATATATCTACTTTCTGGAAAAGTATAATTGGGAGGAAGAATAATCTGAGTGAAGACTGAAAGAATCATTTTAAGACATGTTTTTAGGATCTGATGTTAAAATTGGTTTTTTAAAGAATCCAGTGATATCTTTAGACAATATTTTTTTTCAAATTGGAGTCATCAAGTCAAAAGTTAAGAGGAAGGTAAATTTCTAAACAATGAACACTTAATGGTCACTCTCTTGTTTTCCAAGAATTTTTAAAATGACTTTCTCGAACACGTCTGATTTCTAAGAATACCTTTCATGAAGGACAGCATTTTTTGTGCAAATTCAGGCAAATTAAAACCCACAGAAAAGCGCTTGCCATTTGTTTTCCCAAACCTAATTAACAGTTTTTTTCTGAGGGAGATATAAATATGATGATCACATACATAAATATTTGGAATCCTTGAAGCCTGTAATAGGTACATCTAGGTGCTATACTGCTGATGTTACAAGGGGTATAAAAATGCATGCTATCTAGGCTGCAATTTTTTTGTGCAGTTTGAGGAAAATATTTATGGCACCACCAATATCGCTAGGAGAAATCAGAGACAGTGGCTGGCAGGTGTGTGGCCAGGACAGATTCCTGGTGGTGGCTTTTGTTTGGGGTATGGGAGAAACCCTTAGTTCCTTTACAGGAAAGCCTAGGAATGAATAGACATTTACACTTTATTTTCAAATGGTTTCATGTTTTAGACAGATCTTAAAGAGGAAATACTGGGGTTGCTTAACCAGGGCACTTAATACGGGTGATTTTTTAAAAATATTTCATTTCATATAATTCTTACATCATTTTTCATTTTTGCACAATGTATGCATTTTCATTTTGGTTATATTCCCCATACAATTGCACCCCCCCTTATTTTGACCCTAATCCTTCCTCTCCCTGCCCTGTCACCCCCACCCCTGCCTCGTAGTGTGTCTCTGGTTTATAGTTGCTTGTTGATTTTGATTTTTACTTTGTATTAACTAGTCTTCTTCCTGGTCCCTTATTTAGGTTTTCTAAATTCCTACTATGAGTGAAAACACTACATGACATGCACCTCAAAGACATCTTTACAGACATATCACCCAAAGCAGTGATAGTGAAGGCAAAGATAAACAGCTGGGATTACCTCAAATTAAAGAACTCTTGCACAGCAAAAGAGACAATAACCCAAACAAAGAGAAACCCCACTGACTGGGAGAAAATTTTTGCACACAACACTAATGATAAAGGACTGATCACAAAAATCTACAAAAAGCTGATGAGACTCAACAAAAACAAAGAAAATAATCCAGTCAAAAAATAGGCAGCAGAACTGAAAAGAAACTGCTCCAAAAAGGAAATGCAAATGGACAACAGGCATATGAAAAAATGTTCAACATCACTTGTAATCAGGGAAATGAAAATCAAAACTACCATGAGATACCATCTTATACCAGTGAGAATGGCACATCTTAAAAAAACTAGCAACAACAAATGTTGGCCGCGAGGTTGTGGAGAAAAAGGAACTCTCCTGCACTGCTGGTGGGAGTGCAAACTGGTCCAACCACTATGGAGAGCTGGGTGGAGATTTCTTGACCTACTAAAAATAGGGGTGATTTTTAAAACTTATTTGCATCTCTGTGCCTTTCTACTTCCAGCTATCAGGGACCAACATTTTACACTGGAATGTACTTTTAGGGCAGTTGGGGGAAAAGGGCCAAGTTTCAGACGTCTCTTTTCTCTATTTCTTTTCTTTGCTGTAAGGTTTCCTTTATGGAGCTTTGGGTCTTAAGTTTCCATAACCTCCTAATGCAAAACAGGCTAAGAAGAGCAATGAATGTAACAAACCACATGTTGCTTTGCCTTTCTTTTTTTTTTTTTTTTTTGAGGAGGAAAAATGCAGCTTCTAAGAAGAGTACGCAAACTTAGCAGTTAACTGAAATTAAAGATGTTTTAAAGGTTTCCTAACCCCGGTCTTGGCCATCTTGTAATATTTTAAAATATAAACTGAAACATATGATTATGATAAACTCTGATTTGACTTAAAAGTAAACAGAAGATGTTAAGACCATGGATAATAGTTTGCAAAATTAATGTTGACTTATGGGGCAATGCCAATATTTTCACCTAGGCCAAAGATAAGAGACACAATAAAAAATGAATGTTAAAGATTTCATTGTGAAATTGACACGTGTGCATTTTGAACGCAGGATTAACAATCTATATCTGCGCTTCCAGACCTGCATAAATTATTCAACAATTTTATGGCTCAATTCAGCTGTCAAAGAGAAGAGCCCTTTGCCAACACTTCACACCTGTTACTTATCTAGTAAAGTCGTGGGCTTAGTTGCTTCCACCTGGGATGAGCTTGTCCAGACTTCCCTCACACTCATTTTACACAAGGGGAGAGATTCTTTGGAGTGCCGAGTAGTAAAGAAATTAAGACACACTAAAATTCCTGGAATTTTCCCAAAATAGACTATCACAATACAGATCTTAACTCGAGCAACCACTGAGAAAAGAGCACAGACCTTACAAAACTGTCACGAGATGGGCTATTTCGAGCTCTTCAGTGTAACACACACACACACACAAAATGAACAATTAAGAGCCACTGGCTTCCATCTATTCAAAGGAAAGCCCTGTGCAGTCCAAATAAACAGACAGTAACAGAAATTATGAAAGCTCACTTTCCTTATGAATCTTACACTCTTAGGGAAAGTGAATGCCCCAAGTCAAAACCAAGCAGAATATTCTCAGTGGCTGGGGTAATTCTCAGCTATGGGGATCTCTGATTTAGACACATACCTTCTTCCTACTCTAACTCAACTCACTAAATAGAGAAAAGCTAGGTCAAGTTTGAGGTTCCTACAACCTCTCAAATCCCTTCCTTTAGTCTTCCCATCACTAGTCTGCATATAATTAAAAAAGGGGTTCTGGTTATTTCTTAGGTGACCAAAGGCACTTTGGAGGAGGGGGAAGAGGGTCAGGACAAACATCCAGTTTAAATTTGGAGTTGGTAGCAAACACAGAAACAAAATTCCACTTCCTCACAGAAGTCCTGTGTGGATTTTAGGAGTTCTAAACAATGATCACACTACAAGTACCCATTCTGATGGTTTGGAAAAAAAGGGGGAAATGAGATATGAAGGAAAATAAGGTCCTAGGAAAAGTCTAGATCATGAAATACAGGGGTACTTAAAAGCAGGTGATGTTAAAAGTTGAAAGCAGATTTCTGAAAGCAGCCAGAGTAGCTGAGAAGTGCTTCTTGTGAACTGGAGTCCTGGGAGCAGAGCCAGGAAAGGAAACTTCTAGTTCAGGGATATTTGGTGGGCAGCACGCAGGAAACACTTAGTTATTTGCAATTTGAGTGTCTTTATTTTTATTTCGTTATTTTTATTTAAAAAGATTTATTTATTTATTTATACAAGCACTGGGTACAGTCAGAAGCACAGGAGGGTGAGAGAGAATTCACCAGAGCCAGAGCGGAGAACAGAACAGGCAGACCGACGAAGTACACTGCTGAAGGCAGCAGCGGGCCGCAGGAGAGGTCTGTGCGCCATGTGGGACCCTGGCCGGCAGCCGGGGATCCAACTGGCGCTGCAGAGGCTGCGGGCAGCTTTGCAACCCAGCGCTCAACCGCTGCGCCACCAGGGAAGGCCCTAATTTGAGTGTCTTTGTGAAGGATATTTTGTTGGGGGTACTGAAGGGTACCTGCCTTCAAGAAAAAAAAGCATATTTAGTGGGCAGAAGAGCTGAATGGAACTGGTGCCACTCTAGTTGTGAAATCAGTGCTGTGCAACCATCCCAGGCCAGGCAGGTTCATGGTTGATTTGGGCAGATGGAAAGACAATCTTGGAGCCCTGGATAGATTCGAGAGTCCTTTAATGCTGAAGCAGGGGACCAGATACAGATGGGGCCTGAGACTCCATAATCACAGGGTATATGCACCTTTTTCATGATCCCAAGTACTTTTTGCATCAACACACTATCATGCGAGTGATACAATCTGGGAGGAAAACGAAGCTGCAGGTGGTGGTTGTAGAAGCTGGTGGCAAGAAGTGAAAAAGAGCGTGACTCCATGTTACTTACACTAGCTACTGGCTTACAGAACTGATTGCATAGATGAATTGCTTATCCCTTCTAGTGACTTCAAAGCATAGTGACTCTTGATGCAGACTGGGCTATGTTGAAAATACTGCATGAGGTCTGTGTAAGGACTCTGGTGGAAAGCAACAGAAAGCAAACTTATTTTAGAAGAAAAGGGGTAGGCATGATAATTGATGGGAGTGATAATTGATTGGAAAGACACAGAAGTGTCTCAGGCAACATGGTGCAGCAAAATAGCTGAGCCACAGAGAATGGCTGTGAGTCAGAACTGGAAACCCTCAATGATCTAGAAGACATTCTTCCTCCAGGCTTTTGTCTCTGCTTCTTTCTGGTTAGTCCTTTGTCCTTCCTCCCTATAGCCGGATTTTGTGGCTTCCCACTCTATGAGGCTAAAAAATGCCCAACTGACAGTTTTGGGGTTAGACTCTGACATGACTGCCACAGGTTACCCCTTGACCAGGTGTCCAGATGGATTTGGACTTGGGTGTGTATGTGTATTTTTGTAGAAGGAATTGCTTGGCCCTACACAGTCTAAAAATGTCTGTTAAATGGACTTTAAAATCCTATGTGTAGAATGAAAATTAGTCATCCATCCCTAACAGTGACAAAACAGCAAATGATGCTAAGTCAGCTGGCAATGTAAGAACTAGAAAGCCTTAAAATATTCAGATGCTGGGACCATATATCTATAGATTTCGTTTTAAGATTTATTTATTTATTTATACATACAAGAACTGGGGTACAGGCCAGATGTGCGGGAGGGTGAGAGGATTCACCAGAGACAGAGCAGGGAACAGAACAGGCAGACTGACGAAATACACTGCTGAGGGGAGCAGTGGGTGAGACAGGAGAGGTCTGCCGCACTATGTGGGATTGGCAGGCAGGGATCGAACTGGCGCCGCTGCAGACAGCTTCACAGAGCTGCGCTCAACCACCTGTGCCACCAGGGGAGGCCCCTATGTCTATAGATTTTGATGCAGTATGTTTGAGTTAGGACCTGGAAATCTTCATTTCATGCACTATCCTTAGGCAGGTACGATTTAGAAACCACTGGTTTGTAGACATCATTCACTCTGGTTACTAGTACCCCTGAGACGGGTAAATTTGTGGATGAGAACCGGGAGCTACTTCAAGTTTCCTTGAGTTCTTACTCTATGCAGGATTCTAATTGGACATTGTGGGGTCTTTGATGTTACTCAAAGTAGTTAAACTGATGTGGTCAGACTCATCTCAGTGAAGATGTCGTTCTCCAAAGAAAGTTAATGTCTCTTTTATCACATTAAGTGAACCTATTATTTTGGTGTGGCTTGTGTTGGTTTTAATCATTAAAGCCTTTGAAAACTATGATTTCTCATGAATGTTTATAGAATGGCTTTAAAAAACACGAGAAATTCATAAATTAAAACCATTTAACATCTAATATTTAAACCCATTACTTTGAGGACATGCAATGTTTGATTTTAATTATGCATAGTTTCTGCAATTTCAACACATTTCCAGTGCATAAATTCCACTTTCATAAAGCTTTGGAGGCAAATACTTCTCCTACTGATGTGAATTAACTGCTGTCCTGCTGTGCAGGGCTGTTGAAATGTGAAGGCTGCTGGGTGTTGATTATTGTCCCAACACACGGACACAGAGCAAGCAGATCACATGTCATTTTAGGGCACAGGGATATTGACTGAAAATACTCAGCAGACCAAGTTGTGCAGGCAAAGCAAAAAAAGAATAAATCAAGTGCCCCTTACAGACAAAAGATTGGAAGGTGTCTGAACCGTTTTCAACTAAATCTACCTTAATTCACTGGAAGAGCACTGTCTTGGCAGAGAAAAGAAAAGGTCTCCCTTACCCTCCAACTTGCTATGTGCCTCAAAGTGAAGATCATTGTCATCTGCTCACAATTTGATCTCTTGCCCTTTTCTGCTTTTCCTTTCTTCTTTTATCAATTCTACAGCTTTTCTTTTGCTCTTTTCTCAGTGGTTTCTTTGTAACCATTTTACTTTTTATTGTTTCATTGTAAGAAAGAATTTTCCCCAAGCTTTGATTATGTGACCGTAAGGGAGAATTCGACTGAAGGCAGTAACATCCCTTCCCCTCCTGCCATTGATGGAGTCTGTGTGAAGCAGAGCAGACAGGAGAGCTAAGTGATGTGACTAGACATTTCCAAAGCCAATGCATCTGTGTTGGTTTAAGGCAGAGAAACAGAAGATGACTATGGCAGTCACGTGATCAAAGATCCAACTGCTTATCAAGGGGTCAAATCACTGTATTGACAGTATTAATTTTTCCTCATTAGCCAGGGAACAAGTTAAACACATTTCAGAGGATACCGAGTAGGATAAGGTTACAACTCCTATTCCTGTGTGATTTTTATCAGGATACGAAACCCAATTATGTCAATCTCATTTGAATTAATCCAGCAATTTGTCATTTGGGGGTTTTACAAAAGTTAAATAGCTAAGTAAATGAAAGTGAAATATATTTTAATGACAGCTGAGAGCACTACTTTTCCAGTTTAAAAAAAAATCACAAAAAGATAGTCCTTTTCTTGTAATGGCTATAGTGGGGAAAATAGGGAGAACATGGCTCTGAGGAGGTGGAGGAAACAGGAAAAAGGGGCAGAGGTGGGATCTTGGCCCGAGACTCAGTATTTTTATAAGGTTCCTCCATGCTCATGCTGCATAGGGGCACTATGAACTTTATTACATGGATGACCTTTGCACAACATACTTTCCTGTTAGAATATCCTGAAACATCACCTTGAACTTCTCTGGCTTAACTCTGAAGTGGGCCACTACATGATGTGTAATGTAACTCTCACAAATGAACTACTGTTTGGGGAGAAAAAAGGCCAGTGGTAATAAATCTGTATACCCTACTGCAGTTTTCAAGATCAACTTTATTGGTCTGGGCTCAACCTTTTTATGCCGAGGTATATAACATTCACCAAATTAGAAATGTAAAATTCATGAACAGATCTCAGAGATAAAGAACCGTTGCATAAATAGCTTTATTCTTAATTAAGGGTGTTTAAAGGAAAAGCAATATGGAGAGACATTTACTTGAGATCAGATATAGGAAATATCTCAAAATTGCCTTGCTTCCAACACAGATGGGCAAAAGGAACAAGAAGCAGTGAAAAGGGAAAAGTGGGGGATTGATGAAAGGTGGGGTGTGGTGTGCTTTGAAGGGTTTTAGGATGAAGAGGGCAGGACCCACCCATGAGGTTCTGCATCTGCTGTTACCTTTATCCTAGCGGCCTCAGTTTATCACCCACAAAATGACCTCCAATGTATTTTGACTGAAATTTCTCAATTCTCTGATTTCTTCTGTCCAGAAAATCTAGGCTACACAGGGGCATTTTAAACCAAAAGGTTGTTTTAGAACACGTTGCTGGACCCAGAGTGATCAGGTATTCACAATAGCATTTACTCCCCAGACAAGCAGCAGTCTGGGGGTACAGGGCTGGAAGGTCTGGGGAGCCACATAGATCTTTTTTGTTTCTTTGGGAGTTAGATGACATAAAATTTCAAATGGAAGTCCAGGCATGGATCCTAAATTCTGAGTCTCATCTGCAGCTCCTTAGTCTGAAATGGAAAATTCTATTTTGGGAAGCCATCTAGAAAGGCATTTAGGCTAACATACAGGAAAAGTTGGAAAGCTCAAACGTAAAACACAGAAACTCTCAAAGAACTGTTGAAAAAGAAAAATGAAATTCTTCCTTTCAAGCACACTCCAGAATTAAGTTCCAAAAGACTTAAAAAGAATGTTCCCATAGCTCTTGTCACTTTTGTTCACCCCTTATTTGTTTGATATCTTTGGTCTCTGCTGAGCTGGAAGACTTGTGAGGCTGGAGAATAAGACTGCTTTTTGCGTACAGTGCTGCATACAAGAACTAGCCTAGTACCACCATGTAATAGGGACTGACCAGGTTTGATGTGTCATTGAATGATGGTCAGTGCACAATTTGTGTGTGTGTGTGCGTGTAAGAACTGGGGTGTAGGCCAGAGGTGCAGTGGGTAAACGGACTCACCAGAGACAGAGTGGGGAGCACAACAGGTGGATTGATTGAAATCCACTGCTGAGAGGAGCAGCAGGTGAAACAGGAGATGTCTGCTGTGCCCTGTCAGCTCCCTGGCCGGGGAATGAACTCACGCTGTAGCAGTGATAGTACAGGGAGGCCTGGTACGTGCACAATTTTATGAGATATGAACTAAGATATGCACCATATTATATTAGTTAAAATTTTGTTATCATTTATTTTATTTTTTTACTACCTATCCTACTGATGACCTTTACTGAGAAATTATACCAGCCAGATAGTCAGAAAGCTGATCAAGATCATTTTTAAGTTGGGAAGCATAGCATTTTCTTGAAAAAGTCTTGAAGTGGATTTCATTTGCATTTTATTCCCAATGGAATCTTTTTTTTTTTAAATGAGGAAACACATGGATATCCCAAATGATGCTATTTTCCCAGAGAGCTTTATTGAGCTGGGCACTTGGAAGATCTGCATCTTTGTAATAAAAGAAGCCCATGGTCTACCTCTGTGTTATTACAGAAGAGCTTGAAAACCCTTTATTTACTCGCCTAGCAAGGACCCTAACCTGCTCCATTAAGAACTCTAATAAAAAGTGTGTGATAAAAATGCCAAGGCTTGCTTATCTTAAAAGATCCTTTCCAGTTCAAAGGGTCAGTTTCACACCAGGGTCCCAAGTCTTATCAGCTGGCTCTTCAGAGCCTTGCCATTTATAAAACAAAGGATTCCTCCCAGTGCCATGACAATGGTACCATCACCAGACACTTCAAAAGACACAGGCCCTCTCCCCTCCCCTTGCAGAGAGGATGCCCCTTGCTGAGATGTTTACATATACTCCTTCCAGAACAAAGGCCAGGCCGGACAGTCAAGGGCACTGTGCCTAGAGTGTAGCCAAGGACTCTGTCTTCACCAATAAAGCCTGGAGACTTCATCTTAAACACCATTGACTCTAAAGCCTGTATTCTCCCAAGACAGGGCTTCATTATTCTCTGAGGGCCAGGAGGCTTCAAGGAGAATGGAAGTTGAGCTTCATGGGCTGAGTTCTTAGGAGAGAGAGTGGTTGAGAAAGAGAGATACAGACACAGAAAGAGAAGTCTGCAGATAACCCAGAATAATCTGCAGGTGTCCATGTGAGTTTTGCAGATGTGAATAAACATAAGAATAAAAGATTCTGGGAGGCCTCCCTAGTGGCCTAAGGGTTGAGTCTCAGTGCTATTACTGCTAGGGCCTGAGTTCAATCCCAAGGCAGGGAGCTGACCCACATAGGGTGCAGCAGACCTCTTTTGTCTCGCCCTCTGCTTCCCTTAGCAGTGGATTTCAGTAGATCTGCCTGTTCTTCTCCCCACTCTGTCTCTGGCGAATCCTCTGACTTATACCCCAGTTCTTCTACACCAAAAAGAAAAAAAAAAAGATTCTACTGGTTTGACTGGTTTGCAGGATGTAAAGAGAAAGTACAGGTCTGAGGTTAACAGAAAGAAGAATTCACTGGCTTCCCTCTGGGGCTCTGGCCTGTGATTTGTTGGCCTTGTTTGTTTAACTTGCCTGAAAACCAAAAACAAATACCTCCTTCCCTAAATCAGGTTCCATAGGAGAAGGGATATGGAAATCCAATACCTGTGAAAATGATTGAAAAGGCTTATGCCTTTTCTGGGAGACATATATAAATAGTATTATTTCAAGGAAACCCAGATGTTGGAAGCAGGAGGCCAAATAAGGAACAGCTTGATCTCTTCTGGATCAAAGGTTAAAGTTATAATGTTTTTTTTTTTTTTAAATCTCTCCGAACTAGAGCCTGTGTTTTGTACATCTGAGGATGCCAAGGGGGCTTTAAAAATAAGCAAACCACCTCCCGTTATTCTAGGACATCCTTTGTACTCTGCACAGAGCTTGGTGGCCCCGCGAAGGAACAAGAGAACCGGAGGTCCATGAAGCTAAGATCTGCCCAGGATTCCGCTTCAGCCACCAGGGCGGCGCCATCCCAGCAAGGCTGCCCCACTTCCTTTCAGGCTCCTATCTTTGCTTCAACCCCCAACTGTGTGCTTGAATGCTCTCCAGGAGGGCTCTACTAAAGCAAACAGACTTCATTGGTGTTCCCAGAAATATGGACAGGTTTGTTTTTATCAAGAAATAATTTCAACAAGCAGTGTGGAAGGCTTACTGTGTCTGTCCTATTTAAAGTCACACCCCTGCCCTCTCTCTGCCCCCCACACCTCATTCTTGATCCTGGGTGATTTATCTCCATGCATCCATCCCACCCCCCAGCTCCTGTCCTGCCCCCCCCACCCCCAACTAGAATGTGAGCATCACCATGGCTAGGGTTTTTATCAGGTTTGTCACTGATGTAGCCCCAGAACCCAGCACATAATATGTCTCAAAGTGTGTTTTATGTGAATAGATGTATAACTGTGCTGGTCACTGAAGGGTAAACTGAGTAAGAGCTGCTTTTATTTTTTTTACCCTGAAGCAACTCATTATCTATTCCTTGTATTTATGTATCCTCAATGACTTCCACATTTTCTGTCCCTCTGCTTAAGCTTTAGTACATCACTTAAAAAAAATTATTTTATAATAAAATATTGATCCAATCTCATTGTCTATTGGGAAGCTATTCAACTAGGAAACACAGCAGCCTCAGGATGATCCCATTCCAAAATACATTTGGTGTTACAAGAATCCTTTGAGGCATCATCATTGCAATAAAATAACCCAGTAGTTGTATGGTCTATGTCCACATTATGAAACATTAATGATCGAATGAAAGAAATTCACTTCAGTTTGTAGGAACCAGAACTACAGCTTCTATTCTTCTATTCAGGTATTGAAGAAGCTCTTATTTTCATCCTCCCCCCGCTTCCCTGAACCTTTTATTTTCTGCATTTCATAATTTTTTTTAAAAAGATTTTATTTATTTATTTTTGTGTAAAACTGGGGTGTAGGCCAGAGGTGCGGGGGAGTGAGAGGACTCACCAGAGACAGAGTATGGAGCAGAGCAGGCAGATTTACTGAAATCCATGGCTAAGGGGTACAGTGGGCAAGACAAGCGAGGTCTGCTGTGCCCTATGTGGGTCAGCTCCCTGGTGGGGGATCGAACTCAGAACTTAGCAGTAATAGTACTGAGACTCAACCCCTAAGCCACCAGGGAGGCCCATTCATACTTTCTTTTGAGTATGCAGGAAAACTACTAGATCCTCCAACAGATGATTCCCTTGTCTCATGTTTTTTTGGTAGAAGAGTTATCCCAATACAAGTTCATAAATGTTACAAAAGAATGATTTCATTAACACACAAAGACCAACAGAAATACCTGAGAAACTCCAGGGTGGAAATTAAATCTGAATGATTTATCTAGTATCTGTTGTCAAGGGATTGTCAGAATTAAAAGACCCACATTATCAAGCTAAAATGAGAACAATTTTTCTTTGCCCATTCTAGCTTATTCCATTTTTCAAAATTTCTTTTTTAAAGATTAACTTCATCGAAATTATACGAGCACATAGTGTAATAACCAAATTCTAAAAGGCTTGTTTTGAAAACAGAAGGCCCCTGTTTTCAAGTCCTTCTTGTTCCTAGGGCAGCCAGGCCGAGGGCTTTTACTGGATTCTTCCAGTACCTTCCACTTCTCTAGACAGCATGCAAGTATCACCACTTCAACTTCTTTTTCTTTTCTTTGAAGCTTTATCTAGAAACTTCTACCCTCACTCTCTCCGATGGAGGGAGTTTATGAACTTGCTGAAACCAGGAAAGCCTGAAAACACCTTTGTCGATATTTCAAATGTTACTTCTGTGAACTCTTGAATTCCAAGGCTCTAGCCAGATGGATTTCTCTTTAGAATTCTGAAGAAGCTGCTCTGCTGTCTCCTGGCTTCTAGCCTTGTCATCTGATTTTCCATCCTTTACATTGAAACCTTGGGGCTGATGTTTTAGACATCTCTGGAAGGCTGTGAGACCTGCCATATGTTCTCCACTACCTGAGGCTACTTCCAAGCTCTGTACAGGGTACTTGGCGGCCCTTCAACTGGAAATTCATATCCTTCAGCTCAGGAAAACTTATGGAATTATTTCTTTAAAGATATTTTTTCTCTCCCTTTCATCTATTATCTTGATGTTGGGCCTCTGGGTCAAACTTCCAATTCTCTCATCTTTTCTTGCCTATTTTGTATCTTTAAGTTTTCATTTTACTTTCTAAGTGATTTCTGGTATCTTAGCTCCCAAGACTTCCAGTAAATGTGTTTCCATTTTTTTCTCTTATTTTTAATATCCAAGAGCTCCTCTGTTTGCCTATGATTCCTCCCTCTCTCCCCTCCCTTCCCACCTTCCTGCCTCTCTCCTTCCTTTTTTGCTGTCATTCTCTCCTTGTTTATCAGTCATAATATGACCTCCTTTCTCACATATATATACTTATATTTATATTTTCATACATACACTCATTTATATATTTATATATGTGTATGCATCCCTTTATCATATATATATTTAAAACTATTCTTCTCTTTGGTTTTAGTATCTGTTCTCTCTGTGTGTATATTCATTTCCTATTAACTATTTCTTGCAGTGTCTAGTGATGTCTAGTAATCCTAAGCTATTTTTTTGTAATTCAAAGTGAGACACTTACAAGTGGTTAGTGTTTGGAGGATGAAGCCAGAAAAGGGAGCTTTTGACTCTGTCTTCATTCTAGACTAAGCATAGGTTGAGCTGCTTCCTTGGAGGACACCCAAAATCAGTATCTCTCATTTTATTTTGGCCTGCCCACACCCCTTGCCCTGCCCACACCCCTTGCCCTGGCCACACTCCTTGCCACGCCCACACCCCTTGCCCTGCCCACATGCCTTTGCCCCGCCTACACACATTTCCACAACCCCCCCCCCCCCTTTTGGCTAACTAGATTCTCCAGGGAAGACTCCTCTGACCTGGAGAGTGATACTAGGCAAAAGGAAGTGGAAGCCACTCTGAGACATATTAGCAGATTCTCTGGTTGGGGTTAGTTACCACACCCTCCACAGTCCGGTTTCTCAAAGTCTAGCACCTCAGGCTCTAGCCCCTTAAAGGATAAACCTTTTTGAGATTTTGGGGAGTTTTATGGTATAAGTCAAGAAGCTGCTTTTTAGCTTTCTCCACTTCTAGGTGAGAATCCACACCACCGTGGGTCTTCTAAGTTACAAATTATCCTGTTTCCAGCCTTCCAAACTTGCAATTTACTTCCTTCTTATTCTTTTCATCTTTGTAGGTTATCTGCTTTCAAGGAATAATTTATTTACTGTCATTCCAATAAAATTTTGAAAGAGGACAGAACTAACTGTGTGCATTCAATCTGCCTCTTTATTTATTTATTTATTTTTAAAGATTTATTTATTTATCCACACAAGCAGTGGGTACCGTCAGAAGCGCGGGAGGGGGAGAGAATTCACCAGAGTCAGAGCAGGGAACACAACAGGCAGACTGACGAAGTACACTGCTGAGGGGAGCAGCGGGCGGCAGGAGGGGTCTGTGCGCCATGTGGGACACTCGCCTGGCGGCTGGGGATGGAACTGGCGCTGCATAGGCTGCGGGCAGCCTCGCAGCCCAGTGCTCAACTGCTGTGCCACCGGGGAGGCCCTAATCTGCCTCTTTAATCCATTGCCCCTGTTCCATTTTCCATGGGCCGTTTTTGAAGGCTGCCCCCAAACACCAGCCTCATTCCTCTCTCTTCCCTCAAGGACACCTTGCAGATCTTGAGGTCTCAGTTTGAAGGGAAAGAAGAGGAATTTCAGTTGCTAAAAGGCAAATATGTCCTTAAGTATGTAACTGGGAATTGCATGAAAGGTGTGGGGTATTTGTCTTGGTGACATGAAAGGTATTTTTTCTGTAATAATTTTTTTTTTGGGCCTCCCTGGTGGCGCAGCGGTTGAGCGCTGGGTTGCGAAGCTGCCCGCAGCCTCAGCAATGCCAGTTCGATCCCTGGCTACTCCCCGGTCACTGGAGGAGGGTCCCGCATGGCGCGCAGACCTCTCCTGCCACCCGCTGCTCCCCTCAGCAGTGTACTTCGGTCCTTCTGCCTGCTCTGCTCCCCGCTCTGGCTCTGGTGAATTCTCTCACCCTCCCGCGCTTCTGACTATACCCAGTGCATGTATAAATAAATAAATAAATAAATCTTTAAAAAAAAAAAAGAAAAAAAATAATTTTTTTTTTTTTGCACAAAAGTTGGGCATGAATTTCTGGAGTGGAGGGATGTCAAAAGTTCTCAGAATGTCTCTTCTAGACTTGAGCGTGTAATAACCAAAATGATAGAAATCAAAAGCCCAGCCCAATACAATGTCTTCATTCCATTAGCAAGAAAACTGGTTTTACAGTAAAACTTGGCTGAATTTAAAGCATTAGAAATTTGGAAGACAGGTATCTTCATAACACCATGATTGACTGCCTGCTGACAAAGATGATTTTTTTATGCCCTGGAGAAATTTTCAACTGAAGTGCTTTTCTATAATAAGTACAAATAATAAATATACAACATGCTGAAATCCATATGTTGCCAATTTATTTTTTAATGAAGCAAAGTTAATTTAAGTTCTGGCATTAATAACCACTGCCAACTTAATTTGAAAGTGTTAAAAATAGCTGAGTGGTCTTTAATTTGCCTATACTGTTCTTGCATCTGTCTTCCAGTTTTAAAACTAAAACACTATTGAATTTAAAACTAAAACTAAAAATACATAAAATCTATAAGTGCAATTTTAATTCCATTAAAAATACCCTGAAGTGTACTTAATATTTTCATCCAGCTAAATGATCTCAAAATTTATTTGGCAGTATCTACTAATTGTAACAGGAGCAACATATCATAGTTCTCAAAAAACTGGCAATCCTCTTCCTAAAGTCTTTGATAAATTGTATATTGCGGTTCTTAGCAAGATAATCTTGGATGGGTGGTTCAGATGGCTGTTTTGGCACTCAATAGCTGTACCATTCCTCATGCCTCTATTTTCTCTTCTCAATATTAGTACCTACATGATTATGTTACTGGTGTTGGCAAGAAACATGATAATACATATAAAGCACCATCTGTGTCACAAAATGCACCATGGCTTCCTAATTGGTAATTCTCACAATAGCTTTACCTAGGAAAGACAGACCTGTGATATAGCAAAGAAGGGTTACGTTATTCCTCTTTCTTGGTACATGACCCTCAATTAGTAATCATTACTTTTAATATTGAAAAATATCTTCAATATAATGAATTCTTTTTTGGCCTTGTTTATTTTTTATTAATTTTTTTCTGACATTGTTGTAGTCCCCACAGTTCTCCTACCATCGTATCACCCGTGACTTATCACCACAGTCCCTTGTGTTCATCCCTCCCTGTTTTGCCCCCCTCACGCCCCCTCCCTTGCTTATATGCCTCAGTTCTTTGGTCAGCTTGTTAGTTTGGGCTTTTTCTTGACCTTTTGTCTGGTTTCTCCATTCCACACATAAGTGAGACCATTTGGTATTTATCTTTTTCCTTCTAACTAATTTTGGCCAGCATCATCCCCTCTAGCTCCATCCATTTTGCTGCAAATGGCCTGAATTTGTCTTTTTTGATCATTGAGTAATATTCCATTGTAGAAATATTCCACAACTTTTGGGCCTATTTGTCTGTTTTTGGTGCATTTGGGTTGTTTCCATATCTTAACTATTGTAAATAGTGCTGTACTAAACATAGGGGTGCAGGTTTCCTTTCAAATTAGTGGTTTTGTGTCCTTTGGGTAGATTCCTAGGAGTGGAATCACTGGGTCATATGGTAGGCTCCATTTTTAGTGTTCTAAGGAACCTCCACACAGCTTTCCACAATGGCTGGACCAGTTTGCATTCCCACCAGCAGTGTAAGAGGGTTCATTTTCTCCACATCCTCACCAGCATTTGTTGTTTCTGGTTTTTTAAACATGGTCCATTCTTAGTGGAGTGAGGTGGTAATTATGATGAATTCTTAAATCTCATTATTCAAGGAACAACTAAACTGTTGTTGCACTGTGTTGTGAAAAGGCATTTACTGAATTTTTAGCACAACCTTCAAGATTTTCACCAAAAAGAAGAGTTATTTCAGACTGCTGCAACTCCATATACTCAATCATCTCGAAAACCTTCTCCTATCACAGTATGCTAAGGGCAATGTAGTTAATAAAACATCATTCCTATCCTTAGTGAAATGGTCTATTCTTTTGATTAATCCACATCTGCATGAACATTTAATTGCAGGTCAGTGATAGGACAGAGAAAGAAACAACTCTGGAAGGACTGGCTAACAGGGGAGGATGCACTTGGGTAGCTGGGACTCAAAGCAGATCTCTGACTCAAAACTTTCAGTGTCTTAATCCAAAGCTTATTAAGCAATCAAGTAACATTAAAGGAAGAGATACACATTTGACAACATTGGCATGTGCTTTAAAAAATTGCTGAGAAATACTAATCTGATCTAGAATTCTCAGTCCTCTTTCTCCCTCATCAGCAGTAGTCATTAAGCACAGTGAATTTCAACCCACAATTCTAAAAGAGACTTTTTAATTACTGTTTTTTTTAAAAATCCCCTTTTAATTTGGGAATAAGCACTTAAAGGTTAGCCAAGATGACCATTTTCTGAATTTCCCTCTAATTCAATTTACTTTTGAACAAGACAGAGGGCACTACATATTTTCATGGCTACTTTCCAAAGAGGCCATGTAGTAAATATTTCAATAAATCATTTTTCACATTACTGCATTCATTCCCAGCCTCCTCTGAAACAACCAATTACTTCTCTTGAGTCTTCAAACAATCAAGAAAGGTAAGAAGAGAGACCAGTAGTGATGATGAATTTTCACACACAACATCTTTCACATATTTAAGTATGTCAGGTGGCTCAAATTATGCCCATACAAACATGAACCACATTAGTCTATTAAAGGGTAAACAATCTGGGGTCATATTATTTTGTACAGGTGGAAATACATCTATAAACAGTCAGAACAGGTGATCTGGATAAACTGCAACTTTTATCTACCTGCAAACTTATCCATAAGACTCTTCTATCCCATACTTAAATGAAATTAAACCTTGTCAACCACAAAGTTCAAGATTAAGATCTTTGATGTCAAACACAGCATTCTGAAGCAAGTTTTTATTAAGTAGGCATTCTGTAAATAAAATTGATCTTCAAAGTACTAAACATAGTACTCAGTCCCAGGTAAACAGCAAGTGCTTAGAACAACTGTGTTGAATTAATTTACAACCCTAAACATTCTTTCCTCTGAAATATATTTTAACTCTTTAATTGAATTGTCCATGGCTTCACTGAGCTAATCAAAGGCACTTCCTATCTTTAAGCTAATTTTATTTCCATTAAAATGACCTATGCAACATAGATAATTTGAAACAGCAAGCACATCTATAACACAGCAGCTCTATAAAGTGTGTTTCGTATAGACTATTTGACTATGAAAATTAAGGTTCTTCTGAAGGACTGCATAGTAGACAAAAACAAAGTACCTGAATTTTTACTGTGTAACATTGATATTTTTTCCCATCACTTTTTCCTTTTAGCCCAATAGTAGATCTAAAGTTTTCCTGAAAAAAATAAAAGTTAAAACATTAAGCAAAAATTATTGGTAATAACCGTTGTTTACATTTTTTACATTGATCTCAAAATTCTTCTACATCAGTGATGATCATATTTAGAAGAGATGTTTAGAAGATAGCGAGGCATATCTCTCTATATATATACACACACACACATATATATGTGTGTGTGTGTGTATATATATATATATATATTTGGTTTATTTTACTTATTTTTTTAAAGATTTTTTTATTTTATTTTTTTATACAAGCACTGGGTACAGTCAGAAGCGAGGGAGGGTGAGAGGATTCACCAGAGCCAGAGTGGGGAACAGAACAGACAGACTGACAAAATACACTGCTGAGGGGAGCAGCGGGCGGCAGGAGAGGTCTGCACGCCATGTGAGACCCTCGCCTGTGGCCGGGAATCAAACCGGCACTGCAGAGTCTGCAGGCAGCTTGTAAGCCCAGCGCTCAACCGCTGTGCCACCAGGGGAGGCCCTATTTTACTTATTTTTTTTAAATATTTATTTTCTTACACTGTTGTTCATTTGGGACAGTATTTGATTTCTCCCCTTGGGCATCATCCTCATATTTCTCCCACTACCACAGCACCCTGATCCCCACAGTCCCCTGTGCTCTTCACTCCCCTGTTTGACCCTCCCTTTTCTCCTCCCAGCTGTGAACCTAGTGAGGCATATTGATTAAGGACATGTGTTCCAGAATCAATGAGATTCTGGTTCAGGTGACGGTTTTCCCACTCACCTAGATGGGCCACCTCCCTGTGCCTCTAATTTTGGAGAAATAATAGCACCTACATTGTAATGACGCCGATGTCCTCTGTAAGAGTGATAAGACATACAAAGTGTCATCCCTGCAAGAGTAAGTGCTCTCCAGATGCTAAATGCCACAAGGAATGCTTCTTCCCAAAGTATCCTGTAGTGTTTAGGTGGTCTTCTGTTAAAACAGAATTATGGGGTCTTCGGTATTTGGAAACAGTAGCAGAGTGCACTAGGATTTTGAAATGCCAACAGATATACCATGAAGTCACATTGCATGAAACTTCTGACCCAGAGGGATGAGAAGGCAAAAGCTCAGGCCAGAGAAGCATTCACACATGTTCCTAGAGCCTATGTGACAAAGAATTAAAATAATATATTTTTAAAAATATTTATTTATCTATGCATACAAGAGGTGGGGTACAGGCCAGAGGTGCAGGGGTGAGAGGACTCACCAGAGACAGAGTGGGGAACAGAACAGGCAGAAACACACTGACTGAAACACACTGCTGAGGGGAGCAGTGGGCAGTCAGGAGAGGTCTGCTGTGGGTTGCTCCCTGGCCAGCCAGGGATCAAACTCGTGCTGCAGAAGCTGCGGGCTGCTTCATAGTGTGATGCTTAATCCCTTGTGCCACCAGGGAGGCCCTGGAAATACCCTTTAGAGATGAGGAGGGCAAGTCTGGGTGTTTTCCTGCCTGGACTATGGTGACATTACACATAGCGCTGCCACTTCTACATGAGACACCAGAGGACAAGAACAAAATCGTCATGGAGGTGTAGAGAATCATGATTGGACCATTCTGCAAGGATCTGATGTGTGCCTTTAGGGAGGAGTGATCCACAAGCATGTTTTGCTAAGGCCAGAACTGTTTTTTAGAACAGTGAGCATGGCCGCCATGTAGAAAATGAGAGGAGGGCAAAAGGCAGCAGAGGCAGAAAGAGCAGTTAGGAAGCTGCTAAGTGATGAAGAGCTCAAGGCTGGCTTAGATGTGATGGCACATTTCTGGGTACAGCAGGCAGTGATGTCTGAATGGCACAGAGCACATGCCTGTTCAGGATGACGTGCTCAAGGTCAAACTGAGAACCATCTCTAAACATTCAGATGACCCAAAGAGTTAGGAAAGGAGAAGTGAGGCATCAGATGGGGCTACTGGGAAAGGGTCGAATCTAAGAGTGTGTCAGCGGGCGAGACAGGAGAGGTCTGCTGTGCCATGTGGGTATCTTTACTGCCGGCCAGCATGGAACCCACACGGCAGAGGCTGCGGACAGCTTCACAGCGCTGTGCTCAACTGCCTGAGCTACCAGGGAGGCCCCATGGGAGGGCATTTAATAAATGCTTGTCCACTGAAATTCTTCAGCAGAAAGTAAATAAAGGTGGGCTGGGTCTCAAAACTACACGAATCTGCTGAACCCCTCTGTGCTTGGATTATAAAATGGAAATGTTAGAAATCAAAGGAAGAAATTCTTAAAATAAGTAAGACCATTAAGAATTATTGATGTTGAGGAAGAACAGGAAACTCTCCAGGTTCTGTATATGATGATAATTAATCTAGTAAAGATTTCATATATGTATATGAAATATAATAATTATATATATACAGATATATACTACTAGTTTATAGATATCTGAAGTTTTACCTCTTATCTTTTTATCACAAATAAAATGAAATGCAAGCTTTGTCAAACTTACATGGGAGACCTAATTTTGCATGGAGCTGTTATACCAGGGCAAGGGGAAAAAATGCTTATGAAGCATTCTTAGGTTTTGAGAAAAATCAAATATCTGTAAGAATCTTCATATCTAAAAAATAAAGAACATAAAACTTACAGCCTGGTATTACATTTGTGTTTAAATTTCATTTCATAAGAAAACATTATTGTTTAAAAATATCTTGTCTATTATGAAAAAGTTAAATGTATTAAAATTTTGAGTTGCCAGGCTTCCCTGGTGGTCAATGGGTTAAGTCTGAGTGCTGTCAAGCTATTGCCAGCCACTGGGACATGGAGTTCGATAAATCAATCCCCGGCCAGGATGCTAAACCACATGGCACAGCAGACCTCTCCTGTCTCTCCTGCTGCTCCCCTCAGCAGTGGATTTCAGCAGATCCACCTGTTCTGCTCCTCATCCTACCTCTGGTGAATCTTCTCATCCTCCTGCACCTCTGGCCTACACCCCGGTTCTTGTATGAATAAATAAAAATAAATCTTTAAATAATGAAATTTTGAATTGTCAGAAATTTTTATCTTCTTTCAATCAGGCAGAGTTTGGTTTTGTTAGAAATGTTTGGAATGTAACAGTCAGCCTGACGCTATTTGATATTTTCATAGTCAATGATCAGAAAATCCCCTGTGGCACACCTATTAGAATGGTCAAAGGACAGGACACCAACAACATGTATCGACGAGGAACAATGGGAACGCTCCCTCTTTGTTAGTGGGAATGCAAACACATGGTACAACCACTTTGGAAGACAGTTTGGTGGTTTCTTACAAAAAAGAAAGACATACAAAGTGTTTTTATCATATAATCTAGCAATAGCATTCTTTGGTATTTGCCCAAAGGAAATGAAAACTTTTGTCTACATAAAAAACCTGGCACATGGATATTCACAGCAGCTCTACTCATAACTGCCCAAACTTGGAAGCAAGCAAGATATCCTTCAGTAGATGAATGGATAAATAAAAGTGTGGTCCATCCAGACAATGGACTATTACTCAGGACTAAAGGAAAGGAGCTATGAAGCCATGGAAAGACAGAGATGACCTCAAGTGCATATTACTAAGTGAAAGAAGCCAATCTGAAAAGGAGATGAGGGGTTAGACCTTGACAGGAAGATAGGGACAGAGACACCAGGAGACATAAGAGGTGGGAAAAGTTAGTAACCAGAAAGGAAATCAAACACCATGTTGAAAAATCACCAATTTAGCTATATTAGGACATAAATCCCAAATAGCCAATCAAGAAATTGCACGGCCACTGCTTTCTCCTAGACCCAAAACATGAACACTGCTATAAAACACCTGACATTCCATCCCCCTAGTGGCAATCCTTTTTGGGACCCCTCCCGTGGGGAGCTGTTCTGCTCCTTATCTGTCCTTGCATAAATCTCATTGGGCCTGCTTGCTGCTGGCAGGAGCTGGCCTGTTTCTTCAAATAAAACTTCCTGCAGCTTGCTTACTGTTGTGTATGGGTTTGTTTCATTCTTTGATCCACTGGCCAGGTCAAGTCATGTTACAGATACACACTGCATGAGTCCAACACACTGGGACAAGCAAAATTGTGGAGACAGCAAAAATATCAGTGGTTACCGGGTACTGGGGGGAGGGGGTAGAATTGGAAAAGAATAGATGGGGCACAGAGCATTTTTAGGATGGGGAAATAATATGCGCGATACTGTAGTGGTGGAACCAAGTTATTATACATTTGTCCAAACCCATAGATGTACAATACTAGGAGCACATCTATAAAATTTGGATGATCACACGTGTCAATGTAGACTCAGGGGCTGTAACTACTGTTCCACTCTGATGGGGCTGCTGATAATGCTGGTGTGGGTGCAGGAGGAATATGGGAATCATCCTCTCTATTTTGTTGTGAATCTAAAAGTGCTCTTGAAGAAAAGCCCTTAAATGTGCAACTAAAATCATGAAATATCTCATCCTAAAATGCATGTGTAAGTTCTCTGGAGGATATGTGAATAAGCTGTGCTTTTTAAGTTTTTAAAAGACCTGCATTGCTTATTCTCCATCATCATAAAAAATAGCCCTTGTAGCATCTCAAATAAATCTTCATGGGGAAACCAAAAGATTCTTTGCCTCAAAAACACCACTATTAAAGGAAGCTTCCCTTAAAAACAGCCTTTCTCCTGCTAGTCTTCTTTTTTAATGAATGGATATATCAGAATTAGACTTTTTGCTCTGTGGCATGACATATGGAAACAATTACAAATTACACTAAAATAAATGGCAAGTTTTTTTTTTTAATAGGCAAAAATACCTTATCCTTTAAAACAAGGTATTTTACTTTGATTTTATTTGTAATCAAAATATTTCTCTGGAAGCATTTTCTGTAGTCTTAATTACCCAATTAAACATGTTCCTCTGGGACTTCTATGTCACCGTTGCATGATAATCCTACAGATGGCAAAGGTTTAATATAGTATTAACCAAGCTATTAATTAGATACACAAGTTAAAAGACATCCAGATGATCTTAAGTCATTTTTTTCATACTTCTAATTGACAAAATAGCAGCTGCTTGTCTACTTACTCAGAAGAATAAGAGTCAAACTAGAATAAGCTTGTACTTTGTTACTTGTTTATATGAAATAAAAATGTTAGTCTTTTATTTAAAAAGCCACCACAGGATAAAAATGTGATTCTTAAGAAGTCAGGTCCTCTCTGATCTATGGCTATATCTATAGATCTAAAATTACAGACTATTCCAGACACTTTCATGCATGTTATCTGCAGGGCAGACTATGAACAATATAAAAGATGGTATTCATTGAGTACCTCTTCTGAAATTAATAAATGGAGCAACTATTTTGCAATTAGATGGCAAAGATGGGGAAGTTACCAGTAAGTAGAAATAAAAAAGCTTCGTAAATGTTTTTAGTTTGGAGGATTACCTATTAGGGGGGAAAGAAAAAGCAACTAAGTAATTAGCCATCTTGTCTATGTCTTATATACCATTATCTTTACAAAACGGAAATTTTTTTTTTTAACTCTAAATACACTGAAATATCTCAGCACTACTGGAAATAAGTCTTCTCTGCTCAGTCCTAAGGAGAAAAATTCAGTTTTGAGTTCTGCTTTGTGAGTGCTGGGCTGATTCTTCAAATTCTTTAAATCCAAAGTTAAAAAAGGAAGAATTCGTTAAATTGGATTAAATTATGGATTTATATTTCTTCTTCCATTGGTAGACAGCGTTTTTCAATTTTTTAATAATGGAACACTGACAAAGAACCAGAAACTCTTCATTTTATACTTTAGAAATACCATGAACTATTCTTCCTAAATCACATTTAAGTCCCTACTTAGTCCAATATATCTTCAATGATGCTAAATTACCTAGTCAAACCTGTGCTCTATTTCTTTACTTCTACACACAGGGATGAGGGAGAGCTTAGCAGTTCCTAAAGATTCCTAACATCTTCCCTAAGAATTCTCAAAACACTAGAGAAATGTGCAAAATGCCAAAATTCTAGGTAAGGAAGGCTGTATAGTCATGTCATATAAAAAAAATCTGCGTATTTTATCCAATTAGTATTACAAGAGAAGTATAACCTTGATCATCTGATATATTATTATTAAGTGTCCTAAGGCTCTGTTTTTATTGCACAACAATAAGTAAAACAATATTTTATTTCATTATTATTTTTTAAATTTATTTAGGCATAGAAGAACTAGGATGTAGGCCAGAGGTGGGGAGGGTGAGAGGATTCACTAGAGACAGAGTGGGGAGCAGAACAGGCAGGATGACTGATATCCACTGCTGAGGGGAGCAGCAGGCAAGACAAGAGAGGCCTGCTGCACTCTATGTGGGTCAGCTACTTGGCTGGGGGGTCAAACTCAGGCCATAGTGGTGATAGCGCTGAGCCTTAACCCCTAGGCCACCAGGCAGGCCCCAGTAAAACAATATTTTAACAATAGATTAAAAGAGTGATAGGCTATATCGTCACAGAAATAACAGATCAAATTCTCTAGACCTCTGATAAATGATCTTTTAAAACCATAATCCCTTCCCATCATGTAATACAAGGATTTACTAAGATAAATCAGAAAGGTTAAATATTACTATCAAAATATTAATTATATCTACCTGATTAATATAGGCCATAGTTGCTAAACGATGTCTGATGTCTTATAAATAAATTAATGTAATAACTGACATTGTTTATTTCATGATTATTTGTAATCAATTACCAAAAGTAGATGTGTTTTAATTCAGGAAGAAGAATAATGATGTTACCAATTAATATAATAACTGACATTATTAATTTTTATTTCATGATTATTTATACTAAATTACCAAAAGAGATGTGTTTTAATTCAGAAAGAAAAATAATGATGTTACCAACCCTTAATACTTTGAAATTCATACAAAACATGGAAATTTGGAGCTGATTTTCACAACAATTTAGTTATAGCTCATTTTAATTTATTCAAATATAGTTGACATGATATTTTCACATAATTTTAAATGGGCAGTTGCTAATGACTAAAATTACATCCTTGATTACAGGGAAAGTTTACTAAAAGAATGAAAAACAAAACGATATTTTTTATGTATTCATTTCTTATAACCTTACTTCTCATTTAAAATATCTATTTTCCCAGAAATGTTCATCCTTAGAAGAAGTAAATCCTTTGGAAACAATCAGAGATATGCAAAAATATTTATGTACGTGGGTATTCAGAGAGTAATTTTAATACTGAAAAAGAAGCAGCATCTTGATCAACAAGATGGAATTCGTTAAGAACTGGTTAAATAGGGCCTCCCTGGTGGTGCAAGGGGTTAAGCACCGTACTATGAAGCAGTCCGAAGCCTCTGCAGCATGAGTTCGATACCCACCCAGCCAGAGAGCAACCCACATGGCGAAGCAGATCTCTCCTGTCTCACCTGCTGCTCCCCTTAGCAGTGTATTTTAGTCAGTCTGCCTGTTCTGCTCCCCACTCTGTCTCTGGTGAATCTTCTCACCCCTCTGCATCTCTGGCCTGTACCCCAGCTCTTGTATGCATAAATAACTAAATCTTAAAAAAAAAAGAACTGGTTAAATAGAGAATTGGTTAAATATTATATAACCAAACAATTAAAGAACTGATTAATAAGTAATTGGTTAAAAAATACACAGCTATAGGGCCTCCCTGGTGGCGCAAGGGGTTGAGACGCAGACTATGAAGCTGTCCGCAGCCACTGCAGCACGAGTTCGATTTCTGGCCAGGGAGCTACCCGCATAGCGCAGCAGACCTCTCCTGACTTGCCTGCTGTTCCCCTCAGCAGTGTATTTTGGTTCAATCTCTGCCTGTTCTGTTCCCCACTCTCACTGGTGAATCTTCTCACCTTCCACACCTCTGGCCTGTACCCCAGTTCTTGTATGCACAAATAAATAAATCTTTTTAAAAAAACACAGCTATAAAGTGTTACTATAGATCAGTCAATACAACAGAAATAGAATCCAGTGACATTGGTAGTTTTAACTTTCCCAGTAGGGACATTCAAAAGAGCAAAAAGAAACAAGTGAAATTAATTGTTACTACTATATTCTATGTAAAGCAACATGCTTGAAATGTTTTAGCATGTAATCAATATTAAAATAATCAGATTTTAAACTTTTTCTGGTGCTGTTTGGGGATCTCAATGCTTTCTGTGTCCCATCCCAACTCTATTGCCCAATGGAAGAGCAATGTTGCTAGCGGTTATAGCATTGAAGACAGAAGCTAAAGACAACGTTTAGACCTAGACCTAGAAAATAATTAATAATAGATTAACATTTAAGAAGAGATTATATAACATATGTACAGTATGATTCTAATTGTGTAAGCTTTAAAGATTCATGACTTGGAGGGAAAAAAACATAGAAGGATAGATACCAAAATGTGTACAATGCTATTTTGGGAAACAGTTGTTTTCTTATTTTTCTTTCTGTATTTTCTAACTTTGACACTATACCTATGTTATGTAGACATTAATAATAATTATATTACTGTTCTCCAATCAGCATTAATTATATTTATGATGACCTCAGATGACAACTCTAAGAACTTGATCCCTGAAAAGTATCCGTATCTATCTTTGTTCTGCATTTCATACTAGTAAATAAAAATTTCACTGTTCATCGAGAATAAACCACCACTATGAACAAGACATATTTTGAGCATGAGCCCTAACACTGGCCCCTTAAATGTGGTGTGTGTGATTATAGTACAAGAATTGTGAATAAATTATTTCATTGCCTGTTAAATAACTTTTTGTGAAGTCCAGACAACAATCATAAATAGCCATTATTTATAAAGTTTCCATTTAAAGCACTTGGGGGAATTGTATAATAAATAGGCAATGTGACCAGCTCCTCCTTGTACTCCCAAAACCCACAAAAAAGAGAAGAAATACATAAAATGGGCAAGATGCTAAATACAGACAAAATCCACTTTGAAAAAGTGAGACTAAATTGAAATGAATGTTGTGTGCAAGGCACCCACTTCATAAAGCAGTGATCTTACGTGCTGACTTCCTTCACTCCATTGCACCCCATCACCCCTACCCCAGGCCCCAGCACATGCACAAGCTCTCAGGACAAAACTAGCTACCTTCCTCTTTAACGTTCTCTACTAGCATTTCCCCATCACTAACTCTACACTGTCTAGACATTCCTCATTGCATCCTCAGCAAAGTTCCTGGGACCCTTAATTAGGTCCAGAAAACATTTGACATTCATTTATTTTATTGAGAAATTTTATTGAAGTCTTACTTGCAAAGTTAGGCTGACAGCTAGGAGGAGAAATATACAACACAAAGAGAATTGCAGAAGATGATAAGGGCAATCAAAGAAAAGGTGCACTGAAAGACAATCATAGATGGGGGTTTGGGGGCAGGTGATCAGGAGAGGCTACTCCAGGGACAGTGGACTAATCCCACTGATGGTGGGACCTGAAGGATGGGCGGCAGCAAGTGGAAAGTAGCAAGTGCCTGTCTGCAGGGGTGTGAATGCCGGTGCCGGGTGGATGTGCATACAGGTGAATTCAAGAGGTCTAGGGTTGCCTGGGCTCTGGTAAGGGAGGGGAGATCACTGGAGACCTCTCAGTCTAACAGAAGGGCCAGCAAGTATGTGGGCCACAGCTTTTATTACCAACAATAATGCAAGAGATAAAGTGTTTCAAGCATTCTTGATGACTCAGGTATATGCAAGGAGCTTTACACATAATAATGGATTCATTCCTTACAGCAGCCCTTTGCGGGAGATAGTATTAACCACCTGAAAAGTCAATCACTTATCTAAGGTGATACGAGTTGTAAAGGACAGAGCAGGACCTGCAGATACCGAGTGAGAGAACTCACTCCTTCGCTAGGCTGATTCTCCTCCCAAGTTTTTCACCCTGATGGTATCTGCCTGAAGATTTATGGGGAAAGGCACAATATTTTGAAAGAAGACAGTGGATGGGCCTCCCTGTGGCCTAGGGTTTAAGGGTCAGCACTATTACAGCTACAGCCTGAGTTCGTTCCCCAGCCAGGGAGCTGACCCACATGGCACAGCAGACCTCTCCTGGCTCATCTGCTGCTCCCCTCAGCAGTGGGTTTCAGTTGATCCACCTGTTCTGCTCCCCACTCTGTCTCTGGGAATCTTCTCACCCACTGTTCTGCTGGCCTACACCCCAGTTTTTCTACACACACACACACACACACACACACACACACACATACACACACACAGACAGTGGAGAAAAAGAAACAAAGAAAAACAAATGAGATGTATATTGCTAAAAGAATAAACCTACCTTGTGGACATTAAAGTGCAAATTCACTCATGTCTAAACCATGGAGACCAGGACAAAGAAATCTGTGTAGCATGCCGCTGTAGGTATGTCTGTGGTTTTGTCTTCCTGAATCAATTTTCCTGGTAAAAGCATTTTTCTCTTAGGGAAGCTATAGCTCAGCCACTCTTAGCTGATGGTGGTTTTGGTGGAACAGACCCTACTCAGATCTTCGGGGTTGTACACACAACCCTCTAAACCTAGGCATCAGCTCATTCCATTTCCTTTGCCAGTAATTGGCTCAGAGATCATATCGGCACAATGGCCTATGAACTCGATTCTGGGACATTTCTGAATCATTGAGAAAGATGTGAAGTTGCAGCTGCTGTGAGCTGCATGCTGGACCACATGCCTGAGAGATGAAGTCAGGACAGGGAAAAACTTGCCTGAAGCTGAAGACAGGGGACCTGACAAATTATTGAGCACGTGGAGTCAACACACTAGAAGGAGATTTATTCTCAGACTTTTCAGTTGCATGAAACAACAGACTCCCATTGTCAGAAAAGTTATTTTGAGTTGGACTGTCCATCAGGAGAGAGCTGGTATCAGTCAGAGCAAACTAGACAACGATGAAGGTCAAAGTAAGATCAGTAAGATCAGTATTAGCCAAAATGGCAGAAAGGTGGACTGAAAGGTCCTAAATTAGATGTCCACTGAGTTAGAGTGAAATGGCTCTCCTTATTTGGGAGGAGCAGCCCCAAAGTAGAAAGTGCAACTTTGAAAGGCATGTGCACACAGCCAGCAGTCAACAGTCACTGGCTGTTTTCAGTGCACTGGACTCGGTACTGGGTGCAGGAATATAATGAAGCAGACATAGCTCCAGCCCCACTCAGAGCTCAGGGGCTGCTCTGAAGGGCAAAGGAAGGAAGCATGGTTAGCATACCTACTGCATAATTTACCTACAAACGAACACGGTGCAGTAAAAGCAGCACTTGATTAAAAAGAAAAGTTTTGGTGCTCTGGTCTAGACATAATTATCTTCCACGGAACTCTATAATGAAAGGCCAAATGTGCAGAGGCCAAAAGATAAGGATCCGAAAGATGACAGATCAGCATTACGACGAGCAGTAGTTATGGGCAGGAAGGCTTAGAACTTGAACTGCAGAAGTCTAAGTGGACTCAGCTCTCTTTGCAGAAATTTCCAAAAGTTGCTACAGGAAGAGTTCAAGCCAGCAAGTCAAGGTGTATTGCAAGGAGGGGCACCATAAGAAGGGGCCAGAATAAAAAACTGTCCCCCAAAGAAGTAGTACAGCAGCTCCCTGAGCTCTGTACTCGCCAGCTCTTGAGCCCTGTAGCTCATCTCTCTCCTTGCCAGTTACTGGCTTTTCCCAGATCATTTCTAAATCCAACGAGACTGGATATTAACAGCCCTCCCAAACTTAAGATCCAGTGCCCCAGACTTAACAAGAGGCTCCTGGGTTCTGGTTTCTCATGTTCTTATGTGCCTGGTCTTCAGAATTGGATTTTTTCTTTGGCTCCTGCTTAGTTTCTCTTGTCTGATCCCCAAATACCTCCTCACCCTCCTTCCTGAGATCCCCAACTCTGCTCACCTGGCTGAGAAGCCACCAGCCCCCGCGGGACATCTGATGCCAAGGTTGCCTCAAGTGCCCCTGAGCTTATCACTCGTCTCCTACCTCCTCCCACTGCTCTTGCCCACTCTTTCATCTCTCAGGTCCTTTCCTTGCTTGACGTGTAGTGTGCAGGTTTTTTTCCCAATTTGCTATGAAGACTCATTAAGTTTCAGGCTTCAATCACAGAGGATTTAATCCATCTTTGCAGTGGGTGGGGTATGGGTAAGTATACATATAATTAGCCATGCTCTTAAATTAACTGGTAAAACTTCATGTAATCCACCTTATAGGGTTGTTTTAGTTCTTCTCAATTCTGATGTTTACAAAAATCCCAACATAGGATCTTATTAGGTGTTAGTAAACCAAAACTCCTCACTCAACACAAATATGCCTACTGAATTACCTCAGCACTGCTCTATTATTTATTTTATTTTTGCATAGAAGAACTGGAGTGTTGGCTAGAGGTGTGTGGGGGGGGGGAGAGGATTCACCAGAGACAGAGTTGGAAGAAGAACAGACAGACTGAAATACTTGCAAAGGAGGGCAGCAGCCAAGACAGGAGAGGTCTGCTGCGCCCTATGTTGGTCAGCTCCCTGGCCAGGGATCGAACTCAGCCCACAGTGGTGACAGCACTGAGCATTAACCCCTAGGCCACCAGGGAGGCCCATGGTGAAACATTTGTAGAACAAATCTACCAAAGAACAAAAAACAAAACAAAGACCAATGAGACAGTATAATCTATAGACTAGATCAAACAGACTTGAATACTAATTTTGTTTGTTTAGTGGAGTATTCATTTAACCATCATGTTCATATACTCATTCAACAAGTATTTAGTGACTATTTACTGTGCATCAGATAGTGATTTGGCCTTGGGGATAGCAGGGAAGGACACATTTTCTGCATATTTCTGTTCTCATGGGTGGATCCACCACTTAGTAAATGCAACTTTCCTTCCTGCCCGGACAACTCTGCTTAGTACATATTCTTCAATGGTATGTCCAACTCAAAACTCAATTGTTCAAAGAAGTGTTCCTGTAATAGTAATATCAATAAGCTGAGATAATCTCATTTAACCCATCATCTACAGAGGGGAAGCAAAGTTAAAATGGCTTCCTCAAGGTGGTCTACATAGTTACTGTCTATGTTGAAAAAAGGACTAAATTTTTGGCTTCTTAACCCAGTGCTCTTTCTTCTATTGCACTAATATGGCAGTCACTATCCCATGTGGCTATTTAAATCTAGATTTACAGTTGAAAAGCCAGTACTTCAGCTGTGCTAGCTACATTTTAAGTGCTCAATAGCCCCTTAAGAGTGGTGGCTGTCATACTAGACAGTGAAGTAAATAGACTATTTCGATCACTATAGAAAGTTCCAAAAGGCTGTGCTGCGGGGTCTAAACACACTGTTTGCATCATTCTTGCTCAGCATTTCTTAAACTTTAATATGCATAGTATTTACCTGAGGGTCTTGGTTAAAATACTGATTCTAACATCGTAGATTGGGGATGGCACCTGAGATTCTAATATCCTAACAGATTCTGAGCAACAGAACTAACTACTTCTTGTTCGAGGGCCACCCTTGGGGTTTGGAGTACAAAGATTCTAGCCCATCACTGTAGTTAACACAGCAAGATTTAGTGCCCTAGTAATTTAATGTGTATGATTTTTTTTCTCTTCCCTATTAGATTTTAGGCTCTTTAGGATGTAGAACTACATGTTATTCTTCACCTCCCTCATCACAGATTGTACAGTGTAGGGAAACATGGCTAGTAATTTTCTCTATCTATAGGTGCATTACACTTGATGCAAAGTGTTGCAAAATTATAGTTTCTTTTTCTTTAAAAAAAAACACTGGGTCTTTCACCAAACCACCTATTGCCTTCAATTTCCAAAAGTGAGATACTGGCTAGCAGTACTGTTAATGCAAAAAAAAAATTCAAGAAAAAAAGGAAATTAATCCTATTTAAGGGCTTTAAAATGAATTGTAAATTTTACTTTTACAATTCATTAAATGAATTAAGTAATAATTTATTTATTTAAAATAATTTCAGGATATAAAGTGTTTCCTTGACAGCTGGAGGAATGTTAGTCTCCTGAAAGTATAAATAATATCCAAGCTCTGTCCTAAAATTAGAAAATGACTAACATATTTACAAAAATAATACAAATTTTATCAGTGTCTATGACTGAGACTTTACGTCCTACCCTGAAATAGAGAGAAGCCCTTTTTTATGGGACAGCTGGCAGCTGTCCTGATATAAACAGGCACCTCTGTAATCCTGATCATAGTTTTCCATCAGCAATTTCCATTTTTTTCCCAGAAATTTCAGTGGTTACTATTTGCAATAAGTTATTAATTAAAAACTTGCAGTTCAGTTTAAAAGGTCAGTCATTTTGTATTTAAACCTCACATATTTATGCATTAAGTCTCTAAAGAAATGAGTCCTTTGTGCCTTCTCAAATGTATTCCTTACAAAGCAACAAGAAAAAAAAGTTTTATTAATGTACAAAACTGAAAGAAATGTCAAGTATGCTAGAGTTCTGGTTTTGATTTTGGACTTCAGAGAAAGTTAAAGAAGCAGTGGAACAGAGCCCTTTAATTACAATCCAATGTCCAAGAGAAAAATATCTGATATCTCTTCCAGTTGGCATTCAAGCTGGTGTGAAGGAAAATCAAGTACGATTAGTATGACATAGAGTTATTCCACCTAGTCACGTTCATTAGGAATTATACTGTGTGTACATCATGAATCTCTGGTTTTGTTTAAGATCTTGTTTGACATATTCAAAGATGGAAAAGTTTCATGAGTTAAATCAAAACTTTTATTTATGCAACACATCCTAAGTCAATGAAAGTTTGTGCTAAGATTCCTCCAACTCCCACTTCATTTCGGGTTTGGGAACTCAGTGACAGCCTAAGTTTTTCCCCAGAGGAGAGTAAATAGCTCTTGAAAGCAAGATGGCAGCAATGTGATGGTTGAGAGTTTGCGCCTGGAGTTACATCCTGAACTCCAATGTTCCACTTGACCTCCTCATCATGCTGACTTCAGGAAAATTAGCTATTACTTTAGGACTCAGTTTCTTGATCAGTAAAATGGGAATGACAGTAGGACTGTAGGGAATATTAAATGCAATACTAGCTATATAGCACTTACACGGTAAGCAAGTATTTAGCACACGGGAAGCTTTACATGAGAATTAATTATTCCTATTAGATCTGAAAGGGAGTTATCATTGCTCAGTGACCATAAAATACTTTATTTTCTCCTAGAATTGTCCTGGAATTCCTCTATAACACCCACTGACAGATCAAATGATTCAAAGACATTGAAACTCAATTTCAGGAAATATTAACATCCCGATAGAGTCAACAGCATAAGATGCACTCTTCCACCAGAAAACTTTTAGTCTTGGGTGTTGCTGAAGTGAGGTCCAGATAGCTCTGAACAAAGCAGAAGTTGCTAATTAAGTGCATAATTTATATTGTAGAGAGGAACATTCTGACTTATTCAGGTCACGAGGAGGCTGAGTTTTGTCCTTAATTATCTACTTTGGTTTTTGTTAATACAAGAATCATGCCAACTCCTTGCTTCTCTCACTGAGTGTAGAATGGACTGAGATGGGACAAGAACCATTTTCCTCTTTGGCAACAAGGGACAGCGGTCCCAGCAATGCCAGTCTCCTATCATCAACCTGTGATTCAGCAGTCAGGTGAGAAGAAACAGGAAGTGCACATTCCTGACATCTGCTCCACCTTTCTCTAAAGGGAAAGTAGCTTTCGTATTGGTGTTTAAGATGCTGATGACAACGCTACCCAGTAACAAGGAACCCACACCCCCCACAAGCTGGAAGGTGCCGGGTGCCTGGAGTAAGGAAGAGACACAGGCTTGAAACTTCACATTCATACAGCAACTATCACGTACTTGAAAGTCATTGCGTGAATGACGCAGATTTCCAAATGCATCAATCCAAACTGCACCTTAGTTGCTCATAGCAAGGATGTGCAGAATGTAGGACAAATACTTCATCTCCCAAAGTCACAGCCACTAAATTGGTGATTTAAATTTTGTTTTAATATGCTCACAGAAAACATTAAAATTCAACACATTGAAATATTTTTTAAAGGAAGATTATCCTGAAACTGATTTGAATGACTCAGCAAAACATTTTCTTTTTGCAGCTGATTTTTTTTTTTTAAATTAAATTCTTAACTGGCAGTGGAGGAAAGATGCTTTTAGAGGTAAGAATGTAGTCTTTTCTACACACTGATGAGCAAACGTTTTTGAAAATATATGGGAGACCTTTCCCGGACCTTCCCTGCAGGCTCAGAATTCAGCCTTTTGCCTTGTAGAACTTCAGTTTGATGACAAGCCAAAAAAGAAAAAAGGATGTATAAATTATGAAAACTCTGAAAAGACTCCCACCTCATTAATATGTCTCAAAACACATTGCTTAAGGGTAAAGTTAATTAAATCACAGTATACATAAATTTGAAATGGACTGGTAATCAATCACAGACAAATTTATGTTATATAGAGACATATAGTGGACATTAATAAAAGTTAAATGAAAACCAGATTCATACAATGGAAGGAACTTTTCACTTGATTTGCTGCTGACTCTATGCTATCTGGTTTTTGGTAATATTTGCAGCAAATGGAAGAATTAAAAGCTTCTTTGACTGAAGTCCTTAAAGTGATGAATCTCCCATGTAGTACTTGAGAATTTTTCTAAGGTGACTTCAAAAAGGATCACATTTTCTAATAGTGCAATAAAACTCTAAATTTACTGGCTCAATTAGGTAGTTTTGCAACTTTTCCAAGAATTCTGCTTCTCTGTTTTGTTGTCATCTGTCTTTGGGTCTTTCACTTTCATTGCATTTCAATTATTTTGCATGAAGGGAAAAGAAAAATAGAGACATTTAAAGCAGTCATTTTGATTACATGTTAACAGTTCTGATGCAATGTACCCTGAGTTTTTCTTTCTGTTTTTTTTGTTTTGTTTTGTTTTGTTTTGTTTTGCAATTAGCTGCAGGTTCACAGGATTCATGTATGCCCACTAACAGGAACAATCTAGAAAAAATATGACTCTATGTGGCTATTATGACCTCCATCCCTGTAGTGTTATTTCCTTTATATATCTTGCTCTTAGAATATAGAGTCTTAGAAATGTGGTCTATATATAGACAATGGAATACTACTTAGCAATCAAAAAGAGTATAGACTCATGCCATTTGCAGCAACATGATGGTGCTGGAAGGGATTACGTTCAGTGAAATAAGTCAGAAGGAAAAAGAAAAATATTGGATGGTTTCACTTATAGAAGTGAAACAGGGCTGAGGAAATAAAAAAAAAACAAATTTTCAGGCAAACTATAGAACTGAGATATACTGCAGGGGAGAGGGAGGAAGTGGGATCAAAAATTGGGAGGGAAGAGAGACTATGATGATAGTTCACTGGTGATTTGGGGGTGGGTACTTTATAGGGATTACACCTGAGAGGAGAAATCAAACATCATACAAAGATGGACAATGATGTAAAAATAAAAAGTAAAAAAAAAAATAAAATAATATAGAATCTTAGAATGGGAAGGCACTTAGAAATGAGCTACTTTAAACCTCCAATTGAGGCCTCTTCCTAGCAAGTGCTAAACAGAGAAAGTGGTTTAGGGTTGAAGGACTAAAACCAGTGTCCCCATGTAGAATACAGAAAATTATACAATGAATTACTGATGTTATTTTTACGATTGAATGGGATAACATATGTGATGATAAATAATATTATTTATTTAATCAAGATGTGATCAAATAAATCATTATTTGATCAATTCCTGATTAGAAGTTAGGAACTGGATAAATCCACTCCCAAGGATTTCAGATGAACCCATTAAAGGTTACTATGTTTATAACTGACAATTTTAATTTATAAGAGAGGAAAATCAAGATTAAAATTTCACAGTATATATTCGGCTGTCAAAAAAGTTTGAAAAACACAAAAAATACATCATGACTTTTCCAACAACACTTTATTTTTATATAAACACATATCCAATATCTTGAAATAGCTATAATATAGGAACACAAAAATATTTCTTCTGTAGGGCCTCCCTGGTGGAGCAGCGGTTGAGCGCTGGGTTGCGAAACTGCGCGCGGCCTCTGCGGCGCCGGTTCGATCCCCGGCTGCTCCCCGGCCACCGGAGGAGGGTCCCACATGGCGCGCAGACCTCTCCTGCCGCCCGCTGCTCCCCTCAGCAGTGTACTTCGGTCCTTCTGCCTGCTCTGCTCCCCGCTCTGGCTCTGGTGAATTCTCTCACCCTCCCTCCCGCACTTCTGACTGTACCCAGTGCATGTATAAACAAAACAAACAAACAAACAAACCAGCAAACAAATAAATAAAGCATGCCTCTATTAAAAAAAAAATTAAAAAAAAAGAAGTGGATTTAATATTTCTTCTGTGCTTCCTAAGCATAACTGTAACACAGAAGATGGGGCGGAGGGGGGCAAAAATGCATGTCCACAAGGAGAATTCAGTCTAGAAGGCAGAGGAGGCATCTGTTCACACCAGAATAACTGCACAAGACAGCATAAGCTAAGAGGTGAAGAAGGGGTGCAAGATAATGAGTTCCGAGGAACATGGGCTGGTCCACGAAGTTTGGTCAAAGAGGAAAGAGGTGGAATTTGAGCCCGGCCTTAAAGGTCGGCACTTGGAGAGATGAGGAAGATTGAGGTTGTCCTCTCGTGTGGTGAGAATGTGCTGCCCTGTCCAACCTCTATCTCCAATCTAATGATGAAGATGCCAACCTAAGTCCAGAAGGTTCTGTGATTTGGTATAAGAAGAAGAGGGAGAATTTATGTGCTTGTGGCTTTCTAGATGCTGATCCCCATGAGAAGCAGAATAAAAGTATGAGGAATTACATTAATCAAGATTTGTAGCTGTAGGGGCCTCCTTGGTGACCTAGGGGTTAAGTCTCAGCGCTAACACCACTGCGGCCTCAGTTTGATCCCCAGCCAGGGAGCTGACCCATATGGCGCAGCAGACCTCTCCTGTCTCACCTGCTGTTCCCCTCGGCAGTGGATTTCAGTCAATGCGCCTATTCTACTCTCTACTCAGTCTCTGGTGAATCTTCTCATTCCCCACACCTCTAGCTTGCACCCCAATTCTTTTACATCACACAAAAAAAAGATGTGCAGACGTCTCAGGGGCCCATTTTCCCAGGCAGGTGTGGCTGAGTTTGCTCACAGATAAGAATTATTATCCATCACACAAGCTCCAGAGGCATCCATGCTAAGGGGGCTTTTGTGAACACAAGCTAAAAACTGTAAGAAACACAAGAGGGAAACAATGGTTAAAATATGGGTTGTTATGAAGCTCCCTCAACATGGTTGTGTAAGTTTTAGGCAGAGTTCTCAAGTTAGGGCCTATTGTGATTCACGCCACATGTCTCCTGAGGGCCCAGAATCAGGTAACACCCTCATCTTCTACTTCTACTGCATCCTGACCATGTACACTTGGATGACTCTAAGGCACTCTGCTTTATGTGTGTGTGTGGGGTGTGTGTGTGTGTGTGTGTGTGTGTAAGGCAACATCCACGTTCCTTATTGCACAGAACACACACACTTCCTTTCAAAAGTCATCTCTACCAGAAACCTAAAAGTCAACATATACTCTTCTCTGTCTCCCTAGATTTTGCAATAGATAGCTCCCTAACCACCCCAGTCTGGTCTCACCTCCTCCCATCTACCATTCTCCAGACTGCTGTCCCAAGGAGTATCACCTACAGGATAACATCTTACCTCCTCTTTAGCGAAGCAGGAAAAGGCATCATTATCTGGTCCCAGCCGACCAGTCTGACCTGAGCTTCCAACATTGTTCCCTTGAAATTTGCATTCTGGAAACATCTAATTAACTTCAAGGTCCCTCGACCTACCCTGCTTTGGGGCCTCCGTGCCTGGCACCAATGCTTTCCTCCTCACCACACTGACAGCTTGGAAGATTTCTCCATTCTCTTCTAGCCTTAGCTTAGATACGACCTGTGTTGATTCTTTCTTGGCCCCACATGCTGAGCTGTGGCCTGTCCATGCATCCTATGGAATGACAATGGTTTACAACGTCTTTCTACCCACGTTGTAAGCTCCTAGACATCAGGAACAAACCCTTACTCTCTCCCACTCTGCCATCCCTGACACGGTAGCTCGGCCAGGCAAAAATCTGTCGAGCAAATGACTAAACATTACAATGAAGAAGAGAGGCCTCAATATTAAGTGGTTAAAACCAACGAATTTTGAAGAAATTCACTGCAAACATAATTTATGTTTATTATTATTTTTTTTTCAAAAACAGCTAATGAGAGAACCTTACATCTGTCATACAATAGGATAGAAAAGCAGCATCGTATTTCTTTGAAATGGACTCTAGGGCACAACCTGAATTTATAGAGTTTTAAAACTCTTTTCAGTTCATCTTCAAACTTATCTAGAATATATATATTTTTTAAATTTTTGCATAGAAGAATTGCAGTGTAGCCCAGAGGTGCAGGGAGTGAGAGGATTCCTCAGAGACACAGTGAGAGCAGAACAGGTGGGTCTATTGAAATACACTGCTGAGGGGAGCAGTGGCGAGACAGGAGAGGTCTGCTGCACCATGTGGGTCAGCTCCCTGGCCGGGGATTGAACTTAGGCTGCAGTGGGAGCTTGATAGCACTGAGACTTTAACAACCCTGTACCACCAGGGAGGCCCTAGAATATTTTCAATCACGTCTGTCTGACCAGAACAACAAAAACAAAAAGACAAAAATTAGGAAAAAAATTTAGAACAAGTTAAGAACAGGGATTTAGCATGAACTCAGCGTTGAGAACTCTCAAAATTATGTTCAGCCCTCCATTATACAGTGGGAGACACCATGAAACTGTCAAAAGAGTTCCTCTTCTTTACATTTCTTGAAAAAACTGGGTGACATGCAGATCCAAGCCTGAAGTCACAGGACTGAACTCTACAATCCTCAAATTTTGAGTATTTAGTTAATTGCAATCATTTACTTTTCTTGGGAATTAATAGAAACCATCTGCTTAATGATAAAGTTGAGCTCTGCAATTATTTGAGGAAAAATGTGCTGCAGTAAGCATAAAAGAGCCTTATTGAGGAAGTCTGCTAGACATATGTATTTTTTTTAATAATTAAAGCCAATTGCATTCATTAATTTAAAAATGCTGTTGTGATCAGCTGCCTCAATTTTTTATTTATCAGGGCCATCCTGGATAATATGCACCCACGGAACCTTCAATTTTAAACTTATGTAGGTCAAATAACTATAATTCTACAGATGGTTGTGATCACACATCAGAATATTGGGGTGATCATGAGAAAAAGTAAAGGTGGAGAAATAAATATTCACTGTGAAGACTCGATCCACTTTCTGTGTCTTATACCTGTGTGGAGCTGAGTTATTTTCCTTTTCTAGCAAACAGGAAGACTGCTGTGAGCGCTCCAAGCAAAATGCCTTTGAACTGGCCATCTCTCACAGCTCCCGGGGACCGGACGGCGGGCCTGGGGCAGATGTGAAGGGCCCCAGAGGAACAGGCACATTGTGTTACACAGAAGCCTGCAGAAGGCGAAGAGCCCATGTCTCCTCTGAATGGCTGTAAATATTGATCCACCTGTAAAGAAGTAGGTGCCATCTCTGGTGGCAAATAAAAAAGAAGGGTGGAGGGAAGAGAAACAGCATGTTAGGGCCGACAGCTCCAAGCTGGTTGCTCTTCTCTGTGTGTGGCCCAAAGGAGGGGGAGATGTTTATTTGGACACACTCCCTTTGGAAAAGAAGCCAAGTGATGCCTGCTTTTGAAAGGGCCCAACACTGGAACATAGTTTGCTTCACAGGCAGGGAATAGACAGTCTTTAGCCAATATAATGAAAGGCCATATTTATTTGTTTATTTAATTTATTATTTTTGTGTAGAAGAACTGGGGTGTAGGCCAGAGGAGCGGGGGGGTGAGAGTATTTTTAAAAATGAGAGCATATTTATTTTTTTTAAGAAGTTGCTTCTGAACTTTATTCTTAACTCAATCCACTTGAGATCCACATTTTTTTTTTTTTTTTGCATAGAAGAGATGGGGTGTAGGCCAGAGTTGTGGGAGGTGAGAGGATTCTAGAAACAAAGTGGGGAGCAGAACAGGCAGATCTACTGAAATCCACTGCTGAGGGGAGCAGCAGGCGAGACAGGAGAGGTCTGCTGTGTCATATGGGTCAGCTCCCTGGCTGGGGATTGACCCAGGCTTTATAGGTGACAGCGCTGAGACTTAATCCCTAGGCCACTAGGGAGGCAACCGAGACCTCATTTTAAAATCTTTGGTGAGAAGCAGTTAGTCCATACCTCCTCATTCAATAAAACCTCCCCCTCTAGTTCTGTGATGATTAACTGGTCACTGTGTTGTTCTTGCCTGACTGTATGGCCCAAGGCTAAGAAGAGAGGTCTGCAAACTCTTAGGTGGACAAGGAGCAGATGGTTAGTGATCAGAGGGGCAGGGGCTTGGTGGGTGGAACAGGAACAGGGGTGTGGTGCTCGCAATATGAATGTCTGTATGCACCCCCAGGCTCTTTGAAAAAAAAAAATTTTTTTTTCCCTGAACACATCCACTGTGTTATGTTACTGAAAGGCATGCGGGACCCGGAATGAGAGGGATGCAGGTGGTTCCCAGCTCAGCTGTTACTTGGGCGAGCTGCTTCGTGTCTCCTAGCTCCAGTCTCCTCGTGTGTAAAATACAGATTTTACCAGACGACCTGCACACAATGGGGTGTGAGGTACACAGCACAGCCCTCACGAGAGTGTGGACAACCTGTGTCCAAGCCCAGTTCTGCCACTTCCCCCAGGTGTCTTGGGCTGAATCCCTGGACACCTGTCTCAGTTTCCTCCTCTGAAAAATGGGTCCAATAAACACACCCACTGGGCTAAGGGGAACATTAAGTGAGCTGAGATAAAGGTCTTAGCACTGAACTGATCTGGCTGAGTGATGGGAAGACCACAAGGCCACCCATGGAAACCTCCATGTACTAAGTGCCCATTACACAGTCTCTATCAATTCTTACTGTAAAGAAATGGAAAAGGCAAATGAGTGAAAAGGGGAAAATCTAGTAATGCATAATGGGACAACTTTTAGGATTAAGTAAAGTATTATTAAAATACCAAGAGGTAGTTGGGAGAGAATTTATTCCCAAGATGACTCTAGCAATTTAATTTCCTTATTATCTTCTAAAAGGGGTCTGGTCTAGGGTGCTGATGTGATTCAAAGGTAGAAGGTGAGGCCCAAAAACAGTACACAAGTTACTCAACTTGAAACCTGTAAGACAGCAAAAGCATCACAGGAGGGGAGGCAAATTCCTATTCAAAAGGGGGAAGTTTCAAGTTAAAAAGAGATGAGAAAGTAAGTTTATGTTAATTTTTAGGGTCTAATAGAAAATGTCATGTGTATTACAGTGGTACTCATAGTCTATAGCTCTAAACTTTCTCTTTTGTGTGTGTGTAGAATAGGGGTGTAGGCCAGAGGTGCAGGGGGTACGAGGATTCCCTAGAGACAGAGTGGGGAGCAGAACAGGTGGATCCACTGAAATCCATTGCTGAGGGGAGCAGCAGGCGAGACAAGAGAGGTCTGCTGCACCTGTGTGGGTCAGCTCCCTGGACGGGGACAGGACTCAGGCTGTAGTGGTGATAGCTCTGAGACATAATCCCTAGACCACCAGGGAGACCCACTGAACTTCATTTTCAAAAGCTTAAGGCCCAAATATAAACTTATCTGGAATTAAAAACACTCTCAGTCAAATTTAAGAGAATAAAGGGATTATATAATCTGTTAATGTTAACAAATTTCAGTTCTATTTATGGTGAAGGTTTTACAACAGAACTTTCCTCCTAATTTCTAGGTTCAAATTCCCTTCAATAACACTTTCCTTCAGGTACTTGGCAATAGTGGGTATTATTATGAAAGTTCCTCCATTTTGGGTAAAACACAGTATACTCAGAGACTTTTTACTCAAATGCCTTAGGATGCACAGTGAGATGGAGCCGTCCTTTTCAAAGCTGTTTTAGGGGAGCTGCTTTTAAAATAACTTCCATACCCTTTCAGAATATACAAAGTCTATTCGAATACAGAGCACAATGAAATACGCTTAGCTCAACTATTTATTTGCTTGGCTTTCCTTACCCACTCCCCCCTTTATAATTTTAAATCTTCCTCTGCATACATTTACCTGTGCATTGCATACCTATAAATGAGGAAGTACAAGGTAGTATTTCCAATGTTTTTTCAAACTTCAAATGACAAAAGCATAAGGTTGAAATTTTTCTCATTATAGTTTAACACATAATTTTGAAATATAACAGAAATAAATTTGTAAGTTTTAAGTAGGTTATTTACTAAAGAAGAGGTTTTTATAATTGCTCCTCTAGAATCCACCTAGAGTCACCAGTATTTTTCTCTAGCACTTTCTTCATGTGGATTTATTTGTCCAGAATGATCCATCACTTCTCTCCTATTCCCAGCACATATAAACCTTCCATTATTCTAAGTGGCTGAGGGACTAATAATAATTATACTTTTCACTATTTAATCACCAAATTTGATTTTCTTTACAAATAGCCTGAGGGTAGGTCTGTAATATTATGCATCTCTTAATTCCACTATGAAGGTAAGCAAACATTTACCCCCACTCAGCTCCTGAATACAATGTGCATTCTTTTCTGCCATTCAGACATAAAGACCTATTGATTATATTCAAGCCCCCACTTACAAGGGCGCTATAAGCTGCTGCTTGTTGGATTTACTGAGTGAGCGTCTCTGGTCTTGGTGGATGCACACATCTTCATCACAACTCTCCTTGATGGACTATGGTGGAAGATTCTGGGTGCTTGGTGTGATCCCATGCCTTAAAATCATAGACTGTGCTGTAAGCCCATGTTGCCTCAATTAACCAAAAAAAATAAAAAAGGTCTCACTGACTTCCCACTGAAAGCACCAAAATGGGAAACCCCGTCCTCTCACTGGCCTCTCCGTTTCAACTCAAGACATGGCTTATCTTTGCTCTTTCTAAAAAGTTTCAATACCATAGCCACAGGCACATAAACCAGTACCAGTACAGCACAAAGTGCTTTATGTAAAACAGTCATTTAATCCTTAAATCAATCCTCGAAGGCAGGGACTTTCATTCTCACTTTACGGAAGAGGTTGCACAGGCAGGCTGCACCTGCCGGCACCTGTGTCCTGGGCAGAAGTCAAAGCCATGCTGGACCTTGGCCTTGACATCTTGACACTCATTCAGAGACAGGGCCTGACACAAGTGGGCCTTGACTAATCCTTATGAAACGATTGAACAAAGGAGTTCCATAGTCACCAAAAAGTCCATATAGTCACTCCTGACTTCTTTATTTTCTAATACACATCACTGCATTTAGGTTTCAAAGAAGGATAATGTAGAAATTTGCATGACAAGTTTTCTGAGCATCTGTCCTGGGCCAGGCACCTAAGCTAGAAGAAGACCCTTGTTTGTCTTCAAAGATCTTACATTTTGGTGTGGGACACAGACCAAGAGCAGGTGATTAATTTATCCCTGACTAGTGACCACTGTGTGACTCAGGGAGGGAAAACTGTTTTAGCTGCACCAAGCTAAGTGTGGAGCAGGGTTCAAGACAACTGGATGCTTTTGAAATAAAGTGCATTTATTCGACACATGTGTTCTGCTTTAACTTTCTGTGGGCAGCCCTGGGAACAGTGTCTGGACTTAGGAGTGACTTTTTACAGTTGGCTAAATGGATGAAGGAAAAGATGTGTGAAGGAAGCAAACAAACTCTAACTGGTCACATAGCTTGCCAGTGAAAATGCATTTTAAATTCTAAATAACTTGCAAGTTCAAGTTATTTGAGCTTGAGCAAAAGGTGAGCAGGGTTTGTAAGCCCCTCCACCTAGATATATCACAGAATCTCAGATTTTATATCACCTATCCACAAACCACCTTCTCTTTCTTTCTACAAATGCTCTAATTTCAAAGATATCCGTGTTTGTTCCTTTAAAAGTTGCCTTAGGAGTTAGAAGGGCTGGAGCGAGCTCATGTTGTCTGTCATGCACAATCCACAGAACACGATTTATTGTAATTCCCAGGTTTCTGGGTGAGTCAGTTTGTTTTCATAAAACTGGCAAATCAAAATTCTAGGTTTCATGACTGTTTTATGTAACCATGCAAAGTTTTTCTAGATCTATAAAAGAGGCTCCTCAAACACACCACTGAGATACTCATTCTAAAATAATCACAATTTTTTCAATCAAAAGTGAACAGCTTTGACATTTTAAGAAACTGTTGCTTGCAGAGTTTGATGAAGCTATTCTAATAGCAGGCTGGAGTCATTAAAATTGGCGTTTAGAGCAATGTCTTGCATGCTTAGTAACTGGCATAGTGTAGTGATGACAGCTTCCACATCAACCTTCCATGCAGTAAGAGGATGTCTCCAAGGCTGGAAAAAGGCACATCACACATAAGCCGCCTATTAGAAATATGCTTCGATATTGCTCAATCATACAAACTCTCCATCTTCACAACAAAATAATGCTATTTTGCATCATTAAAATGTAAACTTATACCTAATCATTATTCTTATACCCTAGTGCATGTACAGTCATGTAGGAAATGTCCAAGATATTCTGTGAGATATTTATGCCATCTTAAGCCACACACAAAAAAAGCATTTCATAATTCTTCTCTTTGTCCATTATTACTATTTTTTTTTTTTTTTTTTTTTTTTTTATTTTTTTATTTTTTTTTTTTTTTATAAATTTTATTGTTATATTCCCCATACAATTGCAGCCCCCCATTCTGACCCCAATCCCTCTCCTCCCGCCCCCGACCCCCTAAAAGTGTCTCTGGTTCATAGTTTTTTGTTGATTTTGATTTTCACTTTCTTATAGTTATTCATTTTCCTGGTCCCTTATTTAAGTTTTCTAGATTCCTGCTATGAGTGAGACCATCCGGTATTTTTCTTTTTCTTTTTGGCTTATTTCGCTGAGCATGATCCCTTCCAGCGCCATCCATGTTGCAGCAAATTGCATGTGTTTATCTTTTTTGAATGCTGAGTAATATTCCATGGTATATATGTACCACATCTTCTTGATCCAGTCATCTATTTTTGGGCATTTGGGTTGTTTCCAAAGCTTAGCTATTGTAAACAGTGCTGCTATAAACATAGGGGTGCAGGTGTTCTTTGGAATTGATGTTTCTGTGTCCTTTGGGTAAATACCTAGGAGTGGAATTGCTGGGTCATATGGAAGCTCTATGTTTAGTAGGTCCAGAAATCTCCACACAGCTTTCCACAGTGGTTGGACCAGTTTGCACTCCCACCAACAGTGCAGAAGAGTTCCTTTTTCTCCACACCCTCGCCAACATTTGTTGTTGCTAGTTTTTTTAATATGTGCCATTCTCACTGGTGTAAGATGGTATCTCATGGTAGTTTTGATTTGCATTTCCCTGATGACAAGTGATGTTGAACATTTTTTCATATGCCTGTTGGCCATTTGCATTTCCTCTTCAGAGAAGTTTCTTTTAAGCTCTTCTGCCCATTTTTTGACTGGATTATTTTCTTTGTTGTTGTTGAGTCTCATCAGCTCTTTGCAGATTTTTGTGATCAGTCCTTTATCATTAGTGTTGGGTGCAAAAATGTTCTCCCAGTTGGTGGGGTTTCTCTTTGTTTTTGTTATTGTCTCTTTTGCTGTGCAAAAGCTCTTTAATTTGATATAGTCCCAGCTGTTTATCTTTGCCTTCACTATCACTGCTTTGGGTGATGTGTCTGTAAAGATATCTTTGATGTGCAAATCACGTAGTGTTTCGCCTATATTTCCTTCTATATATTTTATGGTTTCAGGTCTTATGTCTAGTTCTTTAATCCATTTTGAGTTGATTTTTGTGTATGGTGTGAGGTGGTGGTCAAGCTTCATTCTTTTGCATGTAGCGACCCAGTTTTCCCAGCACCATTTATTGAACAAACTTTCTTTGCTCCAATGCATAGTCTTTGCTCCTTTGTCAAAGATTAGTTGACCATAAATCTGTGGGTTTATTTCTGGATTTTCTATTCGATTCCATTGGTCTGTATGTCTGTTCTTGTTCCAATACCATGCAGTTTTGATGATTATGGCTTTGTAGTATAGTTTGAAGTCTGGGAGTCTGATGCCTCCATTCCCTTCTTTTTTTTTCAGGAGAGCTTTGGCTATTCGGGGTTTTTTGTGATTCCATATGAATTTCATCAATAATTGTTCTATTTCTTTGAAGAATGACATTGAAATTTTGATTGGAATAGCATTGAATCTGTATATTGCTTTTGGAAGGATGGCCATTTTAATAATGTTTATTCTTCCAATCCATGAGCAGGGGATGTCTCTCCATTTCTTTGTGTCTTCTTCTATTTCTTTTAACAGTGTTTTATAGTTTTCTTTGTATAGGTCCTTTACCTCTTTTGTTAGATTTATTCCCAAATATTTGATTTTTTTTGTTTCAATAACAAAAGGGATGGTCTTTTTGATTTCTTCTTCTTCAGATTTATTGTTTGTGTATAGGAAGGCTACTGACTTTTGCGTGTTGATTTTGTATCCTGCCACTTTACTGAACTGATTGATGAGTTGAATTAGCTTTTCTGTGGAGTTTTTGGGGTTCTCTATGTATAATATCATATCGTCTGCAAATAGTGATAGTTTGACTTCTTCTTTTCCTATTTGGATTCCTTGGATGTCTTTCTCTTGTCTTATTGCCCTGGCTAGGACTTCCAGTATTATATTGAAAAGCAATGGTGAGAGTGGACATCCTTGTCTTGTTCCAGATCTTAATGGAATTGCTTTCAGCTTTTCACCATTGAGAATGATACTGGCTGTTGGCTTGTCATAGATGGCCTTTATGATGTTGAGGTATGTTCCTTGTATCCCAAGAATTTCAAGGGCTTTTATCATGAATGGGTGTTGCACTTTGTCGAAAGCTTTCTCAGCATCTATTGATATTATCATATGGTTTTTATATTTCTTTTTGTTGATGTGTTGGATAACGTTGATTGATTTTCGGATGTTAAACCATCCTTGTGCCCCTGGAATGAATCCAACTTGGTCGTGGTGAATTATCTTATGGATACATTGTTGGATTCTGATAGCTAAAATTTTATTCAGGATTTTTGCATCAGTGTTCATTAGGGAGATTGGCCTGTAGTTTTCCTTTTTTGTGTTGTCCTTGTTCGGTTTTGGTATTAGTGTAATGTTGGCTTCATAGAACGTGTTTGGTATTGTCCCTTCCTTCTCAATTTTTTGGAAGAGTTTGTGAAGGATAGGCACTAATTCGTCTCTGAATGTTTGGTAGAATTCATTTGTAAATCCATCAGGTCCTGGGCTTTTGTTTTTGGGGAGGTTTTTGATTACCATTTCAATTTCGCTAATTGTAATTGGTCTGTTTAGGTGTTCTATTTCTTCTTTATCTAGCTTTGGGTGATTGTAGAGCTGTAGGAATTTGTCCATCTCCTCTAGATTGTTAAACTTGTTTCCATATAACTGTTCATAGTAGTTACTGATTATTCTTTTGATTTCTGCTGTGTCCGTTGTGATTTCTCCTCTTTCATTGATGATCCTGTTTATTTGTGCTTTCTCCCTTTTTTCCTTTGTGAGCCTGGCTAGGGGTTTGTCTATTTTATTGATTTTTTCAAAGAACCAGCTCTTGGTTTCATTGATCTTTTGGATTGTTTTTTTAGTTTCAATTTCATTTATTTCTGCTTTGGTTTTTATTATTTCTTTTCTTCTACTGGTTTTGGGGTTTTTTTGTTGTTCTTTTTCTAGATCTTTGAGCTTCGAGATTAGGTTGTTTCTTTGCGTTCTTTCTTGTTTCTTGATGTGAGCTTCTATTGCTATATATTTTCCTCTTATTACTGCTTTTGCTGCATCCCATACATTTAGGATATTGGTGTCCTCCTTGTCGTTCAATTCAAAAAATTTTTTAATTTCTTCTTTGATCTCCTCATTAGTCCAATGGTCTTCCAGTAGTGTGGTTTTTAATCTCCATGAGGTAGGAAAGTTCCTTGCCTTCTTTTTATGGTTTATTTCTAGTTTGATGCCTTCATGGTCAGAAAAGATGGTTGATATGATTTCAATCTTGGTGTATCTGTTGATGTTTGTCTTGTGCCCCAGTATGTGATCGATCCTGGAGAATGATCCGTGTGCGCTTGAGAAAAATGTGTACTCCGTTTTTTTGGGGTTTAGTGTTCTATAGATGTCTGTTAAGCCCAATTGCTCTAGGTCCTTATTTAGAGCTTTGGTTTCTTTACTTATTTTTTGTCTTGTTGATCTATCCATTGTTGATAGTGGTGTGTTGAAGTCTCCCACTACGTATGTGTTTTCTCTGATGTCTGTTTTCAGAGAGGACAACAGTTGTCTGATATATTTTGGTGCTCCTTCATTTGGTGAGTATATGTTAATGAGTGTTATTTCTTCTTGAAGTATTGTCCCCTTGATCATAATGTAGTGACCATTGGGGTCTCTTTTTATCTTTTTGAGTTTGAAATCTGTTTTATCTGATATAAGTATAGCTGTTCCTGCTTTCTTTTTTGGTCCATTTGCTTGTAGGATTGTTTTCCATCCTTTAACTTTGAGCCTATTTTTATCTTTTGTAGCTAAATGTGTTTCCTGGAGACAGCAAAAGGTTGGGTTTTGTTTCTTAATCCAGGCTGCAACTCTGTGTCTTTTTATTGAAGAGTTTAGTCCATTTACATTTAGAGTTAATATTGATATGTTAACATCTGTATTTGCCATTGTGTTTGTCTTTCCTTTGATTTTATTTATTTATTCTTTTAATAACTTTTTTTTTTTTTTTTTGGCCTTCTTTCATTGTTATTCGTCGCTCTGAGGTTCTGGCTTTAGGACTCCTTGTAGTATTTTTTGGAGTGGGGGTTTAGTTGCAATGAAATTCCGGAGTTTCTGTTTGTCTGGGAAGGTCCATATTCTTTCTTCAAAGAGGAAGGAGAGCTTTGCGGGATAGAGTATTCTTGGTTGGCATCTGTTTTCTTGGAGTCTGTTGACTATGTCCCTCCACTCTCTCCTTGCCCGTAGTGTTTCTTCGGAGAAGTCTGATGTCAGCCTGATTGGTTTTCCTTTGAATGTTATCTGTTTCTTCCCTCTTGCCAGCTTCATTATTTTTTCCTTGTCCTGGATTCTTGGGAGCTTTACTATTATGTGTCTTGCTGTATTTTTCCTTTCGTCGTGGAAGTTTGGTGTTCTTCTTGCTTCTTGTATATCAATTTTCAGCTCCTTCTTCACATTTGGGAAGTTCTCTTCAATTATCTCTTTGAATATTTTCTCTGTTCCTACATCTCTCTCCTCTCCTTCTGGTATTCCTATAACTCTTATATTTCCTTTCCTCATGGAGTCAGATAGTTCCCGAAGTCTTTCTTCGTTCTTTTTCCTTCGTACTTCTCTTTCCTTTTCTGTTTTGGTTCTTTTTATTTCTGTGTCTTCAAGATTACTTATTCGTTCTTCCATTTCATCTATTCTGCTTTCATTGCTTTTCCCAGAATTCTTTAGTTCTTCCATTAATTCTTTGATCTCCTGCATTTCTTTTACTTCCCTCTTTAGGGACTCAATTTCTTTCTTCTGACCATTGTTTTCCCTCTCTAGGGACTCAATTGCATTCTTCTGATCGTTGATTATTTTTCCCTTATCATTGTTTTCCTTTATGACTTCTGTCAGTTTTTTAATCACGGCAATTTTAAATTCTCTTTCTGGAAGGCTCAGAAATTCTTCCAAGTTATTGTCGTTGCAATCTGGGGGCTGGCTTTCTTTTTGTGGTGTGCTTTTTCTCTGGAGAGTTGCTAGGTTGCGTGTGGTTCTTCTCCTCCCTACTGTCTGTTTTCTAATTTGCCGTATGCGTTGGGACACTGTGTTGTTGGGACTGGCCGGCATCTTGGGTGGGCTTCTCTGTTCCCCTCTGGTTCTTCCAGGAGTCATCTGTCAGTTTCAAGCAGCCTTTACTGGAGAAAGGTCCCTGTTCTAAAATGCCGATGTGGGGACACACTCCCCTGTGCGCCTGGTCTGCCCCGGCGGTGGGTTCCTGCTCCCCTCTGGGCTTGGACTGCAGGCCAGAGGGGGTCTGGCGTGGGCGAACTTCCCCCGCTCACCTCTGGCTCCTGAGGAAGCCTTCTGCAGGTAGTCTTTATTGAAGAAATGTCCCTGTTCTAAAATGGTGATGTGGGACACACTCCCTGCGCTTCTGGTCTCAGGCACACTCTTCTGCGTGCCTGGTCTGCCCCGGCTGTGGGTGCTCGCTCTCCCTGTGGGCTCAGACTACTTCTTCGGAAGGGGCCCGGTGTGGGCTAACTCCCCAGCTGGCCACTAGCTCCTTCAGTAGCCTGTGCTGGGGTCAAGTCGCTAGGTGGCGCCAGAGATTTCTCCTAGAGCCCTTGGGGAGCTGATTTTCCACCCCGTGGGACAGGGAGCAGAGCGGGGATGGTAGGGTACACCTCAACGGCTTTGGGGTGCTGTGTCTGCCTTGTGCCCCACCGTCGTGGGGAACCCACGCCCCTAATTTCGTGCCCCGGTCTCAGTTCCAAAGCCCTCAGTTCCAGGACGCGCGCTGTAGCCCAGATCAGTGGCGCGGGAATGGCGCCTTTTGAATCCCGCTCCCCTGCCTGGGCGCCTTGTTCCTGCTCACTCAGGGAGGGCCTCCGCCCGGGTCTCAGTTCCACAGCCCTCAGTTCCAGGACGCGGGCTGTAGCCCAGATCAGTGGCGCGGGAATGGCGCCTTTTGAATCCCGCTCCCCTGCCTGGGCGCCTTGTTCCTGCTCACTCAGGGAGGGCCTCGCCCGGGTCTCAGTTCCAAAGCCCTCAGTTCCAGGACGCGGGCTGTAGCCCAGATCAGTGGCGCGGGAATGGCGCCTTTTGAATCCCGCTCCCCTGCCTGGGCACCTTGTTCCTGCTCACTCAGGGAGGGCCTCCGCCGTCTCCCCGCAAGCCTAGGTCGCAGGCGCAGGGCCCTGGGCAGCTGCAATCCGAGCGCCGCTTTCGCGCAAGCTTACCGGGCTGCCGGGGCTGTGTGCTGGTGCTGGTCTCCTCCTGGGGGGCGGGGCTCTCTCTTTAATGGCGCCTGGAGCTCACCTCCGCGGCGGATCCTGCAGGGTTCGTCTCAGCTCCCGTTCACGGGGTGTGGTGGCTGCAATAGTTCCTTTCCACTCACAGTCCCACTTGCTGCGTCCGTTTTTCTTGTTGGCCGTTTTCGTTTGTTGTTTCCCTTCTCTCTGCCGGTCGGAGAGTGCTGCCTCTGTGGGCGGGGGAGGGGAGCAGGGTTCTGCGCTTCCCTCCCTTCTCGTCCTCTTTTATGGCAACTTTCTTCTTCGGGCAGTTTGCTGGAGTCGTCCGTTTATCTTCCGTGTCCCATTTCTCACTGGGACCTGCCGCTTTTCCTCCCTATTAACTTTTTTTAATGGGAGATCTTACTCGCAGCGTCTCCTCGCCGCCATGTTGCTCCGCCCCTCTCCATTATTACTATTAAGGGTGAGAAAAGGAAGGAGTGAGCAATAATTTGTTAATGGCTTAGTAGAGAAATACCAGGTTAATTAAAACAAAAAAAAAAACACAATGTTTCCTAAGATTTACTACCATTTTATTGAAGGGCAAACTTTCTTTAAAATTCCAGATGTGAAACTGCCTTAGGAAAATTCCGATGCTGTTGTGGAAAATGCAATTGAAGGCCTCCAACAGGACGCTGCTTGTCTGGGCCAGGAGCGGGCGCTGGACCGCAGGCCGGAGGGGACGAGCCCGGAGCTGGCTTTGGGTTACTAAGTTACAAAGAAACACTCTGTTTTAAAAGTCTTCTTACAGAAAGTAATAAAGTGCTATTTCTTGGCTTTTATGACCTTATTTTCTTTTACAGAACTTCATTTTCCCATCGAGAAGCCAGAACTGATGTCTATGGTTAATACAGTTAGACGCCTGAGCCAAGAGAAGCTATCCAGGAAGGCAGACACACTCCTGGAAGGGCAAGTAGATTCAATTAGTTAATTTTCAGTCAAACAACTTGCAAACAGGGAAGAAATTCTGGAAAAACTGACATTTCACCAGGATACTGAATTGCAAGACCGATTTGTGTATTTTTCATTTGTAAGAAATCTTAGCTTTTAGGTTGCACTGTACAGGATACAAATTGGGAGCATTAAGGGGTTTGAAAGAGGAGCAATTCTATTTCCAAAAAGAAATCAAAGGACAATGAGTTCAGGCCTCTGGGAAGCACTAGACATGAATCAAAACTCCTACAAGGAGATCACTTTTTCTTTCTTGTCATTGCCATCATATCTCATTTCTAACTGCTTCCTGGTAGCTTTTAGAAAACAACATTACCCGACATAATCCATTTGAGCTGTCAGAGATCTTATATTCACAAGAGTCATTTTGATGTCAAGATGCTTAAATGCACCTTCCTAATTAAAATATTCCAAAAGAAAATGTACTGAAGACTTGCCATGCAATGAGAAGGATCCTGTCTCTCTTTGCTCAGATATAGGCAACCAGTCTGCTCCTGGCTCTGCTATTCATTTCACTTATTTGATTGTTCATAACGAAGCAGGTCTTTATCAAGTTCCCATAGTGGGGAAGCTCCACTCTTCTGGAATTTGCGTGGAAGAGTTTTGTATGCTACACAAACCACAGGTAAGTAAAACAATTTTATCCATGCTGCCTAAACATTACTTCGTAACATGTATGTGTCAACCGACAATTCTATATACACTGGGAAGTGTATATATATATATATATATATATATAGCAATAAATGGGAAGTAGTTCTTCAAACTTAAGGGGGAGAATTAAATTTTTAGATAAACACAGATTAACAGGGAAATCTGTTGACAACTAGGCAGTCACAATTTTTGAATTCAGTATTCAAAAGGATTTATGCCATTTCTGTTGTCTGGTACTATTTGCTGGAGAGTGTAGAAATAATGTCAGAGAAAGCAAGCGAGAGAGAGAATATGTGACCCTATTTTCCATTAAGGGAAGCACTTATTATTTCCACATTTTATTCTGGACTGGGCAGTTATTTAGTTATTTTTGCCATGGCTAAAGCCTGAGTCCCCATCCCTGGAAGGTCACCTTGTTGACAAGGAATATGTAAGAAAGTGCATCTGATTCTGAAAAAATAGTCCTTAATCTTGACATGTCAAAAGCACCATCTTCATGCAAAAAACCCAACCCAAAACAATAACTAACAAACCACCTACAAACACTTTAGTTCATTCTGATACCCAGTAATAATTGTAAACTCCTGTTAATGACATAAAAAAAATTAATAGAGTCCTCTTCTTAAAAAGAATGAAAATGTCTTCCAGGATTTGTGATGCCTGAAATGCTATAAATCTCTGAAGACAGGTTATATCCTTCCCACTTCCCTGAGGCATTTGTCACATTGCCAGACAAGATTAGAATGAGATAAGCCTCAGAAACTTTTTGAAGATATTAGAAAGATCATGTTAGGAAGTGGCTGAGGGGTTATGCTTTACCAAACCAACATCCTTCAAATGCCTACCACCAATAATAAACTGTCATCTGCTATAGCAAGATGGTAGAAACTGGACCAACAATGGGACTATATATCCAGTAATGGCCTTTATTCTGCTTTCCCGTGTGTGTGTGTTTGCGAGGGAAAGTGCCATTATAAAAATAATAACACAATGGAAAAATCTCAAGTGTGCAAAGGCATTTTTCATTATGAAAGCCCTTTGTAGCTCTCCCAGTCACTTCTCTGACCCTCTTTTTTCCATTAAACTTTCTTGTCACTCCACTAAAGTCTTCCTCCTGAATATTCTTTCTTATGCCCGTTTCAAACTACAGATTTTAAAAATTTTATTTATTTTTATGTTAGAAAAACTGGGGTGCAGGCCAGAGGTGCAGGGGGGTGAGAGGATTCACCAGAGACAGAGTGGGGAGCAGAATAGGTGGAATGACTGAAATTCACTGCTGAGGGGAGCAGTGGGTGGGACAGGAGAGGTCTGCTGCGCCCTGTGGGTCAGCTCCCTGGCCGGGGATTGAACTCAGGCCTCAGTGGCTGGTGATAGCTTGATAGTGCTGATATTTTAATTCCTGTACCACCAGGAAGGCCCTGATGACATTTTTAAAAAGGCAGATGCCAACGTGTTATTTATATGTTAGAGTGAAATGAAGCTAAGAAAAGTCGCTAATGTGCTTGAAATGAGCTGAAGAGATCTTAAAAAATATTTAAAAACACTGGAAGTAGCAATGCTAGAGATGAGAAGTAAATAAATGTGAAAAAACCCAAAACTATAAAGATTCAATATGAAATAGACAAGAAAGAACCGAAACGAGGCAGGTCATCAGAGAGAGACGCAAAGGTAGAATTTAAATACCAACTTCTCCATGTGGAAAAAGGATGTAACTATTCCCCTTATATGAAGAGTGGCTTTAATACCCCAAATCGCAGAAGGAAAACTGAAAAAATAAATAATATACATTATATAAGCATGGAAGGAACTTGATTGCTAAGATAGTTGAGGGAGACTACTGCCTAGAAACACAAGATCACGACAAAAACATAACAACTTCCATTCAAACATTCAAATGTTAGCAGATTTAATTAAAATTTTAAAATTGTGATCAGGACAATTTCATGGCTTTTGAAGATAAATAGCTAAGTTATTGCCATAAGTAGAAACTTGTCTGTAGTAAGTCAAATTCAAGCCAGATGAGTCTGGACACTGATGAGTTTTTTTTTTTTTTTTTCCAAATGACACAAATACTGGTGGTTTTCAATGTCCAACTATTGTTTTTCATTTACTTGCAAGGCTTAGAGACAAATACAAGTTCTGTTTGATAATTAAATGGACTATAGATAGGAAGAATACATAATTTATCATGCAAAACAGGAACTTGACAGTGCAATGAATAATAATGTTGGGACAAAGAATAAATCAGGATAGAAGGACATACAATCCCTTAAATTTGGAGCAATTTCTAAAGTGAAATAGCACCAAGTAAATTGAATTCTTCTCCCACTACGAAAAATGTCTTTTTCTAAAATACGATTAAAATCTTCCTCAAGGTCATACTTGAAAATCTAGGAAAACCAACATTTCCTAACTTCACTGAAACAAAGTATCTTTGGAAGGCTTAGTTGTAAGAGGATTTGAACTTTTTTTTTTGATCAATTTCAGAATCATTTGGATTCCAAAATCCTGTGGAATGTAAACAAAGGCACAATTTCTGGAACGTATCCAGATGTACAGCTCAATGTCACTGGCAATAAAGAACAGTAATTCGATTATTACAAAAAGGATTAACTTGTACTTAAACTCCCATTGATCTAAGGGTATTTTATTTGGGGCAAGAACGCTAACAATAGCAAATTGAAAGTAAAGAGGATTCCTAGAGTTAAAGCAGATATCCACATGTGTACAAATATTACTTGTAAATATCTGAGTCAGAGCAGTCAAGGACAAATATTAATATCTTAATGGGGTCACCAGATTCACTGGAATTGGGGTTGCCAAGGGACACCCCAGAATTCTGGGAATAGCTGCCCTGTGTCGAGGGAAGATCAGGCCAGCACAACAGCACTGTGGGTGATGCCTGAGGAGAGAGGAAGATGGGGTGAGCCATCAACCTTGGTTTTAAAACAGGGGGTCATTTCAAACTCCACTCAGCTAGTCATGTTGGAGCAATGGGGAGAGCTGTGTGTGGAAGGCAGTCTGGGGTGACCTAAAGAACCCAGGGACTTCAGAAAGTATTTCTATCTAGAAGGGGGTGTGCTTTGGAAAGATGGGAGCAGTGCAGGGCAGTGCAACTGTTCCATCCCCCAGCCCCCAAACCCAAAGTGGTGCTTTTTCAAAAGGTCACAGAGGAACTGGCATTAAAGAAGGCTGTGTGGAACATTCCATGGGATCCTTTGGGGTCACAAGGACAAGGAAACAATGACAAGGGGAGATTTTTTAGGGGGTTCACCCACAACAACCAAAGAGCAAATCCTCCTCAGAGGTAGACATGAGCCAGTCATGCGGTTTTACGTGGGTGCGTGCGCGTGTGTTAACATTCACTATTTCCCCCTGATTGCTTTTCATCTCTGGCCAGTTTCCCTAGCTGCTGCTGCTGCTTGTTTTTTTTTTTTCTTTTTTTTCTTTTTAAAGTGATGTGATGCCAGAATCAGGGGCTGGTGAGGAGAGGGTGCTGGGAAGGAAGGGGCTAAAGTAACCAAAGGAGGAACTACAATTACCCCCTGGGGAGCTATGACTCTGCAGTCTGACTCTGTGACAACTGTTTCATCGAAAATGAGCCTGAATTAGGCCTGGGAAGAGGGAGGGAGGAAGAGGTGGCTTCACCTGGAGGGAACTACTTCAGCAAGGTGCGTGGGCCATTCACCTAGCCTGCCATTAGATGGTAAAAGGTTGGGTAGCTTCCCAAGGGGCGGGAAGCCAGGCGCTGGAGGCTCCCAGGGGACACAGATTTGACAAAGGAGCAACCTAGTTGGATACAGTGAAGGGGGAAAGACTGGAGGCCAGAGGCTGGATGGTAGATTTGTGAACCAAGAGAAAAGATAGAACCGTGGAGAGAAGGGGATGGCTGGTTCCAGAAATGTCCAGGAGTGAAATTAGATGGGATTTGTGGGTAAAAATGAAAAAGAAGAGTCAAGGATAAGATCCAGGTTTCTGGTTTGGAGAAGTAAGTGGTTTCTGAAGTTAGGCCAGAAGGACGCATAGAGCTGGTGCAGTGGTTTGAGGCTGGACAAGAGCAAATAGTGACCGCAGTGGGAGGGGATGGAGGAATGGCCATGTGCAGCACAGGCACGTAAAGCCTTGGGCACAGCAATGGGTATAGAGTGCTGGAGTTTGTAAGAAAACCTGGAGTGTAGCCTGATGATAACATTTAGTGTCTCTGTGTCCACAGAAAGTTTCTCACCATTTACAACCTACTTCTTCCAAAAGGAGATAATTGACCTACAGCTCATTGCCATGATTAAATGAGAATGTATGTAAAAGCATCCTTCCATTCTGGAACTCAACTCCATATAGGTATTCCTCCCTGTTTCTCTGACTCTGTCTCCATTCATCCTACATTTTGTTCTGTTTCCAACCAGGCACTAGGATAGAAAGAGAGACAAATTCTAATAGGTGTGGAGCTCAGTAATGGAGGCTGAGTTTTCCTTATTCTTTCAATGTCTGTACTTGAAGAGCAAATGCCTATTTATTTTTTTTTTGTGTGTAGAAGAACTGCGGGGCAGGCCAGAGGTGCAGGGGGCTGAGAGGATTCACCAGAGACAGAGTAGGGAGCAGAACAGGCAGATCTACTGAAATCCACTCATGAGGGGAGCAGCAGGTGAGACAGGAGTTGCGCCATGTGGGTTAGCTCCCTGGTCGGGGATTGAACTCAGGCCATAGTAATGATAGCACTGAGACTATGCTATGCCACCAGGGAGGCCAAGCAAAGGACTATTAAAATTATTTTTTCATAACTACTTACATGAAACTAACTGGCCTATGGAGTCAACATAACTTAAGGAAATGTCCAGCTGATTTAGACGAATCCTTCTCTGATGTGTTTTATATCAAGTGTATAAAGACCAGATCATAGTAACCAATGCTCTTGAGTATACAACTGATGAACAAGTAGGCAAGGAATACATTTTCTGTGCCAAATGTTTGTTAATAACCTCTAGTGCCCCCAGAGTCTACACTGGCTCCTTCTGAATGGGGCTGTACTTCCACCAGAGTCACTGAGGGGCCAGCCTGGTACAGGAATTTTCAGACTTGTCATATTGTCTCAGGGTACTTTTCAAATGGTACTTTTGGGGTACCATTCTGGTTAATTTAAAAAATTGCTCCAATTATTTTTATCACACTGTTCTCCAACTTATAGTATAACATTAATACACCAATGACATAAATGCTCAAAACAGAAGGTAAGAAGTGTGTCATCATCTTCATTCTCTATTTCTATTTGGACACACACACACACACACACACACACACACACTGAGAAATAGCACAAAAAGAAATTGAGCATAACCTCTCCAAATTTTCTTCTTCTTACAACCTAATATTAATAATTTCTTATAATAAGTGATTTAGGGCCTCCCTGGTGGTGCAGTGGGTTGAGCACAGCTCTATGAAGCTATCCGCAGCCTCTGCAGTGCAGGTTTGATTCCTGGCCGGCCAGGGAGATACCCACATGGCAGGGCAGACCTTTCCTGTCACACCTGTTGCTCCCTTCAGCAGTGTTTTCGGTTGGTCTGCATGTTCTGCTCCCCACTCCGTCTCTGGTGAATCTTCTCACCTTCCTGTGCCTCTGACCTGTACCCAGCTCTTGTATAAATAAATAAATCTTTAAAAAAATAAGTGATTTATGCATCTTTGGTGTTTAATAAATGTTCGTTGTGATTGGATTCTGGTCAACGAGCATCCAGGTGGAGATGGCGCTGAAGGAAGTAAATAAAACAGAAATCATCCTTAAGATCTCTCTGGAAATTGCTGTTATGTAAAGTATCATTTTCACTATGCTTTGGAATATGGAGACACTCCTTGCATTATTTTAAATAATGAAAATACTAATGTCCAACCTGGAATACTAAATACTGATGACCACCTTGAAAGAACACAGAAGGTAAGGTGGCAAATATACCTGATGAAAAAGATGAAATGACATTCAGTATTTCAAGATCACCTTAGAACAGGAAGTCAATTTTACCTCTTTTGTGCATTTAAAAAATTTTACTGTCATGTGGAAGAAATAGAGCTTTTGGGGGGCTCCCCAGTGGCACAGGGGTTGAGCGCTGGGCTGCGAAGCTGCCCGCAGCCTCTGCAGTGCCAGTTCAATCCCCGGCTGCTGGCGAGGGTCCCACATAGCGCGCAGACCTCTCCTGCTGCGCCCGCTGCTCCCCTCAGCAGTGTACTTCAGTCCTTCTGCCTGTTCTGCTCCCTGCTCTGGTGAATTCTCTCACCCTCCCGCTCTTCTGACTGTACCAAGTGCTTGTATAAATAAATAAATAAATAAATCTTAAAAAAAAAAAAGAAATAGAGCTTTTCATAGAAAAACAATGAACAGAAAGAAAAAAATCTATAATCTCATCTCCTAGAAATCAACATAGACATTCACCTAGCATAGGTGAATACAAACTACTCTTCCTCAAAATGAGAATAACCTATTTGCTATTATATAATAGATTTTTCTATTTATTAATATCTCCATAAATATCTCCTACATATTTTTTTACATGTCTTCATATCTATGTCTTTATTTATTTTTTATTTATGCATCCAAGAACTGGGGTCTACACCGGGCCAGAGGTGCGGGGGGTGAGAGTTCTCACCACAGACAGAGTTGGGGACGGAACAGGTGGATTGACTGAAATACACTGCTGAGAGGAGCAGTGGGCAAGACAGGAGATGTCTGCTGTGCCTATATGGGTCAGCTCCCTGGCTGGGGATTGAACTCAGGCTGTAGCAGTGATAGTGCAGAGACTAATTCCTAGGCCACCAGGGAGGCCCCTAAGGCTTTATTTTTAACAGCTGCATAATTTTCCATTTTATGAACATTCTATCACTCTATTTTTTAACATCCAAAAGTTTCTCTGGCAACACTTTAACTTGTAAGTCAAAGAGTCATTAACTCAGTAAATAAATCAGTTCAGCACTGGATGGTTAAAGTATAGATGAAATCATTTTCAATTTCCAAACTAAGTTCTAGAATATGCATACACTTCATGATACCCTCACTGGCGACTTTTATGATGTAGCCTTCAAGTTCATTTGGGACAGAAAAGACAGCTTTTAGGCAGTGCATTCATTTATTTCGAGGGAAAGGTCATTTCAAGTTAGTTTAAGACTGCCATCTAGTGCCTCTTTCCTCCCGTAGGATGCAGAAGGTTTCCTGTGAGCAAATTGGTTTAAAGATATTCTGTGAAGTATTTAACTGTCTGGAAGGGTAATCAGGTTTTAGATAGCAGTAACCTTTTTCGGCTTGTATGTCATTCTCATGGCACCAGCTGTGCTGGTTAATTCATTGTACTGTTCGGCAGTCTTAGAGGAAAAATGAGCCACAGACTTGAAATGAAGCAAAAAGCAGTCATTTATCATCGTTTGCTGATCCCTGCAATTAAACATGACCCTCAAAACAAGAAAAATTAACTCCTTTATGGAGACTAATCCCTGGAACAGATGGATCGATAACGGGAAGAGATCAGTGGAGCTTCATGTTTAAGATGAGCAGGGTGACGCTGCTCTGGCTGGTACAGAGGAAATATCAGGTCATCAGCCAAACAGCAGAGATTCTGGAGTCCCGCAGAGGACAGCTGCTCCAGACCCCATCGTCACTGTGTGGCCCAAAGCCGTCCTTGGAGAATCATTGTGAAATCAATGTCCCAGCAGGATATCAGGGACCACTGTGTCAGTGGATCAGGGGCAGGGCAAGGAGGCACAGTTATTGGAACCGTTTCCAGACACCTGGATGGTCTGTCCACCTACCTGAATTACCCTGGAAGTTTCAATTGGACACAGTCCCCTTCTCTGAGTCATAAATTATTTGCTTTACTATGCACTGTTAAACAATCGTCATATTCCATGCTTAAGAGGCTGCCTTTCAAATGGGGTATGAAGTGATTTTGTTGATAAAATTTACAGGAGACCTAAAGTATGAAGGAAGCTGTACTGGTTTAAGATAAAATTCCACGTGGCAGCTCAACTGATCAAGACATTTCTTTGATTTCAACAGTTCACAGGATTATGACGAGGCAACTCTGAATGGCACACATTTTTCTTTCTAGAAAACACCTAATTTATTCATATGAGCAATGAAAGTTTTAAAAAAAAACTTCATATTTATATTAGTTCAAATCCAAATGCAAATATCCATCTTAAAAGTAAAATTTTCATATTCAGTAAGGTCTTAAGAATTGTCATGTATGGCATAACATACAAACATATAGTTAACATATTGTCAAAATAAAAAAGAAAATATTTAGCTTTACTTTAAAGTAAATATCTTATAGTATGAGAGGTTATTTTCACAAACATGTATATATTATAGTCAACAATACTTATTTTAAATTAATATGCACTAGCTTGTCTGAATTTAACCTTGATCCCCAAGACTGTCTTTGCAGATAACAAAATTGTATCTCAGATGATCTTCATCTATACTTTAGAACACTTAAACATAAAAATGTCTATGGTTTATTTTCTTTTTTCAAGAAATATTGAAAACATACCACTGCCACTTGTTTTTCTATTTTTATTTTTTAAATGGGCAATTTATTTATTTTAAATGCTTTTAACTTAAAATTTTCATTGACTTAAGATTGGTTTATGACACTGTATACATTGTATACATTTTAGGGGTGTAGACTCACAATTCTTCAAATGGATGTGACCACACCACATCCATTACCACTGTTTTCCTTATTTTAAAAGTTTGCAAAAACTGAAAAGGGACAAAAATTTAAATCATATCCACTCCTAATGTACCCACCAGGAAATGACTCACACCTAGTTTAATTTTGCAAATACAAAAAAGTGACCTCTAGAGTTAACAGGTTAACCCTGCTGGGCATCAAACCCCACCACCTGGGTTTCCGCAGATCTGGGAGACAGTCCTCAGTTTCTTGATTATGTTTAAACAAGGATTTTTCACCAGTTAAATTAGGTAAGCCTCTCAGACACTGTTTAATCTTAAAAACAAAACAAAACAAAACAAAACAGTGATTTCTGAATGCTATTCAGATTGTACTCGGGTACACAGACAGATGGAGGAATTAATAAAGAATGTGGAGAGGTTGCCTTGACAAATGAGTGCGATATATAAGGGCTGTTTTAAAATGGTTTGATATTGTCTTCCAACCACAACCACTGAAACCTGCACACCCACTATACTAAAGATAAGGATCAGCATGTGACATGTCTTCCCTGGCCTGTTCTGGAATTCCACTCTCAAGTTCCCATCCATTCTTCCCTTAAACACACTGTTTGGCCAGCTTGCATTCTGATTATACCATCCGTCCTTACTCATAGGAGTCCAATCATTAACTTCTAGAAAGAGATGACTTAACCAACATTGCTCCCAAAGATTAGAAGACTAAAATATTCATCCAAGGAAATAGGAAGAGCAATATATAGGCAATTAAGCTTTACGACTGTAACATGTAGCTCTGGATCCACGAGATGCTCTAACACAGACGAAGTGTTACTATTCTCTAAATGGGGGATGAGAAAAAACTTAGATTATTCATTTTCTCTTAACATTCATATTGTTTTCTTCCAGCTGTTGCCTTCAAACCATGTTCAGGGAACCACGACCCCCCCCCCCCAACTCCTCCCCACCTCTGGCAGGGGAGGTGAGGTTGAGGATGCTGTGAGGCTGGGGCTAGAACCAGAAGCTTGCATTGCCTAGTTACATACAGGATGCCCGGTTAAATCTAAGTTTAAATATACCACCAATCGTTTTTTAGGGAATCAATATTTGGGACACACATTATAAATTATTCCTCATTTATCTGAAATTCAAACAGACTGGGCATCTTGTATATTGTTTTATTTCACTCAGCCTGGAAGCCCTAGGACATCTAGTCTATCCCCCAATAAAATCAGTCCTACCTTACATCCCAAGGAATCTTGGGCTACAGAAGTGTTCAGTCATTCCCAAAAAAGTTGGAAAACTACTTTGTGAGATGAATCCAGGCAACACTCTGAACACCGTTGTCTGTGGCCTCTCCATCAATAAAGCAAAGTGCATCTGGTTGCTGGGAAAATTAATGAAAGCTTATAAAGCCCTGTGAAATTGGCATGTTTAGTCACACATGCTCAAAATATTTATCACAACCAGGCTGCCTCAAAACATACTGATTGCTAGTGAACAATTAGATGGCAGAAATTCTAAAACATAATCCCAAGTCTAACCTTACTATATTGAAGAGGCACATAATGAAACACAGTAGAAAAGTCCAACCTAAGAAGTGAGTTTATCTTTGAAATACAAGCACACACAGCTTGTTTTTAAGAACACAATACTTTATAGTATTATGGATTTCTTTTTGGTTGAATTGTAATTTTAAAAAACAGGAGTTCAAGAAATAATAATCAGGAAATGCAGAAAATTGTTCATCTCCTATGAGTCAATTGTCTGCTACTTCTGCCTGGCAAGGTTTTATTCTTAAAAAAGTGTTTATGAAAACAAAACAGAGATACCAACACAATAAAACACATTTGGGGATCACTTGGTGACATTCAGGCCTTTTTGCTTTCCCACCATTAGTTTTCATGGAAAGCTCTTGAGTACGAAAGCAAATGTCATGAGTATAATATTCATTCTATGATGTTGATGAAACACTTAAGGCTGATATTGATACCTGGCAGTCAAAATGAAGAGCAAATAAATTGAGATTATACTAACATAACAAGGAAAAGACACAGTGCAAATACCTGGTAGGATGGCCAGGTAAGCTCAACATTTCAGAGGGGGAACTAGAGAGCTCTGGTTCAGAAGTTTAAAGCCAACAGCTGAGAAACAAGGGCACACAATTAAAGTTGTCAAAATTCACATCTTATGCCTGATTAAACAGAGGACTTGTAAAGATATCAGTAAGTCTAAGACCAAGAGTGCAGTTAATCTTAGAGCCAAATATAAAAATTCTCCCTCTGTCTACAATGAGTCATTCTCCAATTCTGATGGCTTGGTCAACTCCTACTAGTCTCTAACAGCAGCTCAACCAGCCTCCCAGAAGCTTAACAATCCACACTAAACAAACACTCCCTCCCTCGCCTTAGTGCCCCCGCTAAAGCTAGCACATTTTCCTATTCCTGCCTCTACCACAATGTTTTACAACTAAGTGCCTTCCCTACAAAACAATGAGATCTTTAAAAAAAGGTATCACTCTTATTTAATGTTGGTAGTCCCTGAGCCTAATACGGTGTCTGGCTAACCATGAGGCTCAATAAAGGCAGGTTGAAATGAAAAGGATGCCCCCAAACGGACATCAAAATGGGAAAGTGCAACATTAAATGGTTAACACACCTTTGTTGTACAATGTCGCCTTCTTTTTTCAGAGAGCAGAAAAGGAGACAGAGACCATACAGTTGAGCTACCAATGCTTTGAAGTGAGTAAATGGTCAGGAAAAGAGGCAGCAGATGAAAGGTTCTGCATATCCATTTAAGGAACTCGAAGGGCAGAAACCACTGCAAACTCTTCTAAAACATCTCTTGAGAAGTATGCCAACCCAGACCCGGAGGGCTGGCTTCCAGAACAAGGGGCATATGCGACTTTCTTTCTTTCCACCCTCTAACAGTCTGCTGAGAAGGCCCACAAAGGTGTCATTAAGAAATGGAATACCTTCCTGTAGGACTTTCACACACTCATTACCATCTGATAGCGTTTGATCTTTGAGTCATGGCTGAAGTGACCCAGATTCAAACTGGTGATTATTAATGTCGCCTTTATATAGTCGTTCCTATTGGAACAGCTCTTCACAGTAAATCAGCAATCTGCAGGGAGCTGTACCACACTCACTGCTGCGTTCATCTGAACAATTCACAGATCCCACCTTCTGAGATAGAATACAGATGGGATTCCACTGCCCGGTGGGCCGTTTGTAACTTCTGGCTCAGCCTAATTAGAAATGTGAATAAGATCCAAGTTCCTGAGCATTTGCTTAAAAGTTAGTGACTTAATTAATCACAGTGCTACAAAAATGGAACACCCAAGCAGGTAAGTAAGTGACACAGGCCAACATGGAGTATTTACAATTCATAGAGAAGGTGTTTCACCACTTGCTGCCTATTTACATCAGTTTTTATTTGGGGAGGGGGGTAAATAAGGATATTATAGTTTTAAAAATATTAGGAAAGCAGCTACAATGAATGTTGGGTGATTTTGACTTTCCAGCAAACCCTTCTTATACCAAATTAGTTCCATTTGGTCAATGGACACACGCATTTTAAACAAAGTTAGAATAATCAGTATGTGGTTATATAAGTAAATGAACATACACTTTGAGTTTTTCAGTTTTCATATTTCCCATGTATTAAACACTGTACTCGTATTAGTAATTTTAATATGAACTAAATAAGGATACCATTGTTGGACCACATCAAGTTAATAATCTGCTCTGAATATTACTGCATTTTCATTTAGCTCCTTATATTAAAATACAATATAACCTATAAAGCCAGACTTTTGGTAAGGCAAAATGTATACACACTTAGTTCTTTAAAACATAGCTATTGTTGAATTTTGAACTGGCCACACTGAATCAAGAATAAAGAGATCATTTTTTAAAGTTGCACCTGGTTAATATAAATAATTTTGAAAAGACTATTAAATAGTTCTAGTTACGAACTTAGGTAGTGGTGGCTACTAATAATGAAAAATAATATCCCTTTATTATCTATCCCTCTGAATCTGTCATTTCTACACTTGGTATTTTAGAATCAAGAAAATTTTGAACCTAAAAGTCTTCAGGCTCCTCACTCTGTATCTGAGGAAACTGAAGCACAGAGTGGGTAAGAAATCCAGAAAATTAAGTCACTTAAATAAGATCAATGCCAGTTTGTAGAAGAGCCTATAATTACTTTAAAAACTAAATATAGGACAAATATAAGCAGCAATAGCTGTAAAACAATGAAACACCAAACATTCAGATATTTTACAAGTAAGCACTTATTTTCCCTCTCTTTCGATTGCTTTTTCTTTCTAAAAGTTGAGCACAAATGTTAATTGACTTAAAATCTGCCAAACCAAAGTTCCTTTGAAAGTTGGGTCTTGAACGAAAAGGTAGTTTCTTCATTGGTAAATTGGGGTTATACTGGTTACACCTCCATCCAAAGACAGTAAAAGCAAAAAGATGAATCTGAAAGTGTTTTTGTGTCCTTCAGAGACATTAGTCTTATTATTAGTCAGAACTCCCAAGTTAAAACATGATAATTTCTGGACAAATAAGTTGGCTCAGCCTTTAATAGGAAAGCTGACTCACTGCCAATTTAGCCCTGGAACCTGAGACATTAAAATAATAATTTCAAGCAACTATGTTTCCTAGCAAGCTGGTTGAAATCACTTAGAGGATTAGCTTTTCACCTCTGGAATTTAAGTCAGAGGATTTCTTGAATGAAAGACAGTCTGTTATCCTTGTTTTAACATACAAAGCAACAACACAGTGTGGCTGAAGATATGGTCTCTTTTTTTTTTTTAAAGGTTACAGTGTAACATGGGGGGGGGTTTATAAAAAGGACAGTCACATAGCAAGTGCCCCCTGCTGTGAATATTCAATCTTACTTCTATTAATAAGAAATCCACTCACTCTATGATTACATTTCATTGATCACTTGGGATAGAGAAGGAAGGACAGTAGATCAATCTCTTTCCTCACACCTTCTCATTATATTTCTCTGATTTAATTCAGATAAGGAGGGGAAAAGCCCAGAAATTCAACTTGAGCTGCCAAACCCCCCATAAAACCAGAAAAGAACTGAAAAAAAAATCTTGAATTTTCACTCAGATAAAACTGATGCTGGTCTTTATTCTCTATAGAACGTTGCAAGGGTCACAGGTGCCTGCCCTGTAAAGTGAGGGTAGTCTTTTGCTAACTTACTAGTCCTATTTTTAGAATGTGAATATGAGCTTAAATTTTAATTTGCTCAGCCCCACATGTTCTTAGATTTGGGGAGCGGGTGTTCTAATTTAGAATGCAGATAGCTTCTTATATTTTTGTGGTCACTGAATTGGCACATATTTACTAAACACCTACTTTGTGCCATTCACTACTGTAAGGTTATCTTACCTAAAACTATCTATATCCATATTGTGCATATATGCACAGTATCTATATATATATATATTATGGATCTGAATCTCGGTATAGTATGGATATAGGCAATTTTAAAGTACATTATGTTATAAAAGACGATGGCTACAAATGGATCAAAATAATGTTACGGCAATAAAAGGCAAGACAGCATAGAGATGCCTTCACTGAGTGGACAGTTATAGCAGGCTAGTATCTGTCAGATAGTGCTATGATGGTGTCAGGTAAGAGCTGTGGAGAAAAGGGAAGCAAGTTAATTAATGGTTTTGGGAGTTCTGGGTGCCTGGGAGAGGCAGGGGTGCTGATGTTTTATGTAGGATGAGCAGGGAAGGTTTCCCTGAGATCAGATGACTTTTCAGCAGGATTGGGAAGGGCGGAGCAAATGATGATCTCCCCAGGTACAACCTTTACGTGTTCTATTATATTAACTGGAAGTCTAACACAAACAAGGAAATTAACTGTGAAACTTTAGGAAGGTGAAACCCACAAATAGTAAGGCTGTAAACAATGCCTGGATAGACCTCTTCATATCTTCCCAATGATCCTTAACCTTGTTTAGTTATAGCTTAACCTTTTTCTAACTAAAATGCCTCACAAGTATCTCTTCATTTGATGACTACAAGAGTTTTTCAGTTACACTGTACAAACAACCCAAGTAGATAATTCAGGTAGAAATTTCCACATTGAGTCCCTGATTATTTGACTTGGCAATGGGCATGAGTATGAAGAAAATAAGCTAGAGCTGCCCTTTTTTTTTTTTTTTGTTATTGGTCATGCCTAGCCTGTGAACATTCAATGGAAATTTTACAGTGATCCAGTTTTAGAATGGTGAGTTTTAGAAGTGCTTCCTTGAATTAAAAACAATCTAAAGAATAGCTGCCCCTCCACAAAAGTGGCAACATAAAACAACAATAGAATAAACTAGGTAAGTATCAAATTTTTCCTTTTGTTTATACTATGTTTCACAACCATTAGTAATATTGACTGGTGTAAGTTCTTTTTTATTTAGTCTATGTTCCACAGTACAGTAATAAAGGGTAATGATGGGACACATAACTCAAAATTTCAAAGACTTAAGAAGAAAAAGCAAAGAAACAAAATGAACAATAAGCTCTTTTAGTCAATTTTCACAAAATATGCAATCATTAATTTTAATATCAAGATTTTCTGATGCATTAATTTGTGTAGCTAGGAGGATAGCAGAGATATGGACAGTTTTAAAACACTTTCTATGTCTTAATGATATGATATGGAATCATGTCTATAAAAGGATTAAAATAATTTCTGGCTATAAAAAATTATCATTAGCTGAAAAATTATTTCACTAATCAAAAATAATGGGAATTAACACTTCTGTTATTGAAAAGGACAAAGGGCTTATGCATACATACACACGTGAACATACTTTCTAAAGAAATGTATTAATAAAGTTTCAAAATTTTTAATCTTTGCTATTCAAAATATTAAAAAGACTGAAAATTATAGTGAAATGTAATCCTTTGTGATAGTGTGGTTGGGTCTTAGTTCTTAAACTACCACACATTAAGATGACCACAGAAAATTGGACATTCAGTAATTCAACAAATACAGGAGCCAACTATAAGGAAACAGGATAAACCATGCTTTTCATATTATGAACTGTTTTTCAGCAGTATGTTAATTACACTTTCAAATAATGTTCTTTTTTAAAATTTTTTTTTTAAGATTTATTTATTTGTTTATACAAGCACTGGGTACAGTCAGAAGTGTGGGAGGGTGAGAGAATTCACCAGAGCCAGAGCAGGGAGCAGAGCAGGCAGAAGGACCGAAGTACACTGCTGAGGGGAACAGCGGGCGGCAGGAGAGGTCTGTGCGCCATGTGGGACCCTCCTCCGGTGGCCGGGGAGCAGCTGGGAATTGAACCGACGCTGCAGAGGCTGTGGGCAGCTTCGCAACCCAGCGCTCAACCGCTGTGCCACCGGGGAGGCACCTCAAATAATGTTCTTAATATCTTTTTTTGATGTGTCTCTAGATATCTTTTCAGGTGAAGTACCTCCAAATTTAAGGCACAGGGATGAACTGTTAGTCTGGGAAAAAAAAATACAGTCAACACACCATGGAATATTCCATAAGTCTGGAAAAATAAGGAAAACAATGTATTTATTATGTTTCTCAAAAGAACAATTACACCCATTGCTTTAGTTTGGAGGCAATTTATCTGAAAGGTTATCTGGAGGTTGACAAAAAAACCACATTGTTTAAAATGTTAACATTATTCTGAAAGTTTTTGGACTTTTGAGACTCTTGTACTTGTCAAGTGTCTACCTCGTGTGTGCCTGTGTAAAGGCACTGGTGTGTTAGGCAGGGGCGGTGAACATGGTTCCTTCCAGATCTCCCTGGGACAGAGTTAAAATGCTAGCTATGCACTTTGGACAGCAACATCACAAAGTCTTCAAGAATAAAGAAATAAAGAATGAATGAGCAAAAAAAGAGGGAAGGAAAAGAAGGAAAAAGTAGTAAGATTGAAAACATAAAGTTCTAGAACTGGAGGGAAATCTTAAGAGACCAAGAATCTTGTAGATCATAAGCATAGCTGTCTTATCAAATTACCTGAGGAGCATTTTCCAGTTAAATATAAAAGGCCCACCCCAAATCTTAAAATGTCTGTGTATTTGTATTTTGTAAAAACTCCATAGGTGTTTATGATTCAAACATTTGGTTAAAATACACTGATCTGGCTTGATTTCCCCAGTGAAAGATGAGGAAACTGACCCAGAGGAGCTGAGAAATCACCGGGATGGTACTGCAGTCCAAGTTTTCTGATTGTCAGAAAGACATTAAAAAAAATCTTTTTCTGCACTATTGGTATCACTGTCTATCCTTGTATCTTGGTTCATGAAAAAACAGGATAAATGAACAAGGGCTTAACCAAAAATTACTAAACAAAAAAAAAGTAAAAGAGCCCAGTGTCTACAGGCAACACAAACATAAAAATTATAAAAGAACCATCACACCACATAATAACTTGGTTACTTCCGGCTTAATTGCCAAGTCAAGCTAGTTTAAAACACTCCCACACAAACATCATTATTCCTATTAGTTTCTCATTTCAGCCCTGCAATAAATAAAAATGTTGGTTTCCGTGGGTAAGGAGGGGGAGAAGAAGAGTGATTTTTTCAGGTTTATTCCTTAAAATTCAGAAGGTTAGATAATCTATTTCTAATACCTCAGTATGAAGAAAGCTTGGTCTGCTTGTAACACATTTGGTTGGCCTCACTCGAGGACATGGTTTTGGCTATTAGCCTGGCAAGCTGTTTAAGCTTATAGAAGGTCCACAAAGGGAACTTAGGTGATTAAAGTTAGTTAAACACAAACATCATTTCTGTATATTTTATTCCCTCCCTTCATATTCACAAAAACATAAAAGGCTAAAGCATTTCAGAACTAGGTGAGGGGCAAGTTATTTATCACTTCAGTTCCTTTCTCAAGGCTTGTGTAAATAAGAACTAAAGCAACTCAATGAAATTATTCATATGATCCCTGCAATGAATAAAGCTAGCATCAGAAATTCCTATGAAACATGCATTTTCTTACAAGAAACATCTGTGATTCTTTAATGGACTTCAGACCTAACTTTATCTCTTTCTAAAAATTATATAACTCACATATACTTTAAGCATCGAATACACTGATTAACGACATAGTCACAGAAGAATTTAAAATGCTGTCCTTTTTTGACACACATCATAACAAGTATTTCAACACGAGAGCACTGTGTATTCTTACATAAAATCTAACCATTCCTTAAAATGTTCTGGAAGAGATGTTTTTTTTTTTTTTTTTTTTTTTTTATAAATTTTATTGTTATATTCCCCATACAATTGCAGCCCCCCATTCTGACCCCAATCCCTCCCCTCCCGCCCCCGCCCCCCTAAAAGTGTCTCTGGTTCATAGTTTTTTGTTGATTTTGATTTTCACTTTCTTATAGTTATTCATTTTCCTGGTCCATTATTTAAGTTTTCTAGATTCCTGCTATGAGTGAGACCATCCGGTATTTTTCTTTTTCTTTTTGGCTTATTTCGCTGAGCATGATCCCTTCCAGCGCCACTGGAAGAGATGTTTTAATGTAAAACAAAATGCTATGCTAGCTAGCTCTTTTTCAGATTCTAAAAAACACAGATTATGTAAACACATAAATAAAATAGTTGGAGATATCAACTATGGCTCTCACGTTAAGAATTCCCTCAGAAGATGACTGTTAACCGCTTATCAGTGGGATAAAGGAAAAAAAAGTGTACAAATGACTTTGCCCAAACTATGACAAGGTTTAAATCAATTTAATAGACTAGAAATGTTATGTGTACGTGTTTGCTTAGCCCAAAGACAGCATATTTACTAGGGCAGAGAACTGGCCAATATAGAAAAGGATTTTAACAGACTTTCTATTTTAACCACAGTTACTGTGGGTTTTGTCACTATAGCAATGGGTCTGGGTGGAGAGAGTATCTGGCAGGCTGGGTGCTCAGCTTGTGAAACAACTTAAACCTCATTTTACCTTAAGCTGGGGAAGTTTCTCTAAGAGAGTTTGCTTAATTGAGGGTCCCTTTCCAAAGATAGGGGAGAATAAGCATTGGCTGGTGGGCCCATCTTCAGTCTATTAGGTACAAGGTTGGCCCCACCTCCTCCTGGATTTGATCAAAGACCCTCCTTCCTTAGTGGTGTTGCTTTGGAATCTAGCAGTAACCTAACCTCCAGGTCCCTAACAGCATGGTGACTTTCAGCTGTCTCTACAGGGACCCCATGAAACATGGCATTTACAAATTTGGATTACACAGCACTATTTATTACCCAGTGGAAGATTTCCAAAACGCCAGAAGAGATGTTGGCATGTATGTAAAGTCAACTACTGTTCAATCCAAAGAGGCACTATGTTCTATAGGATGTTTCTGCCAGAACTGAAAGAGCCAATGTGAAAACACCTTAATTAGGACCCTCTTAGCACCTCAGCTAGTGGATACCCTCTAGCTCTAGGGGTTAGGTTTCCAATGAGCCATGAGCCATCCTGGAAACAGAGGCCCCATCCTCCCAGCCCTGTAACCAATCCTTTCGCTCTAAGACCCCAGAGTGTATATTTTCTTATTTTCAGATTTAATAAGTCAAGTATATCTGGTAGTTATTAAAAGATTTAAGCCACTACAGTTTTAAATGGTTTCAGTGTTCAGAGATTTCAATCCCACTTTGGGGGCAGACCTGAAGGGCTTGGTTCCTATAGAAGGGTGCAATTATTTGCTGGTTCGCCCAATCCCCCACCCCCATTTTAACAATATTCTTATTGACATTTCTCTTTACTCTTGAAGTCTTCTCTTAAAACACTTTCATGGACTCACAAGAGGAAAAAATAGAAGCATCTGAAGGAAAGACTGTACCAAACAATTTCCAGTAACCTTCAAGGATAATCAAAATGATAACTCCCCTAAATCAAAGTGGAAAATTTGAAAACATCAGCTACTTACAATATGCTCTCAGATAACCTTTCCTCCCCCCTTTCTTTTTTGAGGAAATGCAGTTCTGTACAAAGTTTCTTTAAAATTTCCTTTAGAGAATGAAGAATACAGTAACACTTGCTCTGAGCAAAGGGCAGTCCTGGGAAACCAGGACGAAGACTGCATCATGGGAAGCCATGGCTACTTTACATTACTTTTTTTAAAAGATAACAAAATGGGGGAGGGGAAAGGTGATTACACAAAAAACTTCACAGGAAACCAAATAGCCTTTATTTAAATTAAAAGCAATCACAGTCTGATTCTTGGAACACACTTCGAAATGCTTTTTGGCACGCAGCTGCTCCACTCCGCCAATATTGTGTGTAATTGGAAACATTTCAAACAGAATTGTTACCAAAGTCAAAGACCATAATTGCCAACTGTGGGATCTGTGCCTTAGATAAAAGAAGGGCAGCTGAGAGCACACACCACTGAGGAGTCTACTTAGGGGTCTGCATCTGACTGCAATATTTTCACTGTTGTTATTGACAGATCTTTCCAGAGACCCATTGAGAAAAGATGGAAACAGAGATGCATTCGCCAAGCAAAAGCTAGTGGGTGCTGTAAATCATCAAATGGGACAAAACTCTTAGAAAGGAGGACATGACTTCAGTACTGGAACAACTGAAATAACACAGCTTTAACTTTTTGTTTCTGAAGTGTAATCCACTATAAACCAAAGGCATTGCTCATGAGACTTTACCCCCAAGTTCGTCAGTGAGAAAAATGCAACTGCAGTTTCATTGGTCAGTTGTTTTGGGGCTCACTTAAGATCACATGGACAGTCTGGAGAGAGAAAGGAAAATGAGAGCCGCTTGCTAGTTTACAGCTCTAAGTTTTAATATGTTTACATTGGCGTCTATTTTGCTGCCATTCTTATTTTTATTTGAATTTAAAAGTCTCTTTCAAGGAAAATGAATCTGGAAAGGTGGAATCAGTGCAGGCTGGACATTTCCTCTTCTAAAGAGACCAAAATGCAGTTGGAGTTTAGACTAAACAAGCACAAAACAGAGACACAGGAAGACTCATTACATCCTCCTTGAGAGGTAAGATCCCCTCAAGTAACTGGAAATAGTATCAGTGGACCACTGGCTTGGGAAGGGTTCTTGGAAAAATCATGTCATTCTGGCATAAAGGAAAGTGATCTGATTATTCTGTTGTATCTCCATGCCAAAAGTGTCAAGACTCCAGCATGTTCCAACTTGTAAAGCATGTGTCTTCTCACCATCTCTCCTTCAGGAGGGGGGAGAATGGAGAAAACAAAGGTTTAGGTAGATTTCCCCCAGGCAATTTCAGGCCAGGCCTTTCCCACTGCTTCAAAATGTTGCTCTACCAATACATGGGCAGCAGCCTCCTTGACTTCCATTCAGCACCGGCACGAAGAAGAAAGTGTGTCCAGAGACCGGAAGTCCGGCTCTTCCGGGCTGCAGCAGTTTCCAGGAGGCCATCTTGGATCCTGGCACTGTGTTCTGGAACATGGCTACAAAGGCTGCCTGAGGTTTCGAGGAACTGCACCCTTGCAGGACTTGGCACCCAGATCACTGTACTTTGCTCTCCCAACTTGTTGGCTCACACCAGCCTTCTAAAGATATCAGCGCAAATACAATGTTTGATTCTGTGACCAGAAGAAAAAGCAGTAATGGTCTCTTAAAACACTAACCAACCAACCAAGAAACACAACTCACTTGCTTTGAACCTGGATTTCAGCGAATGAAATATTCTCACACTAATAAGAGTTTAACAACTCATGCTGTTTTACATAAGGGAAAGAAAAAAAAGACTGATCTTTCAAGGGTAGGGAATCTATATACTGGTCAACTGACATCTTTAGCATTTCTATGACTGCGAATTATTTCAACTTTTTAAATTACCTTCTTTACAAGAAAAAATTTACTCTTTATAAGCTACTTTAAGTAGGCAATTAACTGCAGTAACTGGAATACTGGTAGTGATACTTTCTGAAATTATTTCCCATTTCTGAAATTGTTTCCTTTTAGACTGGACAACCCAAATTATTGGCACAGGCTCTTAAAAGAATAACCTAACGATGGCAAAATCATTTTTCAAGATTCTCATTCCGTTTCATCAGACTTATGAATAGTCATTCATAAAACTCAACTCTTTGTTTCACGTCCAAGTAATTATAAAAAGTTGCAGAGAAATAATTTTATGATGCCACTTTTTAAAACTTAGATAACAGTTTACTTTTTAAAATCCTTAAAGAAACGTCAAATTTTAACCATTTTTTTTGGTGTCTTTTAGGAATTCTTCTAGATGATGATATATTAGGAACAATCAGACTTTTGCTCACATCTGACTCTAAAATTAGTAGGTTAGTTATTAACCTTGTAAGGATTTTTCTTCCTCCCTACTTAGATCATTAGATTTTATTGGGGTGACCCAAGCTGACTCATTACCATCCTTCTTTATTACAGAGACAAATGGTGGTTCCATGAACCTTGATTATAAAAACATGATAAACTTTTAAAGTTTCATAGGTATTCCCGGGAGAACTGATTGAATCTGTCACTTTGGTAAAATATGCCACTTTTTTTTTTTAAAAAACCAATGAACTGTAGTGAGCCTAACTCACCACAGTCTCACTAAGTGATAAATCACCAATTTGTATAAAATATAGGGTGGAAAAATTAATTTACTAAACTCATTCACTCACATCAAAATGTCTACCTCTATGTATCATCCAATCCTCATGTTCTTCGTGCCTCCCTGCATCTTCCCCCCATCCTCCCTCCCTCCCTTCCTTGGCTTATTCACAAGAATGAGTCACTATTGTTAGCCATGACTTATTAAAACAGGTATTTTGGGGTTCATCATAACGTGTGCGCTTCTTAACTGTGGGTAATGTCTGTTTATTTCTAGCACCTTTTAGTTTTAATATGTAGAGCACATGAATTGTTAACCTTTAAATCCTTTGTATAAACATTTCTGGAAGAGCTTATAAAATATCTCCTTCTGTTTCCCAACTCGCCAGTTGATGGCATTTAGAAACCCTCTGGTACCAGCAGGTGCTGTATTTTGCTTTCTTCAGGCTCCAGCTGGGCTACAATGACAGATTCCTGTCCCAGGCCAATCCCAGCCACCTAGGCTAGGCCCACAGTGGAGGCAAACTAAACCGGGCCCCACCAGACAGCAAGATAAATGGCTGCTGTTTAAGTTTAAAATCCCCTGGTGGGAGTAAATATTGTTGCAGAGAAAAAGACTTGACAAATATTGCGTCATCCTTCCAGAGCTGTCTTGATTAAAGCAGAATCTTTGGATTAAGTTGGTGCTCAATTCAAAATGTATCTATCTTGCTGTCATGGGATTTTTTTTTTTCCCTTCCCAGAGTCTGAAAAACAGACATATTGTTGGGGATGGTCAAACAAGGCTGAAGCCTCCCCAGAGGCGAGAGTCCACTCCTGATAATAGAAGGCGGCTGAACACTGACACTTCACTGAGGATAATGGAGACAGCACAGGCTTAGTGGGAAAAGGCCAGTTGTCACCTAAGTGACAGGCAACAGCTGAGCTCACACATCTGGAGCCTGACCAAGGCAAACAGTCAGCCACCCTTGCCCGTCTACACCTTGGGCCAGTCTGAAGGGACAGATGGAAGTTCCCTTTACTCCAAAAGTACATTAAAAATATCTGATGCTGCACCATGCCAATTACATAACATCAACTGCAGACTTAACCTTCTGAAGTACTGATTAAAATGAGGAGGTTGACAAAACTACATGGCATGCACAGATACAATTTCATTAAGTATAATTTGTCCTTCATAAAATCCAGCCTAAAAGTCGCATCGGTATGCATGCTTTTTATAGCACCAATGCATCTGAACTCCCCCGGAGAGGCCAGCCCTTTACTTGTTCTTTTCCTAAGGCGGGTTCCCATGGCGTGCTCTCCACCTTGCTCATGGCAGCAGCTCTGCCTCCTGTACTCTTTTAAAAACCAGCAACCAAAAGTGTTTGGATTGTGATTCTGAATCCTCCGGAGATCGGCTGGAGCTCAGCGCGGTGCCAGCCGTTCTCCCCCCATCCCCACCTCATTTTTCAGACTCCTGAAGACAATCTGTGGACAATTTCCCTCAAGTCCCCAAAATAACACGGCGCTGCCAACAGTCACTGACGATGCCGTTTGTTTTTCTTAGAGGGCAATGAAAATTTAACAGCTTTCTGCTGCATCCTGAGTCCCGGTCCTGCTAATTATTAACATGCCCCGTTTCAACTTTTTCTCTTAAAGAATGAAAGACGCTCCTATTTCCCCTCACCCCACATACGTGCCACATCCAGAAAACCCCAATGCGGTGGGGGAGAGGGATCAAGGGGGGGTGACTGACGTACCCCTGCCAAAAAGCCATCCTCCCTCTCCCCAAAGCGTTTGGGGAGAATCAGCACCCTCCCCTCCGGGTGACAGGCCATCCCGAACGACAGACACACGCCAACGCCCCCTGGCCCCCTGCGCCCCGCATCACCCCAACTCTGGGGGCACTGAACGGGCTTCCACGCAGGAGGGAATCAAGGGGAGAGTTGGTTGTGATGCAGCAGCAGCAGCCGCGCGCACAGCCTATCTGGAGCCTCCTTGGTGCTGCAGTTCAGCGCCGGCTCTCGCTGTCTACACAGCCCCACACACCGAGTGTGCGCTTCCCTCTCGTTTTCTGCGGCACCGTTCAGGGGGTCACAGCCTCCGCAGAGGCACCGGGGTGCCGGGCCCTGCCCCGCCGCGCCCGCCCCGCGCCGCGCGCCCCCAGCCCCTCGGCAGCCGGAGCCTCCGGCCACCACTCACCGGCGAGGGAGCGAGGTCCCGGCTGGACGGTCCGGGCGCTGCGGCGGGGCTGCGGGCCGGGTCCGCGACGTCAGGGCCGGGCGGGTGCGGGCGGCTCGCGGGACATGGAGCGCCCTCCGAGTCTCCGTGCGGGCCTCGGCGCCCCGCGGGGAAGTCAGCTCCGGCGGCGCGAGACGGGCATGGTTCGGGGCGCGCTGTCGAGCGGCGTCGGCCACGGGAGCAGGCGCTGGCGGCGGCTGCAGGCTGAGTGCGCTCCGACTGCCCGCGCCGCGTCGTCAGCGCACCCCGCCCTCGGCCGCCCGGCGGGCGCGAGAGAAAACGCGGAGCGCGGACCCCGTCGCGGGATCCAGGCCCCAGCGCGCACCCACGCGCGGCCCGCGGCGCCCCGAAAGGCCGGTTCCGGCTCCCCGGCTGCAGCGGGCCCCGGGGCGAGGGGCGGCGAGGCCCGGCAGGGAGCGCGAGGCGCGGGGCAGGACCGGGCTGGGGCGGGCGCCTGCCGGATGAAGTTCACCCAGCCGCAGCCCCGGTTCTCAAGTGCGGCTTGGGTGTCTCCTGTGCCCCGCCCCTCGATTTTCTGCCCCTGTTTTTAAAACCGACAGTCCCGATGCAGTGAAAGACAGGAAAGGTGAAGGAAGAAAAGAGACAAACCCAATTTCTTCTGATCAAACGCTTTGGGGTTGCCTGTTAGCCTGCTGGGGTCTCTTTTCCTTTGATGTGTGTGTGTGTGTGTGTGTGTGTGTGTGTGTGTGTGTGGAGGGGTGGTGGGGTTGTTAATTAAGCTCAAAAATACCTTCCGGTGCTCTCGCCTTTCTGGGCATCCACTGGGACTCGATCCTATCTCATGTAACCCCTCCGGATGGACTGTCTTCGCCTCAGAACACAAGTCAAGCATCTGATTCAGCCTCTAGCCCGTTCCTGTCCCCAACTCCTTGTGGTCAGGAAACCGAGTGGGGGGAGTGCAAGAGGGAACCTCAGCTCCCTCCCCCCGCCCTTACCCAGGTTAGCCAGGTGTACTTAAAGTGGTGTTCAGAGAACTAATTTCATCACGATGATCATTTTGGATGGGCCAAACTGCTTTCCATGTTTTCAGTCTGCCTCGTAATGAGCAGGGCTGGATTCTCAGGCACTTGCATTCAGCCCATGAGGAACTGGGGTTCATTCTGCTTCAAAGTTCTGCCCTGATATTTGCATGGCCTTAGAACTTCAGAACCCCTCACTCTTTGCTGTTAAGATCAGCGAGTCTCCAACGGTTGGGTACTATTTCCTTTGAGGTTGCAGAGGGCAGACCTGAAGGCAGCTGCTACCCCCAGCAGACAGGTGTCTCTGTGGAGCTGGGGCAAATGTCAACTCTTGGTCTTCAAATGGTCTTCGGGATTCTCAAAAAATCGACTTTGGGTGGTACACGGGATGATTTGTGGTCACTGCAGTCTGAATGCCAGTCTCAGTTCTCTGATGACTAGTTGTCTCTGGAATAATGCAGTTGACCTGGAGGGCATGCTTGGTGTCTTCATTTGTAAGTGAGAATGAAGTCTACCTCCTGGAACTGTTGGGAGAGTTGTAGGTATGCAGAAAAGATTCAGTAAATAAAATTTGTCTTAGGCATCTTCTCAACAATCCTCCTGAACACCATGTTCCATGCAAAATCCTACAAATCAGAAAGAACATTTTTTTTGCAATTTAGACAGCAGTTCATTGATTGAGAGTTAGTAGCAATGACTTTAAACATCAGTGATGTAGAAAAGAAGACTTCCCTAGACTATGGTAGAAAGAACACTTTTTAATCTGAAAATGCCTTCTCCATTCTTGACTGTTGGGTTGCTTATGTTAATGGTGTTATTTTCTTTGTTTTTGCAAAGCCAACAGGGTACTGTGCCTTTGATGACTAAATCAATTCGTGGAGGAAACGCCTACATTTCTTTTAAAGCCTTGACAGCAAATGTATCTTTCTTTAAAACTATACCATAAAGATTGTGTTGAACTATGTCCCAAAAAATGTATATGTGGAAATCCTTACCTCTAACAGGTGAGAATATAAGCTTATTTGTACCTAGGTTCTTTGCAGAGATAAAGGTTGCCATGAAGTCAAACATGCCTGGTGTCCTTATATGAAGGGAAACTTTGGACACTCACACAGGAAGACCAGCATGTGAAGATGAAGGCTGAGATCAGGTTCTGTATGCATAAGTCAAGGGGCTGCAAATGGTAGGCAGGAGATACTGAGAAGACTCCTTCCTACAACCACAGAAGGAACCAACAGGATTGACACCTTATTCTCAACTTCTAGCCTCCAGAACTGAGATAATAATTTCTGTTGTTAAAGCACCTCATCTGTGATGCTGTCATGGCAGCCTTGGTGAATGAATGCTAGGGATGCCTCTTGCTCACCAAGGATTACTTTCACTTGAAGGTGAAATGTTCACAATAGCTCTGGCTACAGGCTTGGGACCCTAAAACACAAGGAACTGATGGTATTGGCAGAACCTGTCTGATTTCCTAGTCAGGTGATTCATAAGCTTTGCTTGACCTCTGTTCCCTGTGTCACTTGCCTGCCCACATGTGGGACTACTCTCCCTGCAGACTCAGTCTCACTTAAAAATTCCCCCGGTAAATCAGTCTTGACCCCATAATGACCTACATGTGCTGAACTTTAAGGTATGCCTCCCCACTAAACAGCCTACCTAGGATGCTCAGGATTTTTGGATCTAGTGCACCCTTCTTGATTAGCCTAAAAGGTCCGCCCTATTTGCACTGTCTCTCTCTAATTTATTTTACTGCCACCCTTGTTTGCTCTTACCATATTAAACTATTTACAATTCTTTGAAAGCATCAAGCCCTTTGATGCCTCTGCACTTAGAACATACCTAAAATGTTACCCACTGATAACAGCCCTCTTTATTAACTAACAATTGCTTATCCTTTAAAATTCAACTCAAAGGTCACCTTGATAATCCACTGATATGGATATTTGGTGTTTTGTCTGTCCAACATCTGTTTCTCCTTTCTTGTAATGCCCCAGATTTCCTTTGGGGAACCGTGTCCCCCACGGAAAGAGCTCATGGTTTCATGGGAGACACACCAACCACAACAAATTCAGCAAGTATTCGTTGAGCACTGATGTGATACTACCTCTTGCTGGAAATTCAACAGTGAACCCAACAGACAAAGTTGTCCCCCCACCCCACCCACCACCTTGGATCTAGATCAAACCCTACCTGAAAAGAAACAACCACTGAACTTTACAAATTAAATTAATATTTTAAATGTTTTACAAACGAACGAATACTGACTAGTCCTTCTGTTCACTATTGAGGCACTACTTTTCTCTGTTCAGTTCTCTCTTCTTTTTCTCTTCATTTGTTTCTTTGATTAATTATACCTGACCTTATTCCAAAAAAAGACTTAAGTCCACTTATAATTATGTAGCAATAACATATAGCAAGTTAATAGAATTTGAAAGTAGTATGAAATGAGAAACAGAAATGAAACCAATTCATAAAACTCATTCCATAAGGAGGGGAACACTGTTTAGCCTTCAGGGGACTAGCAGCCAAGAGGACCAGGGTTACATAATTCCCACACAATTGAAAGTGTATCTAGGGGGCGTCCGTGGTGGTCTGGGGTTTAATTCTCAGTGCTATCACTGCTCAGAGCTGAGTTCCTGAGTTTGATTTTGGCCAGGGAGCTGACCCACATATGGCGCAACAGACCTCTCCTGAGTCCCCCACTGCTCCCCTCAGCAGTGCATTTCAGTTGATCCACCTGTTCTGCTCCCCACTCTGTCTCTGGTGAATCCTCTCAGCCCCCACACCTTTGGCCTACACCGCAGTTCTGCTACTCAAAAAAAAGGGGTATCTAAAATAAAACAATGCTACGATGAGAAGGACATCAATCACTAAAGGAAAGAGAGAGAGAGAAAAAAAGAAACCCCGTCACCCAGGGCCTCACTGGAGAAGGCTCCAGAGAAATGATGAATGAGGTGCCTGACATGTCCCTACAGAGTCCATAAATATATCTTCTCTGGGGCTGCTTCTCAAAGCATCCCCAATTCAATAAATTCATTATCCAAAGGAGCTATTTAATCACCCTCTGTGCAGGAATTGCACAGAGCGTATGGCAATTGTGATAAAGCGGGTAGTCTGGAGTGTTCTAGGGGTGCATAGCAGGGCAAGCCACATAGTTTTGGGGGGTCACAGGTAGTTAGGGAAGGCTTCCTAGGAAAGGTGGCACCTGAAAGATGAGCTAGCCTAGGAAAAGGGGTGTGTGTGTGTATGTGTGTGTGCCTGTGTGTGTGTATTCAAGCACTTCAGGTACACGGACGAGCACAAATATAGTGAAGCTGAAATATGTCCAGAGTGGCTGCAGTCTGGGGTACACTAGAAGAGTTTTTGTGGGGGCTTGGATGAGCCTGGATAGATAGATAGAGCCTCGGCTTTGAATGAGCTTATATGCAAGGACAAGTCTGCTGAGGAATAGTGGGAAGTTTCGGAAGACTAGAGGCAATAACCTTCAACAGTGACCAAGAAGAAGCCAAAGCAATCAGAAGGAGTTAGGGAGAAAGTGGCATGGGAAGGATTGAAAGGCAGAGAGTGCTTCAAGAAGAGAGCAGTGCCCACCATTTCTGCTCAAATTTAGACTGTCCTCAGCAAACTGTGTTCTAACGAGCCCTAATAGTTCTACTAAGAGGCTTGATGGAGTCTCTGGGGAGGGGAGGGCTGACAGGAGGGACTTGGGACCTCGAGAGGGCTGAGCAATTATAGTAGTTCTAGAAAGTGGGCTGGCTGATCTGCATATCCTACAGGCAATCCTCCATAAACAAGTGTTTACCAGACTTTTGGGAGTTTGGCCAGCAGTGATCTTGAGATTATAGTCCCTCTAATGATTCCTTGTTGCTCATTTTAAAGGAGTTAGATATTTTAAGAGTCAAATCAGCCAAATTGATCATCTCTGTGAAAACAGTCTATACAGACAACTGTGGAAATTGAAGGCCACTTCAAAGGTAAGTGGATGGAAGACACGAGACAGAGTCCACTCGTTTTCACAGCAGTCCTGGATTTATCTCTGGTGCTGGTCTGTGTCTGGCACAGGGACTGGAACAGAGTAGATGCTCAATATACATGGACTGATAAGTGGATTCCAAGACCAAGGGTGCTGGGGAGAAAGGAGTGAGGTAGGAGTACCTATGGCCCACCAGCCCACTCCCTAAGGGGGTCCCTTAGTGAGGACCAAGGTCTGAAGGAGCTCAAGAGTAGGTGTTGGGGCACAGATAGGGAGTAAGTGGGCTAAGGGAAGCAGTAGTTAGGGTTTGGGGCCAGAGTCTCACCTCCCAGCAGGAGGGAGAGTCAGGTTGTCAGTGGTCAACCAGAGGGACTCAGGTTCAAGTGTGGACCAGAGTTCCAGCGAGCAAATGAGAAAGCAGAGTGAAATGCAATGGTGTGTTCAGGTGCTGGAGGCCCAGAGGCTGCTTGCCAAAGCCCCCCAGGAGACATTCAACTTTGGAGAGTAAGATTAATTCCAGACCTCCACTGCCAAAATGAGGGGCTGAGACTGGAGAATAGGCTGGGGTTCTGTTTATTTTGGTTCTCTGATTCTGGCTTCCTTATTTATACTTCAAACCAGACGCTATCCATTTCACATACCTGTGACTTTGAGAAAGAGGAAAAGTGATGTCTTTTTTGCTCATAGCTATTAACCCCATCTACTTAATTTCAGATCTTCCTTGTGCTTATAGAGAGACAGCCAAGACTAATTTATTCACTTTGACAGTTTTGAAAGACTTAAGAGAGTGACATGATAGCTTTTAATGACTTTTCTGGAAATATCCTGTGTTAAATGGTGCCTGATTTTTTTTTTTGTTTTGTTTTCTTCTGAAAGGAACTTTAGAGCTGGTGGTTGACACACTGAAGGAAGACTAAAATTAACTCTCTGTCGTTTAAACTCTAGATCTTAGACTTTATACACTTTCCTTTTTATAAAAAAAGTTGCATTCCTGCTTCAAAATGTTGCTTATTTTTGGTTCCTGACTTGAAGATTCCTATAGATAGCACACGTTATTCCAGAAATATCTTCAAGTGTGACCTGCACTATCTGAATTCACTTCTCCTCTCACCAGTGCTCTGGCTGGGGCCCACTTCCCAGAATGTAGAGTTTAAATAATTCCACAAGTCCTAGTCATATCTCCATCCCCACCTCAATGGCCACTCTTAGCCCAGGATTTGGGAAATGTTAAAATAAAATTAAGCAATCATAAGAAAAAAATTACATGCTCATTAGTGTAGTTTTGTGATATAAGAAGAAAAAAAGGGCCTCCCTGGTAGCTCAGAGGTTAAGTCTCAGCGCTATCAAGCTGTCTCCAGTCACTGCAGTACGAGTTCCATCCCAGGCCAGGGAGCTACCCACATGGCTCAGCAGACCTCTCCTGTCTCGCCTGCTGCTCCCCTCAACAGTGTATTTCGGTCAGTCCACCTGTTCTGTTCCCCACTCTGTCTCTGGAGAATCCTCTCATACCACCCCCCCACCCTCTTCCCTACACCCCAGTTCTTGTATGCATAAATAAAAATAAATCTTAAAAAAAGAAGAAAAGAAAAAATTTCAAATAGAGATTGCTATGGACAGTCTATTTTCCTTTGTTCCTTAAATGGAGGAAGCTGAGGCACAGTGGCTGCATGCTGGGAGCTCCTGGCTTTGCTCACCACCTGCAAGTCCAGATAAAGTGGGCAGTAGTGGGCTGGGGGCTGGAAAGCTTTCTTCTTGACCCCCAGGACCATGTTCCAGGCCAGCACCCTCCAGCAGGATGTGGTTTTCTGGTGAGTAAGAGCCATTGATGGGTCTAGAAATTAGCCTTTCATGTTAGCATGCTGACCACATGACCGGAGCACATCCGCTTGGCCTTACTGTCCAAACTCATTAGCCAAATAATATGTCACTCACGATGTGATGGAGGGAAATGCATAAAGGAAATTAGTTTACAAACTCCATTAGGTTAAAAGGCAGAGGGGAGATTGAAACAATAATCAAATGGTAATATTTTAATTTTCAGGATTATTTTCCTGACAGGGAATTTACCTTTTAATGTAGCTCTCTACACTGTAAAATAATGAAGTTTAGGAAGGTTTTGAGAGAAACTGAGGCAATTAGAGTGCACACACATCAGTGTGCTTAACCCTTTTATAATTTCATAGTCACAATCCACTCCTGCCTAAGACTACTGCTTAGGTGACTAAGGCAGAGCAATTCAATATGAGGGAAGGACAAAGCACAGCCCCAAGTACTAGGGATGAGGAGGTGAAAACAAAATCAAAGAATTAGGAGTACATTTTCCTCCAATGAATGATTTGATTTGGTGCGATCCCAGCTCCTGCTTCTGGGCGGCACTTGAATTTCTGTCTCTGCAAACAGTATGGAACTTTGTCGAATCTGAAATTGGAGGTTGACAGGAGGCGACAGTAGTTCTTATCAGCTGGTTAAATGGGATAGGATAGGCAGGCAGTCTTGTCACCAGGGCCTGTAAGAAATGTGAACAGGGCCTCCCGGATGGCCTAGGGGTTGAGTCTCAGCACTGTCACTGCCGTGGCCTCTCACCCCCTCCTCCCTTCCCACTTTTGGCCTACACCCCAGTTCTTGATGCACAAATGAAAATAAGTTAAAACAAAACAAAAAAAAGTGCTGGGATTTACTTGGTTAGCTGATCAAGTGTTCATTCATTTCTCCTAAAAGCAAAAGCACCTCTTCAAACCATACACACACACATACACACACACAGAGAAATGTGGACACAGTATGATGTTTATAGCCTTGCTCATCAATTCACTCTCTAAGAATAGGGAGAGGGGTGCCTCCCTGTTGGAGCAGGCAGTTGAGTGCAGCACTGTGAAGCTGTCTGCAGCCTCTGCAGTGCTGGTTTGATCCCACCCGTCTGGCAAGATTGAATCCCACATGGTGCGGGGTATCTCTCCTGTCTCGCCCATTGCTCCCCTCAGCAGTGTATTTCGTCAGTCTGCCTGTTCAGTTCCTTGCTCTGTCTCTGGTAAATCCTCTCACCTTCTCACACATCTGGCCTGTACCCTGGTTCTTGTATAAATAAATAAATCTTTAAAAAAAAAAACTAATAGGGAGAGATGCCCAGATGACAGGAGTCAGGAAGAAAAGGAGAAGAGAGGTGGAGTTACTCCCAGAAGACAGTGGAAAGGAAATGCAACTCTTGTCACAATCCTAGCAGGAATAAATATGTGAATAACATTACCCCCCACATCTGTTGGCATGCATCTGTCAGGGAATATTCTCCATGGGAACAAAGTCATTGCAAACAGATCTAAGTCACCGGACTTTGTAAAGCGCACAAGATTGTCACTGGGTTCCCTGACCAGTGCTTGGCAAATTGTTATTTTTACTATTAACATTTTTTTTTTTATTTTTGTGAAGAAGAGCTGGGGTATAGGCCAGAGGTGCAGGTGGAGGGGAGTGAGAGGACTCACCAGGGACAGAGTGGGGAGAAGAACAGGCGGATTGACTGAAATCCACTGCTGAGGGGAGCAGCGAGCAAGACTGGAGAGGTCTGCTGGGCCCTATGTGGTACAGCTCCCTGGCTGGGAATTGAACTAAGGCTGTAGAAGTGATAGCGCCGAGACTAACCCCTAGGCCACCAGGGAGGCTCTATTAACATTATTTTCATGATGATCTTGAGATTAATATTGGTGAACTACACTTTATTTTCTTCTCCTTTTTAAATTCCAGGCTGAAATTGATTTAAAAATGTCTATCAGAAAACCACAGGATTTTTTTAATCTTTACTGATTTATGAGCAGCGTAAGCATAAGGAAGAAAGCTGTCTTATGTTAGGACTCAGTGGCTCATTCTCTCCCAGTTCTGTGAGGAGTGAGGTTTGCAAACAGATTAATTAGGTGGTGTCAAAGATTTTGTCATCTGCCCCCCTGATCTGGCACCTTGCTCATTTGCTTTCCTGCTACTTGGCCTGTTTTGTGTGTTTTAAAGCTCTGATTAGATTGTTGATCCCTTGAAGGCATGGGCATCTCTTCTGAGACTGTTATGTCTCTTCCAGGTACCTCTGCATTTGCTCCAGTACCTGTGCACCATCTAAATGAAAGAGATATTTGCTGATTTCTCTTGTATTGCACAATCCTACACCCTCAATATTGACTGACACAAAATCTCAGATCTAAAAATCCCACTGGAGATCACTTGTCCAAACATCTCATTTTATAGAGAAGGAAAGTGAGAAGAAAGAGAAAAAATGTGCTCACAGTTATGGGGCACGGAGGGATTAGGACTCATCTGCAGACATCTATGTCCTTTTGTTTTTCCCTGGTAGGAGAAACTGGTGTCAGTGGATAAAGTTCAAGAAACTAAGGACGGGGAAGTGAAATGAGGCAGTGGCAGGCATCATGTCTGTTAAGTTATTGTTCTGTTTTGCGTGAAATAAATATTAGGGAAGCACAGTGCAAGCTGCTCTGCCTGTCACTCAATACTGAAGGCTAATAGGAATGCTTTTATGCAGGGCGAAGAGAAGGTTCCACTAAGCAGCAGCTCCTAGGCATTTGCCTTGTTATAAGAAGAGAATGCAACAGAATTGCCTGCTTGCTTTCCTGCCCAAAGCCCAGCTGCATGGTTTTCTGTAAAAGTTCTTTTTAAGCAGCTATTTCTGGGCCACTAGCCCTGGGGGAAACATTTTTTTTTCTTTGACCACAATTTAAAGGGGAAAATACAGGAGGGCTTTTTTCTGCCTCTATCCCAATGCTGGTCTCCTTTTCAATCTCCCTCTCTTCCTCTGAGAACATTTATTGATCACTTACTTTATTCACCCACAGTGAGGTCAACACCAAAGAGGCATCTCTAAAGTGTTAATGAGAGCACAGAAAAGGGGGCAATCAGTGATATTGGTGAAGGCAGGCAAATGTGATGGAAGAAGTGATGTTGAGTCTTTGCCAAAGAGTTACTGAAGGAGGAAAGATTTGGTGGAAGAGAGATGTTCCAGGAGGAAGGGCCAGAGATGTTCCAGGAGGAAGGGCCAGAAATGAAATGGCATCTTTGGGAACCCAGAAGCAGTTTGGAGTGGTAGATAATAGGGAGGGGTGAGAGGAGGAGTTGAAAGCCAAGGCTGGGGAGCAGAAGTCTAAAGGATACGGAGTGCTGTGCTAAGGAATTTGAATTTGATTTCACAGTGATAGGGAGAGAGGAACCAGCAGAGCAGAAACTGACTACACGAATGTCCTTTTCCTCAAACTAAGAGTTGCTGAATATAAATAGCCCTGTTGAAGAAAAAAGATGTATCTGGGCTCATTTCATTTTCCTATGAAGATGAAAATTAGTTCTTGGAGATCTACTTTGCTTTTGCAGTGATTAGGTTTGGTAAAGCGCTGAGCAACAGTACTTTCAGAAAGCAACTCGTAATTCTGATTGATGGCAAATGAAATGGCAGGGGACTTCTGGAGACCTGGTTCTGGGTACAAGTCCTTATAACACAATTGATAATAAAAAGCACTGGTTAAAAAGAAGTCAACACCTTAAACTAGAAGCAAGAGTCAAGTAGAATAAGGTAGAGAGGGATGAAATAAGCTTGTTGTTTAATTTCACCAGATAGGGTTATTATAAAAATAAACAGAGCAAAGCAAAATGATTTATCTATTTTCACCAAAAAGTGGGAGGGAAATTTGGGCCTCCCTGGTGGTGCAAGGGGTTAAGCACCGCACTCTGAAGCAATTCGCAGCCTCTGCAGCACGAGTTCAATCCCTGGCCAGCCAGGGAGCAACCCACATGGTGCAGCAGACCTCTCCTGTCTCGCCCGCTGCTCCCCTCAGCAGTGTATTTCGGTCAGTCTGCCTGTTCTGTTCCCCACTCTGTCACTGGTGAACCCCTCGTATCTCTGACCTATACCCCGGCCCTTGTATGCATAAATAAATCTTTTAAAAAAACTGAGAGGGAAATTCGTAGCATAATAAAGATGAGTCTTAAATTTTGTTATTTGATAATGCAGGTATGAAATATACCTGCATTAATATAAAAGGTAAAAAAATATAAAAGGTAAAAAAAATCCATGTATACAATAACAAAATTTCCCTCTCACCCCTTCATCTCACCACCCAATTCTCTTTCTAGGTACTATGCTTGCTAGTTGCCAAGGTAAGATAGGAATTAGGATAAAGTGCAAAGCCCTGAGGGATCAAGGCTTTCCCCAGAAGCAAGTATTTTTTGTTTTTTTGAGGAAGGAAGATCTCAAGCTCTTAACAAAATTTGTCAAAATTGTACCTACACAAAAACTCTTGAGTGAAATAATGGGCAATAAATTCAGTAATATCTGTGAATAATGTTGAGCATTTTCTCTTAAGCTCTTCATCTGTTTAAGAAATACTTATTTGAGTTTCCCAAATTCTGAACCATTAACAAAAGCAGAGAAGAACAGACTTCAGCCCTGAGTATGTTTAAGCAAGAGGTTATGCAAAATCCTACTTACTTCTCTTCTAGAGGAATCGTAATTCAACTCATTAATCATGCTTAATTTTTTTGTGTGTGTAGAACTGGGGTGCAGGGTTAGGGGTGGTGGTGAGAAGATTCACCAGAGACAGAGTGGGGAGCTGAACATGCAAACTGACTGAAATACACTGCTGAGGGGAGCAGCGGGTGATACAGGAGAGGTCTGCTGGACCATGTGGGTTGCTCCCTCGCATGGCTCAAACTCAGGCCGTGGTGTTGATAGCAATGAGACTTAACCCCTGGGCCATCAGGGAGTCCTGTCATGCTTAATTTTAATTTTGAATAGGTCTACAACCTGGTTTGATTTGAGGACAATTCAGCCCCAAAATGAGGTCCTGTATAACTTGCGTGTGTGTGTATACACATACACACAAACACACACACACAGGTGTATACGTATGTGTGTGTGTGTGTATATATATATATATATATATATATATATATATATGTTTTTTATTGAGGTAACATTGATTTAGAACACAATGGATGATTTACTGTTATAGGTTGACACCTATTCAGATGTATGTCACCACCCACCACCTACCACCAAAGAGCCCTAATATTCTACCATTGTCTCCTGGATCCCCTCCCCGCTTTGCAGTTCATCTTTACCTTCCCCCTCTGTAAGTCACAATACTGCTGTCACATTTCAAGGGTTTGTTTTGCTTTAGTTTTTTCTGTTCTGTTGTTTTGTTCCTTTAAATTCCATATATGAGTGAAGTCATTTGCTGTTTGTCTTTCGCCTTCTGGCCTATTTGGCCAGAAGCAAATAATACTGGCCAATTCCATTCGTGTTGTCATACATGAAAAGATGTCATCTCTGTGTATAGCTGCATAGTATTCCCTTGCGTCTATACATACCATGTCGTTTTTATCCCCTCATCTGTCATTAGGCATCTAGGTTCTTTCCATTGTGAATAGTGAGTGCTGCAGTGAGCATAAGAGTGCAATTATCCCTTTGAATAAGTGTTTTTGCTTTCGTCAGTAGATGCCCAGGAGTGGGATTCCTGGGTTACATGACAGATCTGTTTTTATTTTCAGACATCTTCATATTGTTTTCCACAGAGGCTGGACTGACAGTGTAGTAGGGTTCTTTTTTTCTCCACACCCTTGCCAACACTTGTTTCTGGTTTTTTTGGTGTTGGCCATTCTCACAGGTGTGAGATGGTATCTCATTGTGGTTTTAATTTGCATTTCCCTGATGATAAATGATGATGGGCATTTTTTTCATTTGCCAAATGGCCATCTGTATGTCTTCCTTGGAGGAGTGTCCATTTAGGTCTTCTGCCCATTTTTTTTTACTGGATTATTTGTTTTCTTTTTCTTAAACTGTATGAGTTCCTCAAATATTTTAGATGTTAGCTTGAATCGAGAAATTTTTTGGATAAAAATGTTTTCTGTTATCCACTTACATGTGGCAGTGCATGTAACAAAGAAATCAAGTTTGGTTCGACATAATTGCCACGTAGCTGTCTTCTAAGCAGTAATTGGTCAACAGGTTCAACTGCTTTCAGAGGCCACTCCTGGAATGTGGAAATGAAGCCTTGTAATCAGCATAAAAAAGATCCTTATCTTCTGTTGACCAAAGTTGGGACCTGGATTTGGAACAGGTACCTGCCAAGCAGTCCAGGCACAAGCTGGAATCAGAGAGGGGTTTAGGATTGATTCTGAATATGCCCCTGAAAAAAATGCTAGGGTTGTCAGAGAGTGAGTGCTGTTCATTTTGATTTTCAGACTAGCAGGGAAATAAATGCTGTAAAGGAACATTAAGAGCCTTGAATCAATGCTCATCAGGTAATCTGGCCATAAATCATGTGTTGTAGAACGAAGGACTGACATTAGATCAATAATTGCCAGAAAAATTAAATTTTTCATTAAGAGAAAGACAGCAATGGTTGAACAGTTAAACCTGAGACTGTGCTGCTTTTCAGGGACAAGAATAAAGTGAGAAACCCAGACCTGTCATTTGTTGTGGAGAAAGTGGTCGGCATGGAGATTCTGAGGAAATGAGAGAAGATAAGCTGGGAGTATCTGATTTTGGTTTTAATGGAGGGACAGATTTCTCTAAAAGTCAGGTTTGTTAATTACAGTGAGGTTTAAGAGGTCCCTGGGAAGGTCTTCTTTGAGGCCATTTTCTGGTTTAAGACATCTCCTAACTGGATCATCTAACTGTTACAGGGCAACCCCGATGTGAAATGGGGTGGCCTGACTGTGGGTCCTCACCCACATGCTTAAAAGAGACTTAAAATAAGACTCAAGTGCAGGCACACACAAAAGGTTAACAAAGGGTTTATTTACAAAGAAAGGGAAATGAAGAAAGAAATAACTCAGGGAGAAAGAGAGAGATAAATTGGTCCATTGAGCTGGGACCCCAATAGCACTCTGAGAGGCTATGAAAAGCCAAGGGCTCCCAAGGCCCACACATCTGGTTATATATCAAGCCTGGTTGCTTAATTCAGCCCTCAGTTCCCAGCAGCCCTCCCGTTGGTGGTGATGGCATTATGGAATTTGTAGTCCTTGGTGTCTTGTTTGGTCTGGGGTGGGGGTAGGGTCCATTAAACCTATTGTGGAGTTTGTTCAGGACATCCTCTCCCCCCCAACAAAAACACAGATCTTGGTCCCAAAGCTGTCACAGCAGAGCTGCCTTGATAGGAGATGGTGATTCAGAGTTCCTCAGCAGGGAGGGAGGAAGCCCCAGCCACCATTTACAGCCCAAAGGACAGACCTCCTACTGGGGTCTGGAGGAACCTCTCCTTTACATCCTCCTTCCCCTCAATCACTGTAGCTTTCTCAGCAGGACACTGAAAGTATTTTCTTGCTACCTGTCTGTCTCTTCTGGGCTCCCTAACAGTCCCTTCCCAGGCACAGGGTGAGGATGTAAGGGTGGGATTCCATGCTGGAAAGCTGTCTCCACCTTTAATTCATCTTCCTTTCATAACAGCACTATTCTTGAGCCCACTCTGAACTCATCTTTCAGCCAAATAGTTAATGAACTGTAAACAAATAAACGGCTGTTCACAGGGGTCTATACATTAAAAAAGCTCTGAGGTGAATCTTTTGTCAAGCAAAGCATCTTTTGTTTTTTTATCCTGTGATGCAGAAATGCTTCATCTAATTTATTTATTTTATAGGTTAGTGTGCTTTAGGACTCTTTAACCATAAAGGTAACATTTGTAGTTGTGGGTGAAAGAATGCTGACGAGATTTCCAGTTAAATTCATATAAAATGACGTCTGATTTCTTACTATGGCAGGATGGTTGCTAAATGAACGTGTCTGATTCCACTAACCCATTCTTTAGCTCTGTTCCATGGTAGAGATCTGTGTTTTCATTGTTTTAAGTAACAAGAAGCCATATGCTCCTCCTCTCCATAAGAGAGCCTATCCTTTTGTTGCCACCAGGAGATGGTAAGACCCTCCCTTTATGGGGAAAGCAATGAAGTTGGAGGAAGGGGTGCTTTCAGGAGAAGGTGTCTTACGGCAGCCAAGATGGGAATCAGTTCAAAAGCCAGAGTAGGGCCTCCCTGATGGCACAAGGGGTTAAGCACAGCACTGTGAAGCTATCAGCAGCCTCTGCAGCATGAGTTTCATCCCTGGCCCACCAGAGAGTTACCCACATGGTGCAGCAGACCTCTCCTGTCTCGCCTGCTATTCCCCTCAGCAGTGTGTTTCAGTTAGTCTGCCTGTTCTGTTCCCCGCTCTGTCTTTGGTGAATCCTCTCAACCCCTGCACGTCTGGTCTGTACCCCAGTTCTTATATGCATAAATAAATAAATCTTAAAAAAAAAATGCCAGAGTAGCTGTAATTTGTCCACTGCTAGTTATTAACTTCTGAGACTACAATGTAAAATTGGAATGCTCTATTTTTGTTAATAGAAATATTATCCCACAAGGAAAGAGATTGTATGAATAAACAAAGATGAATAGGTCATTTAAAAAGGAGTGGTGTTCTGGTAACTTCCATTTCTATTGTTTCTGTTGTACCAAAAGAAATTTAAATATTTAAGTTTAAAATTTTTAAAAATACAGAAAAGCACAAGAAAAAGGTCTTCTGGGCTTTGGGGGGTCATGTATACATTACAAAAACAAATCACATTGGAACAAGTGATGCTTGTTTTCCATTTAATATGCAATGAACATTTCCCCTTGTATTCTAATGTTATTTTTCAATGATTATTTTAAGGCTCTATGCTTTTATAGTCATGTTATATGGTTATATGATACATTTGCTTGATGCAAACATTAAAATATTTTTATAAACATTCTTTAGTGTTGGAGATTCTTTAGCTAACTCCATGCACATTCACTATTTTTTTTTTAAAGATTTATTTATTTATTTATACAAGACTTGGGTGCAGTCAGAAGTGCGGGAGGGTGAGAGAATTCACCAGAGCCAGAGCGGGGAGCAGAACAGACAGAAGGACCGAAGTACATTGCTGAGGGGAGCAGCGGGCGGCATAAGAGGTCTGCTCGCCATGTGGGACCCTCCTCCCATGGCCGGGGAGCAGCCAGGATCGAACAGGCACTGCAGAAGCTGCTGGCAGCTTCGCAAGCCAGTGCTCAACTGCTGCGCCACCGGGAAGGCCCGCTCATTCACTATTTTTTTAGGATAAATTTGTAAAAGGTTTTCTATTTTCTAAAGTTGCATTTGTGTCTACTGAAGGGAAGTGAACCTTGCCTGTTTGCAAGTTACTAAGATTTGGAGTAGCATTACACGGAACTTAACCCCCCGCTCTGTCTTATGGATGCTGTTTTCTCATCTGTGAAATGCAGTAATAGTGGTACCTAGTTCCTTTGATTTCTCGGTGAGCTAAATAATCTAAATGAGAAAAAGGTATCTGACTAGTCATTGTATTTTCCCTCTGTAGTTCTACCAGTGGCTCAGTCATTTTGCATCATTTTGGCCAAATAACAGGAAGAAACTAATGCCCAGAAATGTAACTTGCAAACCTTATGGTCAAACTCTGATTGTGTATGTCCAACTCCAAAATGTATTCATTCTTCTTCTGTATTATAATTATTAATTTCATTCCTATGGCATCCTAAGTGAAACATTGAGCCCTGGAAGTAAAATTTTCGGTGTTGCTTCAGATCTCTCAAAGTAGGAGTCCAGTGAGGAGTAGCTTCCTCCCAGTGAGGAGTAGCTGCCTCTCAGAGAGGAGAGGCTTCATGGCTGGAGTGTCACATTGAATTTTTCTTCCTAGCATTGGTCACTACCTTTATTATCCTTTGACATTGCATTCCTATTTATTGTCAATCTTTCTCAAACAATGCATGTTCTCTGAGGGAGGGTTGTGTCTTTTCAACATCTAGTACCCAGACTGCCACTTAGGAGACTTTCGTTGAATCAATGAATCTTATTTAGTTATCTATATAACTTGAACTACCAGATCATTGCCAAATTATCTCCTTTGGCCTATGCCATAAAGGCATATTATGGCATAGAGATCATATTACCTGGATTATTGCCAACTTTTCCTTTCAGTTTTTACTAAATGTACCCTTGAGTTTTAGATCGAGAAAGACATCAAACAATAAAAGCATTGATAAAATCTTAAGCTGCATGGAGGAGAAAACTCGTGACTGTGGATGGCAAAAGTAAGCCTTCTGCTCTTGTATCCAAGACTTCTGAAGGTCTTCTCCAAACAGGGAGAGGCTCCAACACAAATACATTGTACCCAGGGAGCTCTCAATGCCTGGAGTATATTCCTTGCCTGGTGCAGGCTATGTATGTAGACTGGATGAAGTTGGCTGATCCATATAAACAACTGGATGATTCCATAGAAAAACTGAGAACTTTTGCTTTGTCTCATTTGCTGTTAACTTTTATTCCTCTTTCTTTATGAATTCCCATTTATCTTCCAAGCCTCAATGCGCAGATAAGTCCTTTCTAAAGCTTTCTCTCATTTCCCTTCTGCCCTGGAATTAGATTCTCCACTCATTGTGCTTCTGTGGTTCTGATGACACTGGCTACTAGCTGTTTTTCATCTGTGGTTTCACTGGACTAAGATTCTCGAGGGCAGTGACCACGGCCTTGCCTTTCCGTGGCCTCGGATGCTACATAGCATATGTAGAAGGTCCTATGGGATAGAAAATGAATGAATGAATGCTTTGTGTGAGTATGTGTGTCTAGATTTTTGTTATGCGAGCAACAAAGAAACAAGGAAGACTTTTTTTTCTCCAGATTTATTGAGCTATAACTGACATATAAGCTGTGCAAGTTTAAGGTGTTGACTTGATACATTTACATACTGTGAATGATGACCACCATCCAATGGAGATTTAAAAAAATTAAAAAAATTTTTTGTTAGAACTGGGGTGTAGGCAAGAGGTTCAGGGGTGAGAGGATTCATCAGAGACAGAGTGGGGAGCAGAACAGGTATATTTACTGAAATCCACTGTTGAAGGGAGCAGCAGGAGAGACAGGAGAGGTCTGCTGCACCATGTGTGTCAGCTCCCTGGCTGGGGATCAAACTCAGGCTGTAGAAGTGATAGCGCTGAGACTAAACCTTAGAACTTCAGGGAGACCCCTGAGGGAGATTTCTAACTAAGGGACTAGCAGGATCCACTTTATTATTTAGAAGAACATGTTTGTACTAAACCAATGCTACCTCAGCTCTGGCACTAGGTGCTAAAATTATTTTTTTCTCTCTCACATCTTTCTCTTAAAGAAATTTTGTTTCAGTTTTTGGGCTTTTGTAGCCTGGTCCTTTGCTCTGAAGATGGTACTGTTATTCCTCCATTGTCTTTTCTAAATGTGTGGGGTGATACTTTCTCTTGATATTTGGTACCTCTGTGATCACAAAGTATCATCTTCTTCAACAGTGCTATCAGTTGGCTGTGGAACATGGGTGGGAAATGTGCTGACACTGAGCAAGATTCCCAGGTTCAAGGGGAATCTATATATCTTGCAGGAATGTTGTGTATTATTTCTAATTATTTCTATCACTATTTTTCTCTCATCCACTGAAAGCTCCTTAAGAATGGTATTTATGTCTTATTCATTGTCACATTCTCAGCATCTAGTTAGTACAGTGCATGGGACAAAATAGACACTGACAGAAAAACAAACAAAAAACCCAATCTGATAAATTGACTGACTTATTGATGGAAGGATGGAAGCTTCTAGATGAAGAGCACTTGGAGTTTCCGTAATGCTGATATTCTTCAGAGGAATAAAGGTGACAAAACCCAAAATTAAGCTTCTGCAGCTGTTACTCCCTTTGGCAATAAATGGTCCTAGGGTCTTTGGAAAACTTTTTGTCAAGAAGTCAAGTCAGCCTCTGAAATTCATCTTCACGGGGAATTTGCAAACTATAAAAGTGCTTCCTCACCAAATAGACTAGCAGTGTTATTTGCAGGTATTTTTTGGAATTCAAAATCAGCAATATGGTTTTTCAATTTGAATGAGATCATGTTTAGCCTGGTCTTTTGAATCCACTTTTCTCCTTTTCCTGTTCTCTCAAATGACTCTTCCTGTGCAACTGAGGGTTCTAAGAGGGAAAGAGAAACAGGTTTTTTTTTTTTTTTTTTTTTGGCATAGAAGAACTGGGGTGCAAGCCAGAGGGTGTGTGTGAGAGGATTCACCAGAGAGAGAGTGGGGAGCAGAACAGGAGGGCTGACTGAAATCCACTGCTGAGGGGAATAGCGGGTGAGACAGGAGAGGTCTGCTGTGCCATGTGGGTCAGCTCCCTGGCTGGGGATCGAACTCAAGTCTCAGCAGTGATAGCGCTGAGATGCAACCCCTAGGCCAGCAGGTAGGCCTCAGAAACAGAGGCTTTGTTGTGACTGCCCGCTTCCTCATGGATGATGCATGTTCTAGGATAGAATGTGCACATGGGCATTCCTGATAGTGGGCTGCATTTCTGTGGGAGATCAGGCCCACCTGCCTAAATCACAGGTCACGTGAGCTAATTGCTGACTTCTTGTTTAGTTATTCTGCATTCAAAGACCAGTGTTCTAGGCTAGAACTATGTTTAAGACACATTAATTGCAATAGACTATTAGATTTCATCTTGATGCTGGAGACGTTCTAAGGCCATTCATACCTGAAAAAATGTCCTTCACTCTCAGCCCTGCCCTTTTGCACAGCCGGGTCCAGTTTTGGGTTTAAGCCTGAGATAATCTCTTAGGTAACATTAACAGGAGGTGACAGCCTTGTGTTGTACATGCTTCACCTTCACAAAGACCACTTCCTTTTTTCAACATGCTGTTTATATTTAGGAGACGCTGTTGAGGTGATGTATAACAGACATCAGCAACTTACAACACGCAGGCGCTGTATCCTGGATCTGGGAGATGTTAAGTGGTGGGAGCTGTCTTTACCAAGAGCCTCATTGCTTTAGGCTGAAGGGAGCACAGCCAAAGGAGCAGATCGAAGTGGAGCTGACTCTGCTGATGAGCAGGCTCTGGGGCCCCGAGGAAGGTCTGCCTCCGTCAGTCTCCCGGGCTCCCAGAACCAAGCTGCCAGCTCGCTCCACCTCAGCAGAATGTTCGCTTCTCCCACAGTCCTTCTCACTGACTCCAACTCTCACACTGAGTTTCAAAGGAAAATTATGAGCGCATTCAAGGGGCCTTACTCTATATTAACTATAAATCGCTGGGATCGTATTCTGGGAATTTCTGAGAAGACATAAACGTGCTTCCTATTAGTTTACCTGAATCGCAACTTCTCTCTCGCTATGGTTGAACTGGGAGTCTGGGTGGTTTACACTTATTTTAAACCTGCTCTGTCACCAGCATATTTTTTCCTTATGGCAAAGATAATATTTATTTCTCTTTCTTGTCACCTCCACCCCATTTCCTGGTTAGTTTTCCTGGGTTAGTCCCTGGATAGCCAGTGTCACTCACATGCAGTTGATGGAAATGTGGTGCCCCTCACCACCAGCCACAGTTGATTACTCAAGTGTATACATCTAGGCTGATTAGAACCGTTTCTAGGAATTTCTGAGGAAGATTCTGTTTTTTTTCTGAGAGACTGGGACATAACATTTGAGCTTAGATGCTATGAGCATCCATTCAGGGGGGCAGAATAGAATGTTAAGAAAGAGGATGCAGAAGAATCTCAAGAAATGGAGAAAGTCCTGGCCTCTTTACCATTTCTGTTCTGGTCTTTTTGAGGCCTGGCCACATTCCTGCCCTTGGGTTATGAGAATCACCTCTGTGTCTTGAAGATAAAGCCACTCTCTCTCCCTTCCAAGTGCGAGATTTTCTTCTGTTGCTTCTAATCAGAAGAATCTCAACTAGGCCAGCACTTCAGTCAGCACCGCCACTAGTCAAGGAGCAGATAAAGATAAGACAGAGGAAGGGAAACTCCTGTAAACAAATAACTCACCATCAAGCTGGGAAATGGGAGGTTTTCTTGCTTTTTTTTCATTTATAGTTGTAGATTTTCTCTTCAAGGGTAACTTTATGTTGTGCACAAGAAATTGGAGACCAGAATCCGTCATAACAAAGCAAGATGTTACAGCCATGAAAGAAAGAAAGTTCTGAAAGAGAGCCCACACATTTGAAGTTTCACAAATGTGAAACTTTGTGGGATGTGTGTCCTACAGGAAGATCCGGGTCCTTTCTGGGAGAGCAACTCCTGAATCTCTTCATAGGATGGGCCATGTGCCCTTTGTTCTTGAAGGACCTATTAGGAGGTTTTGAAAATTTGCCTGTTGTCATCTTCTTTGCATACTGGAGGAAGTCAGGTTTCTGGAAATTCGTTGTGATAGTCACCACTCCCTCTTCCACTTTTGACATGGATAATTTATATCCCAGTAATGATGTGACTAATTCAAATATGATTATTATTCAAATATAGTCTTGTATTTTCATTACTAGAAAATAACTCTCCTTGATAGAGCCAAGTTATGGAAAAGTCAGCATTGTCTGTTTTTCATAAAGCACATTCTTTCTCTGCTTTGTGCCAAAATTCTGTCTCAGTTGAAAATAAAGTGGAAAAATCTTCATTGTGGTTGATGTATGGCTTTTTATGAGAAAGGAATATATTATGATTCTAACTTTCTCCTTTGACCTTCTGTTCTGATTTGAGATTGCCTTGGTAGAATATTTAAAACTCAGACAGAATATTTAGAATATGAACCTATAAAGAAGAAATGTTAGATAATTTTTTTAATTTTGATATTAAAATATTTAAAAAATTAACAAGGAACTTAAAGAAAAATCATCCATAGGATAACTTCCACTTTCACTTAAGGAGAGGAAGACAAAGAAATGTTCTTCACATATTATACCAGAAAGAGCTGCAAATTTTCTCCTCCACTAACTCTGTTAAAAAAGTGGCCTCCCAGATGTTTCTCTTGAAAACTTAAATTTTGGATCTTGAATTGAGTTCAGTTGAATTTTGTATACAAGACTGGAATACAGGTGTTTCTACCATTAATCCAGGCTGTTCTATTTTATGTCCTGTGTTAACTAGACAGATTTGAGTAGACCATCTTCTGTTTTTATCTTCCTTCCCAATCTGAAATGAGCAAATGTTTCAGGGATTTTTTTCTTCTCATTTTGGTTTCCCTTTGTTATAAATTTTGCCAGATGGCTGAACTTCATTTAGGAAGAATTTTCCATAATAATATATCACTCGGTACTGATGGCCAATGGCCTCCATCTCCAGGCCATCTGTGGGAACCATGGAATGGAGCATAGTGGCAAATGAGTCAAACCTGGCAGAGCCTGGAGGAGGAGGAAGAGAGGGGAGTTCAGATGACCAAAATTTGAAGGAAGGGAGTATCACTGAGTGTGGAGTGTATGTGTGTGTGTGTGCCTGTGTGTAGTGTACATGTGTGAGTGAGAGAGAAAGAGGAAGAGAGAGAGAAGAGAGGCAAAAAAGAGTGAGAGACCCATATACACACATTCTTAGGAAGAATTGTGTTTGTGTGTGTAAGACTTTGGAGTGTGTAGCTGGAGGGCTTTTTGACAGATGTGGAACATGTGTGGCTCAACTTTGTTTGGAGGAAGGGAGAAGGCTGAGGAACATTGGTAAGCAGCAAAAAGAGACGAGGCCGAGTCTAGAGTGTGCCATGGAGGGCACGGTGAAAAAAACAGTATATAGAATGTAGGGGACACTCACATTATGCCATTAGTGGTGTTGGCCACATTTTAGTTATTGGAACAAAAAGATGAAAAATGAAACTCTTTACCCAGAGCCTGGATTTGTAATATTCAAGAAATTCTGTGATCTTTGGAGTCTGCAGGCAGAATAACCATCACTTGAAATCTAAACAAGGTGCTTACTTCTGGAAGCAACACCATTACTCTGCCTCCCTACAAAACCAGTGAATTGCAAATATGGTATTCATTTAGGCTGGAGTTCGTAGAAACTAACTTCTGCATGTAGTGACATTCAGCAAACTATATAACCTTCCTGCGCTTTAATTTCCTCAATTGAAAAGTGAGGTTGTTGGTCTAGATAAGTGGACTCTGAAATGTTCTCTATTGTTCTTTCTGGAAAGTGCCTCCCCCGCCCTTACAGGGTTCAAATACAGCTGGTAGTACTTTCCTTGCTTATCTCTTAGTCTTTGAAGAATACATTCTGCTGATTAAAAAAAATGGTATTCACTGGAATGGACTCTAACTTCTCTTCTGGCTTTATTATTCCAAATATCTATACTTTGGGTTGATGCAAACATAATCTGTTTGCATATCTGGTCAGTCAGCAAATATTCCTGAGTTTCTACTGTTTTTTTTTAAGTGCCAATTTTTAAAATTATCATTATTTTTTAAATTTTATGTATTTTTTACATCATTTTTCATTTTTGCAAGTTTCTATTATTTATTAGGAAAAAAATTAGGCATTGAGAATAAAATGATAAAGGAGACAAAGTCCTGTGCTTCCACCAGCTCATTTGTGTGCTGGTGGAAGAAAGGACAAATGAAATGACTCAAGCGGGTGGTTGGTATTTAAAAAAAGGATACAAGATAAGGGCAGAGAACAATGGAGCCTCTCTCAGTAGTAACTTTTGATGAGCAACCTGAAAGATGCAGTAAAAGATATAATGATTTGGGGAAGACCATTTCAGAGAGAATACCTTGGGCAGATATGAGCCAACAAATTTATGTTCATCTCCTGCACTTGGTTTCCATACTCCATGCTCCCTTAGGGAAGGATATGCTTGATTTTGCCAATGAAAGATCCCTTGGAGTCTCTTCTGCTTTGGCAATGCCAGTCTAGAGGTTCCTCTTGGCCCTGTGAAAGGGACTCACCTTCAGAGTGTGGTTCCTTTTCAGAGAGTGGTTCTTCCTCGCAGCAGAGAGCCCTGGTGAAATGTCGTGACTTACCAAGTCCCTGGGTATCACCCTTTGATCTGCTGCATTTGCTGAGATTAATACAATGTGTCCTGATATTGAACTTTCCTTCTGCACATCAATCTGGTCTCCCTTGCTGATGTACACTGGCCTTCCTGGGTGTGGGTCTAGGACCCCACACCCAGCAACCTGGGTCTCTCTGTTGGGATCCCAGACTCTTGGTTCTCTCTGCATTGTACAGGCATGCAGCCCACAAAGACTTTTTCTGTGCTGGCTTGAGAGGCCTTGAGAACCTGCACTTCTGAGCTGTGGATTTTGGGTTTTCACCTTGGTTTTGTGAAGCCAACCAGCTGAGTATCCTGTGTTCTTTTCCCCTTTCTTCCTGTCTCAATTGTACAACTTGCAAAATCGAATGATCATGATAAGACCTCTACCTTACATGGAGTTTTCAGCTATAAATAGATCACTATGTACAAACTGCATGATGCCAAAGTAAATACCAGATATCTTTTTGCTTTATTAGAAAACTCCAGGATACTGCCCATGGCTCTTGGCTCAGCACTGTTATTCTCCTGCCTTGGAGCCAACAGAACCCCACACTTTTTTTGAAGGTTCAGAGTACCCTTCCTTCCTCAGGTGAGGCTACAGGAAGTGAGGCACTAGCTGTTACAATCTAGGTTTTCCCCTACTGATCGAGACCCTTATTTGGAGTTGAACTTCTACTTACAGAGAGTTTGTATTTTACCAAGCATTTCACATGAATTATTTTGTGAATCATGAATCTCCACCATAACATTGTGAAGTTTGAATTATTAAAATTATTAACCCCATTTTATATGTGAGGTTTAGAGAGGCTGTGACTTGATTATACAGAAAATCAATGACCAAATTCAGGCTTTTTAGGAAAAGGATTTTCTTTTTTAGGATTTATTTATTTATGCATACAAGAATTGGGGTACAGGCCAGAGGTAGGGGTGAGAGGATTTACTAGAGACAGAGTGGGGAACAGAATAGGTAGACTGACTGAAATACACGCTGAGGGAAGCAACGGGCAAGTCAGGAGAGGTCTGCTGAACCCTATGTGGGTCACCTCCCTGACCAGGGATTGAACTCACATTGCAGTGGCTGCAGATATCTTCATAGTGCTGTATCTTAACCCCTTGTGCCACCAGGGAGGCCCAGGAAAAGGATTTTCTATTTGTAGTGTCAGAGTTACTTTCATTATATCTCAGAGTTTCTAGGAATATCTTTATATAAACCCACAGGGTAGACTATCAGACAGATGGACTGGTTAAATTCAAATATAGGAAATATTTGCTTTATCATTTTTTTGTTTTTCCACATCATTTTCATGTACATACTTACCTTTATCCACAGTCACTGCAATGGCATGAAAGTGTAGTAAAAAGGTAATTTTGAATTATTTTAGTGTTTTTTTTTTGTGTTGTATTTTAAATATTTAATGAAGGTTCACTTTGAAAAAAACTTCTTAGAGAAAGTGAAAATCAAAATCAACAAAAAACTATGAACCAGAGACACTTTTTGGGGGGTGGGGGGCGGGAGGGGAGGGATTGGTGTCAGAATGGGGGTTTGCAATTGTATGGGGGAATATAAAAATAAAATTTATTATTAAAAAAAAAAAGAAAAAACTTCTTAGAATAGAAGATTTTCTCTCCAATTTTTATTTAAATATAAATTGATGTAAATCAATAAATCAATAGATTGATTAATTATCAAAGACTTGTGGCAGGTTATGAAGTCAATTACTCATCATTATAATGGAGGGTATGGTCACAGAAAGAATAAAATATAGTTGAGATAAATACTCACACATATATGGACAATTAATCAAAAAATGGTATTGGGAAACTGGACAGCTACATGCTTAAGAATGAAACTAGAGCACTGTCTCACACCATATACAAAAATTAACCACCCCCTTTCAAACAACTATTCTGAAATTAGTCACAGAGTGATTAAAATAAGAATGGGTGTTTTGTTTTCTTCTATGTATTTTATGGTTCCAGGTCTCACATTCAAATTTTTAATCCATTTTGAGTTAATTTTTTTTTTTTTTATAAATTTTATTGTTATATTCCCCATACAATTGCAGCCCCCCATTCTGACCCCAATCCCTCCCCTCCCGCCCCTGCCCCCCTAAAAGTGTCTCTGGTTCATAGTTTTTTGTTGATTTTGATTTTCACTTTCTTATAGTTATTCATTTTCCTGGTCCCTTATTTAAGTTTTCTAGATTCCTGCTATGAGTGAGACCATCCGGTATTTTTCTTTTTCTTTTTGGCTTATTTCGCTGAGCATGATCCCTTCCAGCGCCATCCATGTTGCAGCAAATTGCATGTGTTTATCTTTTTTGAATGCTGAGTAATATTCCATGGTATATATGTACCACATCTTCTTGATCCAGTCATCTATTTTTGGGCATTTGGGTTGTTTCCAAAGCTTAGCTATTGTAAACAGTGCTGCTATAAACATAGGGGTGCAGGTGTTCTTTGGAATTGATGTTTCTGTGTCCTTTGGGTAAATACCTAGGAGTGGAATTGCTGGATCATATGGAAGCTCTATGTTTAGTAGGTCCAGAAATCTCCACACAGCTTTCCACAGTGGTTGGACCAGTTTGCACTCCCACCAACAGTGCAGAAGAGTTCCTTTTTCTCCACACCCTCGCCAACATTTGTTGTTGCTAGTTTTTTTAATATGTGCCATTCTCACTGGTGTAAGATGGTATCTCATGGTAGTTTTGATTTGCATTTCCCTGATGACAAGTGATGTTGAACATTTTTTCATATGCCTGTTGGCCATTTGCATTTCCTCTTCAGAGAAGTTTCTTTTAAGCTCTTCTGCCCATTTTTTGACTGGATTATTTTCTTTGTTGTTGTTGAGACTCATCAGCTCTTTGCAGATTTTTGTGATCAGTCCTTTATCATTAGTGTTGGGTGCAAAAATGTTCTCCCAGTTGGTGGGGTTTCTCTTTGTTTTTGTTATTGTCTCTTTTGCTGTGCAAAAGCTCTTTAATTTGATATAGTCCCAGCTGTTTATCTTTGCCTTCACTATCACTGCTTTGGGTGATGTGTCTGTAAAGATGTCTTTGATGTGCAAATCACGTAGTGTTAAGCCTATATTTCCTTCTATATATTTTATGGTTTCAGGTCTTATGTCTAGTTCTTTAATCCATTTTGAGTTGATTTTTGTGTATGGTGTGAGGTGGTGGTCAAGCTTCATTCTTTTGCATGTAGCGACCCAGTTTTCCCAGCACCATTTATTGAACAAACTTTCTTTGCTCCAATGCATAGTCTTTGCTCCTTTGTCAAAGATTAGTTGACCATAAACCTGTGGGTTTATTTTTGGATTTTCTATTCGATTCCATTGGTCTGTATGTCTGTTCTTGTTCCAATACCATGCGGTTTTGATGATTATGGCTTTGTAGTATAGTTTGAAGTCTGGGAGTCTGATGCCTCCATTCCCTTCTTTTTTTTTCAGGAGAGCTTTGGCTATTCGGGGTTTTTTGTGATTCCATATGAATTTCATCAATAATTGTTCTATTTCTTTGAAGAATGACATTGAAATTTTGATTGGAATAGCATTGAATCTGTATATTGCTTTTGGAAGGATGGCCATTTTAATAATGTTTATTCTTCCAATCCATGAGCAGGGGATGTCTCTCCATTTCTTTGTGTCTTCTTCTATTTCTTTTAACAGTGTTTTATAGTTTTCTTTGTATAGGTCCTTTACCTCTTTTGTTAGATTTATTCCCAAATATTTGATTTTTTTTGTTTCAATAACAAAAGGGATGGTCTTTTTGATTTCTTCTTCTTCAGATTTATTGTTTGTGTATAGGAAGGCTACTGACTTTTGCGTGTTGATTTTGTATCCTGCCACTTTACTGAACTGATTGATGAGTTGAATTAGCTTTTCTGTGGAGTTTTTGGGGTTCTCTATGTATAATATCATATCGTCTGCAAATAGTGATAGTTTGACTTCTTCTTTTCCTATTTGGATTCCTTGGATGTCTTTCTCTTGTCTTATTGCCCTGGCTAGGACTTCCAGTATTATATTGAAAAGCAATGGTGAGAGTGGACATCCTTGTCTTGTTCCAGATCTTAATGGAATTGCTTTCAGCTTTTCACCATTGAGAATGATACTGGCTGTTGGCTTGTCATAGATGGCCTTTATGATGTTGAGGTATGTTCCTTGTATCCCAAGAATTTCAAGGGCTTTTATCATGAATGGGTGTTGCACTTTGTCAAAAGCTTTCTCAGCATCTATTGATATTATCATATGGTTTTTATATTTCTTTTTGTTGATGTGTTGGATAACGTTGATTGATTTTCGGATGTTAAACCATCCTTGTGCCCCTGGAATGAATCCAACTTGGTCGTGGTGAATTATCTTATGGATACATTGTTGGATTCTGATAGCTAAAATTTTATTGAGGATTTTTGCATCAGTGTTCATTAGGGAGATTGGCCTGTAGTTTTCCTTTTTTGTGTTGTCCTTGTTCGGTTTTGGTATTAGTGTAATGTTGGCTTCATAGAACGTGTTTGGTATTGTCCCTTCCTTCTCAATTTTTTGGAAGAGTTTGTGAAGGATAGGCACTAATTCGTCTCTGAATGTTTGGTAGAATTCATTTGTAAATCCATCAGGTCCTGGGCTTTTGTTTTTGGGGAGGATTTTGATTACCATTTCAATTTCGCTAATTGTAATTGGTCTGTTTAGGTGTTCTATTTCTTCTTTATCTAGCTTTGGGTGATTGTAGAGTTGTAGGAATTTGTCCATCTCCTCTAGATTGTTAAACTTGTTTCCATATAACTGTTCATAGTAGTTACTGATTATTCTTTTGATTTCTGCTGTGTCCGTTGTGATTTCTCCTCTTTCATTGATGATCCTGTTTATTTGTGCTTTCTCCCTTTTTTCCTTTGTGAGCCTGGCTAGGGGTTTGTCTATTTTATTGATTTTTTCAAAGAACCAGCTCTTGGTTTCATTGATCTTTTGGATTGTTTTTTTAGTTTCAATTTCATTTATTTCTGCTTTGGTTTTATTATTTCTTTTCTTCTACTGGTTTTGGGGTTTTTTTGTTGTTCTTTTTCTAGATCTTTGAGCTTTGAGATTAGGTTGTTTCTTTGCGTTCTTTCTTGTTTCTTGATGTGAGCTTCTATTGCTATATATTTTCCTCTTATTACTGCTTTTGCTGCATCCCATACATTTAGGATATTGGTGTCCTCCTTGTCGTTCAATTCAAAAAATTTTTTAATTTCTTCTTTGATCTCCTCATTAGTCCAATGGTCTTCCAGTAGTGTGGTTTTTAATCTCCATGAGGTAGGAAAGTTCCTTGCCTTCTTTTTATGGTTTATTTCTAGTTTGATGCCTTCATGGTCAGAAAAGATGGTTGATATGATTTCAATCTTGGTGTATCTGTTGATGTTTGTCTTGTGCCCCAGTATGTGATCGATCCTGGAGAATGATCCGTGTGCGCTTGAGAAAAATGTGTACTCCATTTTTTTGGGGTTTAGTGTTCTATAGATGTCTGTTAAGCCCAATTGCTCTAGGTCTTTATTTAGAGCTTTGGTTTCTTTACTTATTTTTTGTCTTGTTGATCTATCCATTGTTGATAGTGGTGTGTTGAAGTCTCCCACTACGTATGTGTTTTCTCTGATGTCTGTTTTCAGAGAGGACAACAGTTGTCTGATATATTTTGGTGCTCCTTCGTTTGGTGAGTATATGTTAATGAGTGTTATTTCTTCTTGAAGTATTGTCCCCTTGATCATAATGTAGTGACCATTGGGGTCTCTTTTTATCTTTTTGAGTTTGAAATCTGTTTTATCTGATATAAGTATAGCTGTTCCTGCTTTCTTTTTTGGTCCATTTGCTTGTAGGATTGTTTTCCATCCTTTAACTTTGAGCCTATTTTTATCTTTTGTAGCTAAATGTGTTTCCTGGAGACAGCAAAAGGTTGGGTTTTGTTTCTTAATCCAGGCTGCAACTCTGTGTCTTTTTATTGAAGAGTTTAGTCCATTTACATTTAGAGTTAATATTGATATGTTAACATCTGTATTTGCCATTGTGTTTGTCTTTCCTTTGATTTTATTTATTTATTCTTTTAATAACTTTTTTTTTTTTTTGGCCTTCTTTCATTGTTATTCGTCGCTCTGAGGTTCTGGCTTTAGGACTCCTTGTAGTATTTTTTGGAGTGGGGGTTTAGTTGCAATGAAATTCCGGAGTTTCTGTTTGTCTGGGAAGGTCCATATTCTTTCTTCAAAGAGGAAGGAGAGCTTTGCGGGATAGAGTATTCTTGGTTGGCATCTGTTTTCTTGGAGTCTGTTGACTATGTCCCTCCACTCTCTCCTTGCCCGTAGTGTTTCTTCGGAGAAGTCTGATGTCAGCCTGATTGGTTTTCCTTTGAATGTTATCTGTTTCTTCCCTCTTGCCAGCTTCATTATTTTTTCCTTGTCCTGGATTCTTGGGAGCTTTACTATTATGTGTCTTGCTGTATTTTTCCTTTCGTCGTGGAAGTTTGGTGTTCTTCTTGCTTCTTGTATATCAATTTTCAGCTCCTTCTTCACATTTGGGAAGTTCTCTTCAATTATCTCTTTGAATATTTTCTCTGTTCCTACATCTCTCTCCTCTCCTTCTGGTATTCCTATAACTCTTATATTTCCTTTCCTCATGGAGTCAGATAGTTCCCGAAGTCTTTCTTCGTTCTTTTTCCTTCGTACTTCTCTTTCCTTTTCTGTTTTGGTTCTTTTTATTTCTGTGTCTTCAAGATTACTTATTCGTTCTTCCATTTCATCTATTCTGCTTTCATTGCTTTTCCCAGAATTCTTTAGTTCTTCCATTAATTCTTTGATCTCCTGCATTTCTTTTACTTCCCTCTTTAGGGACTCAATTTCTTTCTTCTGACCATTGTTTTCCCTCTCTAGGGACTCAATTGCATTCTTCTGATCGTTGATTATTTTTCCCTTATCATTGTTTTCCTTTATGACTTCTGTCAGTTTTTTAATCACGGCAATTTTAAATTCTCTTTCTGGAAGGCTCAGAAATTCTTCCAAGTTATTGTCGTTGCAATCTGGGGGCTGGCTTTCTTTTTGTGGTGTGCTTTTTCTCTGGAGAGTTGCTAGGTTGCGTGTGGTTCTTCTCCTCCCTACTGTCTGTTTTCTAATTTGCCGTATGCGTTGGGACACTGTGTTGTTGGGACTTGCCGGCATCTTGGGTGGGCTTCTCTGTTCCCCTCTGGTTCTTCCAGGAGTCATCTGTCAGTTTCAACCAGCCTTTACTGGAGAAAGGTCCCTGTTCTAAAATGCCGATGTGGGGACACACTCCCCTGTGCACCTGGTCTGCCCCGGCGGTGGGTTCCTGCTCCCCTCTGGGCTTGGACTGCAGGCCAGAGGGGGTCTGGCGTGGGCGAACTTCCCCCGCTCACCTCTGGCTCCTGAGGAAGCCTTCTGCAGTTAGTCTTTACTGAAGAAATGTCCCTGTTCTAAAATGGTGATGTGGGACACACTCCCTGCGCTTCTGGTCTCAGGCACACTCTTCTGCGCGCCTGGTCTGCCCCGGCTGTGGGTGCTCGCTCTCCCTGTGGGCTCAGACTACTTGTTCAGAAGGGGCCCGGTGTGGGCTAACTCCCCAGCTGGCCACTAGCTCCTTCAGTAGCCTGTGCTGGGGTCAAGTCGCTAGGTGGCACCAGAGATCTCTCCTAGAGCCCTTGGGGAGCTGATTTTCCACCCCGTGGGACAGGGAGCAGAGCGGGGATGGTAGGGTACACCTCAACGGCTTTGGGGTGCTGTGTCTGCCTTGTGCCCCACCATCGTGGGGAACCTACGCCCCTAATTTCGTGCCCCGGGTCTCAGTTCCAAAGCCCTCAGTTCCTGGACGCGGGCTGTAGCCCAGATCAGTGGCGCGGGAATGGCGCCTTTTGAATCCCGCTCCCCTGCCTGGGCGCCTTGTTCCTGCTCACTCAGGGAGGGCCTCCACCGGGGTCTCAGTTCCAAAGCCCTCAGTTCCAGGACGCGGGCTGTAGCCCAGATCAGTGGCGCGGGAATGGCGCCTTTTGAATCCTGCTCCCCTGCCTGGGCGCCTTGTTCCTGCTCACTCAGGGAGGGCCTCCGCCCGGGTCTCAGTTCCAAAGCCCTCAGTTCCAGGAAGCGGGCTGTAGCCCAGATCAGTGGCGCGGGAATGGCGCCTTTTGAATCCTGCTCCCCTGCCTGGGCATCTTGTTCCTGCTCACTCAGGGAGGGCCTCCGCCGTCTCCCCGCAAGCCTAGGTCGCAGGCGCAGGGGCCTGGGCAGCTGCAATCCGAGCGCCGCTTTCGCACAAGCTTACCGGGCGGCCGGGGCTGTGTGCTGGTGCTGGTCTCCTCCTTGTGTGCGGGGCTCTCTTTAATGGCGCGTGGAGCTCACCTCCGCGGCGGATCCTGCAGGGTTCGCCTCAGCTCCCGTTCACGGGGTGTGGTGGCTGAAATAGTTCCTTTCCACTCACAGTCCCGCTTGCTGCATCCGTTTTTCTTGTTGGGCGTTTTGGTTTGTTGTTTCCCTTGTCTCTGCCGGTCGGAGAGTCCATTTTGAGTTAATTTTGAGTAAGATAGTGTAAGATAGTTTCATTCCTTTGCATGTGGCTGTTCATTTTTCCCAACACCATTTGTTGAAGTCACTGTTCTTTCTCAATTGTATACTCTTGGCTTTGTCATAAATTAACTATCCATATACACATGAGTTTATTTCTGGGGTCTCAATTCTACTCCATATTTAGTCCAGTACCATGTTGTTTTGATACTATAGTTTTGTAGTATAGTTTGAACCCTGGGAATGTGATACCTCCATTCTTCTTTTTAGTGAGAGTTGCTTTGGCTTTTTGGAGTCTTTTGGTTCTGTGTAAATTTCGGTAATATTTGCTCTATTTCTTTGAAGAATGTCATTGGAATTTTGATGGAACTGGAGGGCATTATGCTCAGCAAAATAAGTTAGAAAGAGAAAAACAAGTACAGATGATTTCACTCATATGATATATAAAGACATAAAACAAAGGAACAGACAAAACTAGACCAAAATAAAACCTGGACATTTATAGAATTGAGGCCATGTGAAGGGGAATGTGGGGTATGTGGCAAAAAGGGGACTGGGGGTCTAATGGACTATGGTGGAGGATAATGGGAGCTTTGGTTGCAGGCATGGTATGGTGGCACTCACCTGAACAGGTGTGAACCTGTGCCCCTAAATGATATACTGTGACATAAACCAGTTACCTCAATAAAAAAGATACAATTACAAAATAATAAATACTAACGAATGAAGGATTGAAAAAAATACCTGAACAGTATTCTTTCATCTAACTTGCCACCTCAAAAAGTAATAATGTTTCTTGCCTGAATCAAGACGGCATTAATGAAAGGTGCTTTCACTGATACGTTATGAATATGAAATAACCCAATGACAAAAATAAATTTAAAAAATGGGAATGGATAGATTGCATCTCCAACTTGTCATTGCACAAAATACATAGCCTGCAGAGTCCTGGTCACAGTGACCATGAACGTGACCATGTTTGCTCTTTCTCTGTAGCCCCAAGTCTTGTCAAAAACAAGGCTATTTTGGCAATTGTTGTCATCTGCTTCCCCCCCTCAAAAAAAAATCATGTACAGTTAGTATGCAGTATCTATCAATAGAATATTTGTTAAAGTGATTTCTGGGAGAACAGTTATAATTTATGATACCATTTTGGAGATAAAGTCCTGTGTTTTATTGTGTGAGGATTATTTTGGCTCAGCTGTTCAAGACCAATGCCTGGGTTGGGCGAATATCAGAAAGAAGGCTGCTAGTACTTTGGGGATTAGGGCTTTGGCTTGGATGATGTAATTGGCTTTTGAGAGCCTCAGTGGAAATGTTTGTTGGGTGAGATCCTGCTCTGTCCCCCTGGCTCTGTTCTCACAATCATCGCCATGTGTAGTCATTATTTATACATTTCTTTTACTTCTTTGCTTCTACTGATGCCAGCGAGAAATGGTGTCCCCTATGGCACCTAGTCCACAGACCAGTAACCCAGCCTGAGATTTGGCAACAGTGTCCATTTTCTCTGTGGAAAGCTCCCATTAAATCAAGTCAAGTGATTTCAAAGCTGCACTCATTTTTTTTTCTTCTCTCTCTGGAAAGCTTGCCAAGTACATTCCTGTCTGTGTATTAAGGGAATTTGGGTAGTCATTTCGAGAGTTCAGAAGGATAAAGGAAGCATTTCAATTTCCATCCTGTTGATGAAGAATCCCTGCATGCGTTAACATGGTGTAGAGTGCAGGTCTTCATTTTCATCTATGTCTCTGTTATGTGCCAGGAAAGTGCACCTTTTGAAGGACCCTTGCTTTATAGGAACTCTCGATGGGTCTTTACTAAGAGTCTGTTGCTCCCAGTTCAGGAGGAAATGCAACTTTATGTTCTTTTTACACCCAGAAGTCTGAAAGGTACTTTGTTTTTCAGAGCACTGTACTGCGCAGAATTACTTTTAATTACCTCTTTGAGGTGTCAACAATTAGGGAAACTGAGGAAGTCACAACTTCTGAGATGAGAGAGGCTTTTCAGGTAACTCTAAGGTGTTTTAAATGGTACTTTGTCACCTTGGTAAGTGTAGTTTCCCAACTACTTTTTAATTATCTGTTAAAGTTAGCATGTGTATGAAGAAAGCATTGAAACTGCTGAACTTGTCTTAGAGAAGAAAAGAGCTCTCTTTCTGGTGAATGCTTCTGAAATAGGCAAAATTGAAGCTGCTTTAAGGCCCTAAGTAGGGAAATTTGATTTTTGCCTGTTTTTTTCTCTCTTGTATTTAATTTTAAGTGACCAAGAACAAATTGGGAAGGCTGACAATTTATAGTAGATGCCTTTCAAAGTAGAGAAACCAGAATTTTTCTTATTGGCTGATTTATATTTTTAGGTATGTTTAATGTGAGTTAGGTGCTTAGTGTGCCTAAAAAGACATAGTTCTATTATCCTGAGATTTCTACTTCTAAAGAATGATCCAGGTATAATTGAAGAGAACTTCCCAAATGCGAAGAAGGAGCTAAAAATTGATATACAAGAAGCAAGAAGAACACCAAACGTCCACGACGAAAGGAAAAACACAGCAAGACACATAATAGTAAAGCTCCCAAGAATCCAGGACAACGAAAAAATAATGAAGCTGACAAGAGGGAAGAAACAGATAACATTCAAAGGAAAACCAATCAGGCTGACATCAGACTTCTCTGAAGAAACACTACGGGTAAGGAGAGAGTGGAGGGACATAGTCAACAGACTCCAAGAAAACAGATGCCAACCAAGAATACTCTATCCCGCAAAGCTCTCTTTCCTCCATGAAGAAAGAATATGGACCTTCCCAGACAAAGAGAAACTCCGGAATTTCATTACGACTAAACCCCAACTCCAAAAAATACTACAAGGAATCCTAAAGCCAGAACCTCAGAGGGACGAATAACAATGAAAGAAGACCAAAAAAAAAAAAAGTTATTAAAAGAATAAATAAATAAAATCAAAGGAAAGACAAACATAATGGCAAATACAGATGCTAACATATCAATATTAACTCTAAATGTAAATGGACTAAACTCTTCAATAAAAAGACACAGAGTTGCAGCCTGGATTAAGAAACAAAACCCAACCTTTTGCTGTCTCCAGGAAACACATTTAGCTACAAAAGATAAAAATAGGCTCAAAGTCAAAGGATGGAAAACAATCCTACAAGCAAATGGGCCAAAAAAGAAAGCAGGAACAGCTATACTTATATCAGATAAAACAGACTTCAAACTCAAAAAAATAAAAAGAGACCCCAATGGTCACTACATTATGATTAAGGGGACAATACTTCAAGAAGAAATAACACTCATTAACATATACTCACCAAACGAAAGAGCACCAAAATATATCAGACAACTGTTGTCCTCTCTGAAAATAGACATCAGAGAAAACATACGTAGTGGGAGACTTCAACACACCACTATCAACAATGGATAGATCAACAAGACAAAAAATAAGTAAAGAAACTAAAGCTCTAAATAAGGACCTAGAGCATTTGGGCTTAACAGACATCTATAGAACACTAAACCCCAAAAAAACGGAGTACACATTTTTCTCAAGCGCACACGGATCATTCTCCAGGATCGATCACATACTGGGGCACAAGACAAACATCAACAGATACACCAAGATTGAAATCATACCAACCATCTTTTCTGACCACGAAGGCATCAAACTAGAAATAAATCATAAAAAGAAGCAAGGAACTATCCTACCTCATGGAGATTAAAAGCCACACTACTGGAAGACCACTGGACTAACGAGGAGATCAAAGAAGAAATTAAAAAATTCTTTGAATTGAATGACAAGGAGGACACCAATATCCTGAATGTATGGGATGCAGCAAAAGCAGTAATAAGAGGAAACTATATAGCAATAGAAGCTCACATCAAAAAACAAGAAAGAACTCAAAGAAACAACCTAATCTCGAAGCTCAAAGATCTAGAAAAAGAACAACAAAAAATCCCCAAAACCAGTAGAAGAAAAGAAATAATAAAAACCAAAGCAGAAATAAATGAAATTGAAACTAAAAAAACAATCCAAAAGATCAATGAAACCAAGAGCTGGTTCTTCGAAAAAATCAATAAAATAGACAAACCCCTAGCCAGGCTCACAAAGGAAAAAAGGGAGAAAGCACAAATACACAGGATCATCAATGAAAGAGGAGAAATCACAACGGACACAGCAGAAATCAAAAGAATAATCAGAAACTACTATGAACAGTTTTATGGAAACAAGTTTAACAATCTAGAGGAGATGGACAAATTCCTACAACTCTACAATCACCCAAAGCTAGATAAAGAAGAAATAGAACACCTAAACAGACCAATTACAAGCAGCGAAATTGAAATGGTAATCAAAAACCTCCCCAAAAACAAAAGCCCAGGACCTGATGGATTTACAAATGAATTCTACCAAACATTCAGAGATGAATTAGTGCCTATCCTTCACAAACCTTCCAAAAAATTGAGAAGGAAGGGACAATACCAAACACGTTCTATGAAGCCAATATTACACTAATACCAAAACTGAATAAGGACAACACAAAAAAGGAAAACTATAGACCAATCTCCCTAATGAACACTGATGCAAAAATCCTCAATAAAATTTTAGCTATCAGAATCCAACAATGTATCCATAAGATAATTCACCACAACCAAGTTGGATTCATTCCAGGGGCACAAGGATGGTTTAACATCCGAAAATCAATCAACGTTATCCAACACATCAACAAAAAGAAATATAAAAACCATATGATAATATCAATAGATGCTGAGAAAGCTTTCGACAAAGTGCAACACCCATTCATGATAAAAGCCCTTGAAATTCTTGGGATACAAGGAACATACCTCAACATCATAAAGGCCATCTATGACAAGCCAACAGCCAGTATCATTCTCAATGGTGAAAAGCTGAAAGCAATTCCATTAAGATCTGGAACAAGACAAGGATGTCCACTCTCACCACTGCTTTTCAATATAATACTGGAAGTCCTAGCCAGGGCAATAAGACAAGAGAAAGACATCCAAGGAATCCAAATAGGAAAAGAAGAAGTCAAACTATCACTATTTGCAGATGATATGATAATATACATAGAGAACCCCAAAATCTCCACAGAAAAACTAATTCAACTCATCAATCAATTCAGTAAAGTGGCAGGATACAAAATCAACACGCAAAAGTCAGTAGCCTTCCTATACACAAACAATAAATCTGAAGAAGAAATAAAAAAAACCACCCCTTTTATTATCGAAACAAAAAAAATCAAATATTTGGGAATAAATCTAACAAAAGAGGTAAAGGACCTATACAAAGAAAACTATAAAACACTGTTAAAAGAAATAGAAGAAGACACAAAGAAATGGAAAGACATCCCCTGCTCATGGATTGGAAGAATAAACATTATTAAAATGGCCATCCTACCAAAAGCAATATACAGATTCAATGCTATTCCAATCAAAATCTCAATGGCATTCTTCAAAGAAATAGAACAATTATTGATGAAATTCATATGGAATCACCAAAAACCCCGAATAGCCAAAGCTCTACTGAAAAAAAAAGAAGGAAATGGAGGCATCACACTCCCAGACTTCAAACTATACTACAAAGCCATAATCATCAAAACTGCATGGTATTGGAACAAGAACAGACATACAGACCAATGGAATTGAATAGAAAATCCAGAAATAAACCCACAGATTTATGGTCAACCAATCTTTGACAAAGGAGCAAAGACTATGCATTGGAGCAAAGAAAGTTTGTTCAATAAATGGTGCTGGGAAAACTGGGTCGCTACATGCAAAAGAATGAAGCTTGACCACTACCTCACACCATACACAAAAATCAACTCAAAATGGATTAAAGAACTAGACATAAGACCTGAAACCATAAAATACATAGAAGGAAATATAGGCGAAACTCTACGGGATTTGCACATCAAAGACATCTTTACAGACACATCACCCAAAGCAGTGATAGTGAAGACAAAGATAAACAGCTGGGACTACATCAAATTATAGAGCTTCTGCACAGCAAAAGAGACAATAACAAAAACAAAGAGAAACCCCACCAACTGGGAGAACATTTTTGCTCCCAACACTAATGATAAAGGACTGATCACAAAAATCTGCAAAGAGCTGATGAGACTCAGCAACAACAAAGAAAATAATCCAGTCAAAAAATGGGCAGAAGAGCTAAAAAGAAACTTCTCTGAAGAGGAAATGCAAATGGCCAACAGACATATGAAAAAATGTTCAACATCACTTGTAATCAGGGAAATGCAAATCAAAACTACCATGAGATACCATCTCACACCAGTGAGAATGGCACATATTAAAAAAAACTAGCAACAACAAATGTTGGCGAGGGTGTGGAGAGAAAGGAACTCTTCTGCACTGTTGGTGGGAGTGCAAACTGGTCCAACCACTATGGAGAGCTGTGTGGAGATTTCTGGACCTACTAAACATAAAGCTTCCACATGATCCAGCAATTCCACTCCTAGGTATTTATCCAAAGGACACAGAAACATCAATTCCAAAGAGCACCTGCACCCCTATGTTTATAGCAGCACTGTTTACAATAGTTAAGCTTTGGAAACAACCCAAATGCCCAAAAATAGATGACTGGATCAAGAAGATGTGGTACATATATACCATGGAATATTACTCAGCATTCAAAAAAGATAAACACATGCAATTTGCAGCAACATGGATGGCGCTGGAAGGGATCATGCTCAGCGAAATAAGCCAAAAAGAAAAAGAATAATACCGGATGGTCTCACTCATAGCAGGAATCTAGAAAACTTAAATAAGGGACCAAGAAAATGAATATAAGAAAGTGAAAATCAAAATCAACAAAAACTATGTACCAGAGACACTTTTTGGGGGGTGGGGGGCGGGAGGGGAAGGATTGGGGTCAGACTGGGGCATTTGCAATTGTATGGGGAATATAAAAATAAAATTTATTATTTAAAAAAAAAAAAAAAGAATGATCCAGGTCCTCCCTGGTGGCACAGCGGTTGAGCTCTGGGTTGCGAAGCTGCCCGCAGCCTCTACAGCGCTGGTTTGATCCCCGGCTGCTCCCTGGCCACTGGAGGAGGGTCCCGCATGGCGCGCAGACCTCTCCTGCCGCCTGCTGCTCCCCTCAGCAGTGTACTTCAGTCCTTCTGCCTACTCTGCTCCCTGCTCTGGCTCTGGTGAATTCTCACCCTCCTGTGCTTCTGACTGTACCCAGTGCTTGTATAAATAAATAAATAAATCTTAAAAAAAAAAAAAAAAAGAATGATCCATGCATCTAATTTATTTTCTTTTCTTTAGTGACAGGTCAGCACTACCTTTCCCTTGTGCTCAGCAGTCCTCTGTCTCTACTCTGTTAAGATTATGGAACTGTGGCCTTGCAGGTAGCCTAGGGGTTAGTCTCAGTGCTGTCACTGCTGAGGCCTGAGTTCGATTGTTGGCCAGGGAGGTGATCCACATGGCACAGCAGACCTCTCCTGTCTCGTCTGCTGCTCCCCTCAGCAGTGGATTTCAGTCAATCCACATGTTCTGCTCCCCACTCTGTCTCTGGTGAATCCTCTCACCCCTGCACCTCTGGTCTGTATCCAGTTCTATGCAAAAAAGGAAAGAAATAAAGTTGTCCTTAAAAAAAAAAAGATTATGTCTCTTGACACCCAGGCAACTCACAGACTTGCATTTCCTTTGTCCACGAACAAACTGTATTTTTAAATCTAATCAGAAAGAATGTTCTTACCTGAAATCTTTCTTTTCACAACTGAGGCTGGTGTGTTGCAGGCTCTGTACTTGGTTCTGGAATATGGGGAAGAACCAAATGGAGAACTTCCCTGCTCTCTGGTGTTTATACACCAGGGGACGAGGGGATCAGTCTCTTTCTGTAAAATAGAGGTTATTCTATTGTAATTCTTTCCTAACTTTCTCATTCCAAGATGTGTATGGGTGCAGTTCTATCTTCCTGAGGTTGGGACAGATTTCTTTTTAAGAGAGAATTGCACTCACCATGCTATGGAATTTGTAATTCAGAGCCAAGAGCTCTTCTGCAAAGACATCTCAGTCTAGTTTTCAAGATTATTTGAGAAGAGAGGGCCTGAAGCACAAGCCTTCTGTCGTCATTACCATTTCTCTGCCCTGAAGCCAAGTGCCACTTTGCCAAGTGCTAAGATGGTTTACATTCCAAAAGGTGAAAACAATTGAGAAGCAAAAGCAGAAAAGACAAAAATTCTTACTTTCATGGAGTTTGCATTTAGTCAAGAGAGGCAGAAAAAGAACTAATATATATTATTATACAAAAAATATAATAGGTATTACACAAAATATAAGTATGTATTCCTGCATAACAGGAGTGATTGCTAAGGAAGCACTATTATTCACAGCATTTGCAAATAATTCACAAACACCATTAGTTTATTCAACAAACATTTAATGACCATCTGATATGAATCAGCTATTGTGCCCATAATAGCTATATACTTGTTAAATTTTACATGTATTTTAAGAGCAAAATACTGAGATTTAGAGAGGTGAAGTTGTTTTTTCAAGGTAATTGTGCTGGTAAATTGCACCTTTCCCTTCACCATAGCATCTTCGCAGCCTGCACCTGGCAGTCTAATCACACCCCAAGCCTCCAGGTTTGGCCACTCAGAACACCACATCCCTCTGGAAGCAGGTGATGGATCTAAACACCAACAGGTGGGCCTCCCTGGTGGCGCAAGCGGTTAAGACGCAAACTATGAAGCTGTCCATAGCCTCTTCAGCATGAGTTCAATTCCCCAGCTGGCCAGGGAGCAACCCACATAGCGCAGCAGACCTCTCCTGGCTTGCCCGCTGCTCCCCTCAGCAGTGTACTTTGGTCAATCTGCCTGTTCTGTTCCTGGTGAGTCCTCTCATCCCCCACACCTCTGGCCTGTATCCCAGCTCCTGTATGCATAAGTAAATAAAATCTTTAAAAAAAAAACCAAACACCAACAGGCTCTGGTGAACTATGTGGATTTTTAATGGAAGTGGCTTAGGCTGGCCCATCAGGACCAATTATTAATTTCTGAGATCAGTTAAACAAGTCATTTAAAATTAGGTGATCTCAATGTACAGTGATATTATGTTAAAACAAGTCCAATGAGGCCCTCCCCAGTGGCGCAGTGAGTTGAATGCAGTGCTATGAAGCTGTCCGCCACCTCTGCAGCATGGGTTTGATTCCTGGCCAGCCAGGGAGATTCCCACATGGCACAGCAGACCTCTCCTGTCGCCCCTGCCGCTCCCCTCAGCAGTGCTTTCGATCTGTCTGCCTGTTCTGCTCCCCACTCTGTCTCTGGTGAATCCTCTCACCCTCCTGCGCCTCTGACCTGTACCCTAGCTCTTGTATAAATAAATAAATCTCAAAAAAAGAAGATAAAAAAAGTCCAGTGAATATACAAAATTCACGCTTCCTAGTGATTTAAATGTATTTTATTATTGCCTATGTTCTCGTGATTCTTGAGGTGTATTTTAAGTAGATCCTGGGCATGCTATATATTGGCCTCCAGCATCTCTTTCCCCAACTGCATGTTCAGTGATGGCAAGATGGCTGCTTGACATTGGCCATGAGGGGAGAGTTGACACTATGAAATTGTTAAGTGCTACCAACTAGAATTCAGTTTTTCTGGAAAACCAGTTGCTAAACATTTATATCACACCACTGCTGCAAGTATTGGGAAAGGGCCTTTTACATTTTACTTTGTTGCTATTAAAGTATAATCTGAAAGTAGCTACCTGGTCATTTTGGTCATATGGGAAGAACTTGCCCAAGGAAAAGGAAATTAAAACTGAGGGATGCAGAGAGATAAGCGTCTTCTCTTCAGATGAGTATTTGGGATTTTACATGGATGAGAAATTGGCTCAAATCACATTAGGTTTCTGTAACTTATGAATGAAAATCTTTTGATGATAAAGTTTCCATGATCTCTAAGACTTCCTTAGAGCATTGATAATACATGATTCTAAAATTATATTAAAGGGGGAATTGCTTAGCTAAATATTTAAGTGTCCATAGTTACAGTCTTTGAAAACAAGTCACATAATAAATATTCCCTGGCGAACCTATAGAATTTGGCCTTACTTAAACATTCTATCTTGTATGTTAATGTATTCTAATTACATTTTAAGCCATAAGATAGATGAAATAAACTTATGCTAATAATTTCAGGTCATTTAAACAAATTTCCCCATCCTTTTAAAGTGAAATATTTTAAGTTGATTTGCTTTCAGATAATTCATATTATCCTCAGATAATGAATATTACCTGTGTTTGCTCACAGTACTATCTCCAGAAACCTGGTTAGAACATAATTACTTGGCATTTTGAGAACACTACACTTCCCTGCTTGATATATTGATTTCATTTTACCAAAGTGAGTCTGCCCTGGGCACCCCAAGGTACTGTTTCTTAATTAGCAATGAGGTTCTACCAAAGTATTAGGAATCCTCAACAATTTGACACAGCTCCAGTGTATATTTATTTATTAAAAAAATTATTTATTTATGCATACAAGAACTGGCATACAGGCCAGAGGTGCGGGGGCAGTGGGGGGGCGGGGTGAGAGGATTCACCAGAGACATATTGGGGAACAGAAGAGGCAGATCCACTAAAATACACTGCTGAGGGGAGCAGCAGGTGAGTCAGGAGAGGTCTGCTGCGCCATGTGGGTAGCTCCCTGGCTGGCCTGGGATCAAGATCATGCTGCAGAGACTATGGATAGATAACTTCATAGTGCTGTGCTTAACCCCTTGGGCCACCAGGGAGGCCCTCCAGTATATATTCAGCACATCATTCCCGGCTCACTACAGCTACAACCCATTTCACATATTGATTCAAAAGAACCAAAATTCCTTTCATGTGTTTATTTTGTTTACTTGACTGTTTATAATTCAGAGGTGTTGGTAGTTAAATGTTCATTCCCCAAAACATCATTTGACAAATGCTAAGATGGTTGAACTTATAACTTCCAAAATACAGCATTCTTTTCTTTGATTTTAAAAAGTTGTTAGAGAAAGTTTGTTTTTTCTTTGTGTTTGGATAATCATATTTAATAATAACACCAAAATCCTGGTAATACTAACTTTACTCGAATTATTTTTGGATGCTAAAATCGTGTCAATACCTGGCTGACCCCTTTCTGTTCTGTAGCTGGTTTGCCCCCTTTTCCTGTATGAAGTCTGATCTTGCAGCAATAACAAAAACATTACTCAGATTAATGTGGTTGAAAATGATGGTGTAGTGGAACAAATAATGATGTACTTTTCTTTTTGCATTCTATATCAGACCACCTAGATTTTTTAAAAATTATTTATTCTCTAAATCATTGTTCATTTTTGGACAGTGTGGATTTCTCCCCTCAGGTGTAGTCCCCATAGTTCTCCAATCACACAGGACCTTTGAGCCATCACCATAGTCCCTGGTAAATTTCCCTCGTGTTTTGAACCCTCTCCTCTCTTCCCCTGCTCTGTGCCTCATCTCTATAATTTGCTTCAAGCTTTGTCCTTTTTTTATGACCCTTTATTTGATTTTCATATATTCCTCTTATAAGTGAAACCACTGGATATTTTTCTTTTTCCTTCTGGCTTATTTCACTGAGCATCATCCCTTATAGCTCCATCCATGTTGCTGCAAATGGCATAAGTTTGTCTTTTTTTGATCGTTGAGTAGTATTCCATTGAGTATATAGACCACATCTTCTTGATCCAGTCATCTGTTTTGGGACATTTAGGTTGCTTCCCAATCTTAACTATGTAAACACAGGAGTGAAGGTTTCCTTTTGAATTAATGTTTTTGTGTCCTTTGGGTAGATTCCTAGAAAGGGAATTGCTGGGTCCCCTCTGGTGTCATCCCGGTAGTTCTCCCACCACCACAGCACCTGTGGCCATCACCACAGTCCCTTGTGCTCTTCCGGCCTCTGTTTTGATCCCTCTCCTACACCTCCCATGCTGGATGCCTCGGATCTAGGGTCAGCTTGCTGTGTGCTCTTTTTTTGACTGACCCTAAGTTAATCCTTATAACACTGCTTGCATTCCCAAAGAGTGTTCTCAGAGGGGTTCAGTTCTGGACAGTGTTTCTTAATGTTCAGGTCCTTTGCATCTGGGCTGCCATGAGTGTCTGTTAAAACAGACTTCCAGGCCTTCTTTAGACTCATCTTCCCTGGACAAAAGTCTTGGTAACATAGATTTTTAACAATTTCTCAGGTGATTGATGTGTCCTTTGAGAATAAAGAGTCTCATAAATTTGTGAACCGCTTACTTAAAGATTGACAAGCCAACTTAGCATATTAAAGCTTCCGAGATATTCTGTTTTGGGGATTTTCCCCATATTACTTGACTACAAAAATTTTTTTGAGGGGGGGCATCTGTTTTCTGAATGAATGCTTTTGGAAAAATTTAAACAATAGCACTAGGATTGTAGATTGTTACAGGTGCTTGTTAGTTTGCTGAGTGTGAATTCAAGTCATTCTAGCAGTAGTGTTCCCCTTGTCCCAGGGGATGGTACGAAAGAATGTGTCTATACTAATGAGAACCATTGTCAGAAAAATAATTTAAGTAGAAAGTCCTCTTGATACTGTCACCTTTTGTGAAGAGTGACACTATGGTATTTTGGGTACTTGCCCTCACATTCTAACTCCCCACTCTGCACCTTCAGGAAGGAGACCTACTATTTTATAATGGAGATAAGGAGAAAGGAGCAAGGAGTTATTCTAGAAATGCCCATCAAGTTGAACAATGGGAACAGAAGTAAACAAATTTAACAAGAAATTGAGTGGAAATGAAATAATTCTTCACCTTGTAGCTGAAAGGATAAAAGGCAACCCCAGTTCTCCGTTCCCCTCTTCCTCCTTTGAGGGCCAAACCTCAGAGAAACAGGGGAGGGAAAGGAGGAAAGCAATGGCATGTTAAGATGGACTTTGGAGTTTTCAGTGGGTCCTTCTCTCTGGGGTGGGGATACCTTTAACTTAGATCTAGAAATAAAGACCACAAAGATGGGTCCAGAGTAAAAGAAGTAGGGGACAGATGACCTGTCAAGAGAGAGAGACAAGGAGAAGGTGGGGTTCTTTGCAGACTGCCTGTGTAGTTCATAGAGAAAAAGTCCAGATCCTGGGTCATTCTGTGCCCTGGCCACACCATACCATTCACAGTCCCTGCACGGTTGCTTCCTTGGTTTCCAATGTCCTTGCTTTGTTCTTGCCCATTGGGTGCCCCTGGAACTTTCTTGGCTCTGCTGGTTCAGTCCCACAGTTTTATACGAATGATATATAACAGTTTGATATGAATTATATATATATATATATATATATATATATATATATATATATGTAGACTGGGAGCTCTTGCAGGGAAGGTCTACTGTCCTTCTTGTGTGTTTCATTGGGTAGAAGAACTGGGGTATATATAGGTCGGAGGTGTGTGTGTGTGTGTGTGTGTGTGTGTGTGTGTGTGTGTGAGAAAGGATTCACCAGGGACGAAGTGGGGAGCAGAACAGGAGGTGTGACTGAAATCCACTGCTGAGGGGAGCAGCAGGTGAGGCAGGAGAGATCTGCTGTGCCATGTGGGTCAGCTCCCTGGCCAGGAATTGAACTCAGACCCTGGAGGTGATAACACTGAGCCTTAACCCCTAGGCCACCAGGGAGGTCCCCTGTTGGCTCGCTTTCCTTGATCATCATGCATTAGGTTCAACTCCTGACCTAACACAGTTTTTCAATGAACTTTTTTTTTTTTTTTCCAGTAGCTAGGGAAGACTGAAAGCCAAACAGGATATTCCTAAATAATCTCTGGAGTACTGGTCTAGAGTTCCAAGGTGCAGCATTTTATTTTTTTATTTTTATTTGTTTATATATATTTTACTTCATGGTTTATTTTTGTACGATGAGTGCTTTCTCCCCTCAGGTGTAGTCCCCATAAAATTCCCACCACCAAGTCACCTGTGCACCATCACCATAGTCCCTTGTGCTCTTTCCTCCCCTGTTCTGCTCCCTCTCCCTCCCCCTCCCCTGCACAATGTCTCTGATTATAGTCGCCTGTGAATTTTGGTTTTTTATTATTATTATTAGAATTTTTTTCTGATGTGGGATTTTAGAATTGGAGGCCATCTAGGAGACGCCTTCTTGTCTTACCAATGGGAAACTGTTAGCTCATGTAGGAAGCAAGTGGTGGCCTAGCACTGAAGGCCCCTAGCTCCCTTTCCAATGTTGCTTTGAAACTGGGGCCCCTCAGCTTGGACTGGGGGCAAAACTGGCACTTTCCCCACCTCTGCCTAAGCAGTGGGAGCTGGGAGCCATTGAAAATGTGGTGGTTCCCCCAAACCTGCCACCAGCGTCAAAGTTGCTGCCTGTGGGCAGTCCCTCCCTTGGGCACCAGCCAGATGAAAATGGTCCGATCGGTCACTTAGAATTGAACATGGTGCAATCAGGCAGGTATCAACTAAGAGATATATAAGGCAAGAGAATATAAGATATATAAGGCAAGAGATATATAAGGAAAGAGAATATAAGGCAGGGCAGGAGCCAGCTTGGGATGCCCAGACTCCCACTCTGCACCTGGCCTCTGAAGAAGGAAGAAGCTTCCAGCAGTCGACCTCCAAAGAGAAAAGGCAAAGAGCTTTTCAGCCTCAAGCCTGTGTCTGACATTACCTGAAAGAAGCACCAGAGACCCCCCCACCTGGAGCCTCAAAGAGCTGTAATGCTGGTGTTTCTGACACCGTCACTGGTGACTAGGTGACTGGTATTACTGGCCAGTGCTGTCCAGCACTGTTGATGGGTGGTAGTGCTGTCCAGCATTGTCCAGGTCACCTTTGAGAGCTGTTGGTAATCAAGCTGGTACTGCTGCCTCCCTTGCTGTCTAGTCCAGTGTTGGGTGCTAGACATCCCGACCTTCAGACTGTGACTGGGACTGCTATGGGGTCATCTCAGTGGCCCCTGTGAAACACTCCAGCTGCAGTGAGTAGGGTCTGGCCCGCTTTTGGCCTGCCATGAGCTCCAGGATCTCCTTGATGGAATGGTGCCATTTTGGATGAGTGGCCTTCTGTTTAGGACTTCTGGAAACTGAGGACACTAACTGGGGTGATAGAGGTGGCCACTTGCGGCCTTAGTAACTCTTTGTTCCCTCTGTTTGTTAAATACACCCCATTGTTGTTGTTCTCTGGGCCTGCAATTGTGCATGTGGGTGAAGAAGCCACAGTGATATATCCTCTATTGGGCCCCGTCCTTGGATGGTGATAGCCTCCCTTCCCTCCACCCCCATAGTCCTGTTTCAATTTTAACTACCCGAAGTGGTTTGTGTAATTCAAGAAAAAAATCTTTACCTAATAGTGTTATGACCCTTTCATAATTATGGTCTAAACCAGCATTAAATTAATATTTGTATCAATGGAAAATGCAGTCATTGATCTAGAAAGTGATTTAGAAAGGACTGTCTGCTTCCAAATAGAATTTGTTCCATCTCTTCTTTCACCCCTTGAATTTTGCATCCACTTGTGTTTCTTTCTGATTCTTGGCTGAACTTGGAAGCTACAGTTAAAAAATGCTGGGTGAGAAGCTATTCTCCAGGTACTCTCGACTTTATTGCAAAGAGAAGGTCTCATAAATCACAGAAGGGAACTGGGGCCTGTGGGATTGCTCAGTTGCCAAGTGAATTGATTGATTGCTTTGGAAAATATGTACATTTTCCAGGAGCTTATCTGAAATAAAATAAAGATTCATACTTTCTCAGACTGAGTGAGCTCTTGCTCTACCAAATTTCAATCATAGTCTGGTCACAGTGAAAGGGCATTTATAAGAACAGTATAAGCATTAGAAATTCAGTCAAAAACTTGGATGAGAGAGCACAAATGTTATTCTAAATGGAGAAAGGTTTGGAACAACAGTGTCCCTAACTGACATAAAATCAGAACCAGATTCAGGTTGTATGGCTCATATTAACTCTACAAGACTCATTCCTAAAAATGATCAGCTTAATAGAGACGTCATTGGAAAAATCAAGATATCAGATACACATATCACTTCCATATCAGAAATGTGTGTGAATTAAGGTGTTAAGAAAACTGACATCCTGTATGTTCAAGAATAGGGAAATTAAATGGAAGGAAAACATTTGGATTTTAATCCTTTTAGGTCACAGGAGCTGTTGAAAACCTCTGAAAGTGGTAAAACTTCTCCCCAGAAAAATTCACAGACACATAAATGCCTTTTGGCTATTTTGTGGAGTTCACAGACACCTGGTGAGTATGGGACTGTGGACCCCCACATTAAGCACCTCTAAGTTAGCCATCCCCTGAGAAGTTCCTGATTTCTTTAGGTGGCAGCTCCGGGTGGCTGGCATCAGGTTCCACAACTCTGTCCCACACATACACACCACAGTCAGGTCCTTGCAAGAGGGAAGGACTAAAAATGCACTGAGGCTGATTCAATTTTCTCCCAAGTGAACAGAAGGGATATTAATCCCCCACAAATTTCCTTAATTTGGTTGTTGTGGTGAAATCATCTGGAGAAGATTTAAAATTCTCTCAGCATTTGTCTTTACTTTCATTTATAATATGTCTGAAAGGAAATTGTACTGACTTGGCAATTTTTAAAAAAGATTTATTTATTTATTTATGCAAATAAGAATGGGGGTACAGGCCAGAGGTGCAGGGGTTGAGAGGATTCACCAGAGACAGAGTGGGGAACAGAACAGGCAGATCGATTGAAATACACTGCTGAGGGGAGCAGTGGGTTAGTCAGGAGAGGTCTTCTGTGCCATGTGGGTAGCTCCCTGGCTGGGGATCAAACTTGTGCTGCAGTGGCTGCAGACAGCTTCATAGGTTGCGTCTTTACTCCTTGCGCCACCAGGGCTTCAATTTGGTTTGGTGATAGTCTAAGTTCAGAATGTCTCCATCCTTGTTCTTCAGATGATTACATTTCACTTGGGGTGCTGGATATGCTTGATCTTAGAGATGGGCAACTCAAGAGATTTTCCTAGTGGTCAGATACTATCTCATCTGAATTCATCATAAGTGAGCTAAGGAAGTATTCTTTTTTGCATTATTAGCCTAGCCACAAGGATGATAGAATTCTTGAACAGACCTGGTAAAGGAGGAAGAATAATAATAGTCTACAATACTTTTTGTTTATCCAGAAATCAGCCATCCCCAGAAGGTTGACATATAATCTCAAGCTTAATCTGTCATCCATACTTTATGTAATAATAATAATAATGATAATGATAATGATTTATACTTATATAGTCACTTTCATCTAAGGGATCTCAAAGCTTTACAAACACTAATTAATTCTCCTAGTGTCCCTGTGAACTAGGTGAGGCCCATTTTATAGATGAGGCAATTGAGCACAGAAAGGACAAGTGACTTTCTCAAGGCCACTGAGTAGCTGTATGATAGAGCTCAGAAACTGGGGAACTGTGTCCTTCCAGTTGTCCAGAGCCAGCTGCACCTTGTGTGTGAGATAGTGGGAGGAACTGCACTGGTTCTGGTTTTCTGTCTCAGTTACCTAATCTCCAGGATGGCATAGAAATGCAAGGTGAGTTTCCAAAGCAACTACTTTCCCATTCTTTTTTTTTTTTTTTTTTAAAGATTTATTTATTTACAAAAGAACCAGGGTACAGGCCAGATGTGCAGGAGGGTGAGAAGATTCACCAGAGACAGAGTGGGGGCAGAGAACAGGCAGACTGACTGAAATACAGTGCTGAGGGGAGCAGGTGAGACAGAAGAGGTCTGCGCACCATGTGGGATTCTCCCAGACTGGCCGGGATCGAACCGGCGCTGCAGAGGCAGCTTCAAGCACTGCACTCAACCTCCTGTGCCACCAGGGGACCCCCCAATTTCCCATTCTTACCTGCATTATGCGTCACCCACGAGCAGTTGTTTTTGAGAGCTAAGCAGTACAGATGGTGTTAAAATTAGCTAGATGGGAAGGTGAGCCGATTTGGAGAGGAATGAACTTGGTGGAGAATTGCCTTTTATTAAAAAAATTATATTTCTAAAAAACACCAACATGCTTTGGACCCCATCTATCCTTGCCTCCACTCCTACCCTCTTCTACAATAAACTCAGCTCTATAGTCAAAGTCTTCTGGTTTATTTTAATTTTTTTCTCAGTTTTCTGTCTTATATTGCACAAATAGGTGAAATCATCCAATATTTGGCTTTCTCCTTCTGACTTGCTTTGTTTGCACAGTGGCTGAATATACCCTATCTTCTTTATGCACTCATCTATCAATGGACACTTAGATGTTGTGAACTGGCACAATAAACATAGGGGCACATATAGCTTTTAGTAATAATTTAATATTTTTGTATACATATCTAGAAGGGATATTGCCGAATCATATGGTAGTTCTATTTTTAGTCTTTTGGGGAAGCTCCATATTGTTTTCCAAAATGGTTGCACCAACTTATATTCCTACCAACAATATATGAACTTCCTTTTTTTATTGTTATTAGGGTTTTTGAAGTAAGCCATTCTTACAGATGTGAGGTGATGATAACTCATTGTGGTTTTGATTTTCTTTTCCCTAATAAGTGATGATGAACTTTGTTTTCTTAAATGTGCCTTTGGCTCTCTGTATGTCATCTTTGGAGAATTGTCTATTCTGATCTTCTGCCCATTTTTTAAACTGTTTTATTTTTGTTGTTGTTGAGTAGCATGAGTCCATTACATACCTTTATCAGATATATGATGTGCAAATATCTTCTCCTGTGCAATAGGCTGTCTTTCTCTCTCTCTCTTTTTGTTGCTGGTATTTCTTTCACTGTGATGAAACATATTAATTTGATGTGGTCCCACTTGTTTACTTTTGCTTTCATTTCACTTGCTAGTGTGGTTGAGTCTCCAAAGACATCTCTAATGCTGATGAAATGGAATGTACATTTATGGCTATTGTCTTACAGCCAACTTTTAATTCATTTTGAATTAACTTTTGTGTACAGAGTTAGAGAGTGATCAGATTCATATTTATTTTTTAATTTTTGGTGCATGGCTGACCAGTTTTCCTGACACCATTTATGGAAGAGACTTTCCTTTCTCGAGTGTATGGTCATTCATTAAGTGTTGATATATATGTGGGTTTACTACTGGGATCTTGATTTTATTGCATTGACCTGTGTGTCTTTTTATTCCAGTACCACAGTGAGTTAATTATTGTCACTTTGTAATGTAGCTTTGACATCAGGTAGCATGATGCTTTTATTTTTCCTCTTGCTCAAGATTGTTTTAGTTTTTTGGGGTCTTTCATGGGTCCATAAATTTTTTAGTTTTTTTTTTTTTTGGCTCCATTTCTTTAAAAATACCATTGGAATTTTAATAGGGATTGCATTGAATCTGTATATTGTTTTAGGTAAGATGGCCATTTTAACTATATTAATTTTGCCTGTCCACATGGAGTATCTTTTCATCTCTTTAATGCCTTCTATTTCTTTTTAACAATGTCAGATAGTTTTCATTGTATAGGTATTCCCCTCCTTATTACATTTATTCCTAGTTATTTAATTGTTTTTGATGAGATTGTAAACAGGATTGTCTCGATTTCTTTTTCTTTAAGTTCAATATTTGAGTATAGGAATACAGCAAAATGTTGTATATTGATCTTATAGTGCTATTCTGTACTCATTCATTGTTTTTAAGAGCTTTTAGTAGAGTCCTTAGGATTTTCTATGATTATTATCATGTCATCTACAAATAGTAATAGTTATACTTCTTTTCTGGTGTGAATTCCTTTTGTTTCTTGTTATATAATTGCTCTAGTTAAGACCTTTAATATGAAATTAAATAGAAGTGGCAAGAATGCATAACCTTTTATTTTTCCTGATCTTAAAGGAAAAGCATTCAATTTTTCACCATTGAATGTGATGTGAATATACTGAATTCACATATATTGAATAGAAGTGAGTATATTATATATAGTTTTTATTATGTTGAGCTATGCTCTTTTTATCCCATTCTATTGAGTTTCTTTTAAATCATAAATGAGTGCTGAATCTTATTATTTACTTTCTATTCATCTATAGATATGGTCATGTTCTTTATGTCTTTTCCTTTGTTGGTGTGTTGTATTATATTAATTGATTTCCATATGTCAAACCATCCTTGCGTCCCTGGAATAAATCCCACTTGTTCATGGTGTATGATACTTTTAATGTGTCATTGAGCTGGGTTTGGTGTATTTTGTTGAAAATATTTGTGTCTATGTTCATCAGAAATATTGGTCTGCATTTTTTGGGTGTTATCTTTGTCTGCTTTTGATATCACAGAATTATCTTTTGGTGAATGCTATTGAAAAACATTGGCCTGCTCTGCCAAATTGGAGCAATTGTGGTCTTTTGTTATTTTATTCTGTCCCATTATAATAATTATGTAATAGACTCACAAGGATGAAATGATTAAAGAGGGTCCTATAGACAATTTCTCAGGGACTAAAAGCAAAAAAGTAGTTAAAGTCTTTTTAGTTGTATATATTTCTTAAAATTCCCCCAAAAGAGTGGTGTTGAGTTCTAGGGAAACATGATATTTTACATGAGTCTTTCTCAAACTTTTGGGTGCACACTAGCCATCTAAGGATTTGTTAAAATGCAGATTATGGCTCAGTTCTGCTGGGGCGGGGTTGATACTTCCAGTTGGTACAGATGCTAATGGCCCCTATATGGTGCTCTGAGTAACAAGATTCTGTGCTACTATTTATCATTCTGATAAATCCATTCCCACACTATACTGGTCTAGGGGGAACTTTGGTTAGTTGGTTTGAAAATTGATTTTGCTACATATTGGTTGAAAAATCTGGGACACCAGGACTCTTAGATCCTCAGTGTCCACATTTTTAAGTGGATGTCATTAATCCTTCTCTCACAGGGTTGCTGAATAAAATAGCCAATATGTAGAGTTTATCACATATTAGAACTCCACAAATGGGCATTCATTCCTCTGAGTGTCCTAATTTGATCTAGCTGGCCATCTTCTCTAACAAATACTTTTTTTTTCTAATGTCGGTATAGATTTTTATTTTTAAATTTTTTTCTATTTGTTTTTTTTTGTATTTTTTATTTCTTACATCATTGTTCATTTTAAAACAATATTTGCTTCCCCCCACCCCCTCAGGTGTAGTCCCCATAGAGTTTCCTTCACCAGTGTACCCGTGCACCATCACCTCAGTCCCCTATGTTCCTCCCTCCCTCCCTCCCTCTGATCCCTCTCCCTCCTCCTACCCTGCAGTATGTCTCTGATTTATAATTGTCCATTTTTGCTTTGTTGTGTTTTGTACTATTATTATTTTTTTACACTGATGTCTTATTTGGTTCCCCTATATTCCTGTTATAGTTTAAACCATCCGATATTTTTCTTTTTCCTTCTGGCTTATTTCACTGAGCATAATCCCTTCTAGTTCCATCTACATTGCTGCGAATAGCATGAGTTTATCTTTTTTGATTGCTGAATAATATTCCATTGTGTATATAGACCACATCTTCTTGATCCAGTCATCTTTTTTTGGGCATTTGTGTTGTTTCCAGGTTTTACCTATTGTAAATAGTGCTGCAATAAACATAAGTGTACAGGTATTCTTTTGAATCAATGTTTCTGTGTCCCTTGGGTAGATCCTTAGCAGTGGAATTGCCGAGTTGTGTGGTAGCTCCATTTTTAGTAGACTGAGGAAAGCTTGAGACAGCTTTCCGTAGTGGTTGGACCAGTCTGCACTCCTACCAGCAATGCAGAGGAGAGTTCCTTTTTCACCACATCCTTGCCAACATTTGTTGTTGCTTGTTTTTTTTTTTTTTTTTTTGATATGTGCCATTCTTACTGGTGTAAGGTGGTATCTCAATATGGTTTTATTTTGCATTTTCCTGATTATAAGGGATGTTGAACTTTATTTCATATGCCTGTTGGCCATTTGCATTTCTTCTTTTGAGAAATGTCTTTCAAGTTCTTCTGTCCATTTCTTGATTGGATTGTTTATTTTGTTTTTCTTAAGTCGTGTGAGTTCTTTGTATATCTTTGTGATCAGTCCCTTAGCAGTTGACTGGAGTGCAATGATTTTTTTCCCCCAATCAGTGAGGTGTCTCTTTGTTTTGGTTAATGTCTCTTTTGCTGTGCAGAAGCTTTTCAGTTTGATGTAATCCCAGGTGTTTATTTTTTCCTTAACTTTCTTTGCTTTGGGTGATGAGTCTTTAAAGATGTTAATGCGATGTATGTCTTTTTTTTTTTTTTTTTTTTTTTTTTTTTTGTGGGACCCTCGACAGTGGCCAGGGAATGAACCGGCGCTGTAGAGGCTGCGGGCAGACTTGCAGCCCAGGGCTCATCCGCTGCGCCACCAGGGGAGGCCCTGCGATGTATGTCTTGTAGTGTTTTTCCTATATTTTCTTCCGTATATTTTATGGTTTCAGGTCTTATGTCCAGTTCTTTTATTCATTTTTTTTAAAGATTTATTTATTTATTTATAGAAGCACTGGGTACAGTCAGAAGCGCGGGAGGGTGAGAGAATTCTCCAGAGCCAGAGTGGGGAGCAGAACAGGCAGACTTGACAAAGTACACTGCTGAGGGGAGCAGCAGATGGCAGGATAGGTCTGCACTCCATGTGGGACCCTCGCCCGGGGGGCTGGGAATTGAACTGGCACTACAGAGGCTGCAGGCAGCTTTGCAACCCAGCGCTCAACCACTGCGCCACCGGGGAGGCCCTCTTTTATCCATTTTGAGTTGATTTTTGTGCATGGTGAAAGGTAGTGGTCTAGTTTCATTTTATTGCATGTGGTTGTCCAGTTTTTCCAGCACCATTCATTGAACAAACTGTCTGTGTTCCATTGCATGTTCTTTGCTCCTTCGTCAAAAATTAGTTGTCCAAGGCATATGAAAAAATGTTCAACATCACTTGTAATCAGGGAAATGCAAATCAAAACTACCATGAGATACCATCTTACACCAGTGAGAATGGCACATATTAAAAAAAACTAGCAACAACAAATGTTGGCGAGGGTGTGGAGAAAAAGGAACTCTCCTGTACTGTTGGTGGGAGTGCAAACTGGTCCAACCACTATGGAGAGCTGTATGGAGATTTCTGGACCTACTAAACATAGAACTTCCATATGATCCAGCAATTCCACTCCTAGGTATTTACCCAAAGGACACAGAAACATCAATTCCAAAGAGCACCTGCACCCCTATGTTTATAGCAGCACTATTTACAATAGCTAAGCTTTGGAAACAACCCAAATGCCCAAAAATAGATGACTGGATCAAGAAGATGTGGTATATATACACCATGGAATATTACTCAGCATTCAAAAAAGATAAACACACGCAATTTGCATCAACATGGATGGCACTGGAAGGGATCATGCTCAGCGAAATAAGCCAGAAAGAAAAAGAAAAATACCGGATGGTCTCACTCATAGCAGGAATCTAGAATACTTAAATAAGGGACCAGGAAAATGAATAACTATAAGAAAGTGAAAATCAAAATCAACAAACAACTATGAACCAGAGACACTCTATGGGGGGTGGGGGGTGGGGAGGGGAGGGATTGGGGTCAAAATAAGGGGATTGCAATTGTATGGGGAATATAAAAATAAAATTTGTTTAAAAAGATTAGTTGTCCATATAAGTGTGGCCTTTTTGTGGGCTCTCTATTTGGTTCCATTGGTCTGTGTGTCTGTTTTTGTTCCAATACCAAACTGTTTTAATTATTATGGCTTTGTAGTATAGCTTGAAGTTTGGAAGTGTGATACCTCCTTTCTCCTTTGTTTTCATCAGTAGGGCTTTGGCTAGTCTTGGTTTTTTTGTGGTTCCATATAAATTTCATCAGTATTTGTTCTATTGAGATTTTGATTGAAATAGTGTTGAATCTGTATATTGCTTTTGGTATGATAGCCATTTTAATAATGTTAATTCTTCCAATCCATGAGCAGGGGATGTTTTTCCATTTTTTGGTGTCTTCTTCTATTTCTTTTAATTGTGTTTTATAATTTTCTATGTATAGGTCTTTCACCTCTTTCCTAACAAATACTTTATTGTTTTCATTCTATGTAACAGAGAGGAAAACCACATTTTATCAAGTTTTTTTTTTTTTTTTGTAGTGTAGAAGAACTGAGGCATAGGTCTGAGGGGTTGGGGGTGAGCAGATTCGTCAGAGACAGTGTGGGGAGCAGAAGAAGTGGATTGACTGAAATCCACTTCAGAGGGGGGCACCAGGTGAGTCAGGAGAGGTCTGCTGATTCAGATGTGGGTCAGCTCCCTGGCTGAGGATCCAACTCAGGTGATAGTGATGTTAGTGCTGAGACTTAACCCCTAGGCCACCAGGGAGGCCCCTCCAGTTTGTCTTCTCCTATAAATTTACCTCTTTGTTCTTTCTCTTTCATGTGTAAAAATTGAACACCAAATGTCAAATTTTCCATCATTACCAAAATGCTTTTCTTGAGCTAATTTCTTGTCTCATTTCTTGTCTCATCTCTTATAAACTTGTCCCTGCCTTCCTGGGTTCCAATGTGATCTAGGCTATACAATGAAAGTGAAACTATATGGTGTTAGTTTAGTAAGTAAATATTTGTTAACCATCTACTGTGCTATGTTCTGGAAATACACGAGAATAAAACAGATATCTTACTGTTTTCTCTTTTGTTTTGTTGCCTGTGTTTAACTCTCTGGTCATGATGAAGTACTTTTCATTCTTGGTTCATAGATACTTTTAGATTATTCTCTCATCTAGTTATAGTTTTATGTCCCCTTTTCCTATAGCATTTATTATTTCTTTCCATCCAAATCTGCTATGCTGACTTAAAATTTCCCTTCTACAAATTTTTTAAAGACTCATTTTTTGTGTGCTTGTAACAGTGTGAAATTCTTTTGATTTTGTTTAAAAAAAAGTCAAAGTCAAGTGTAGTATATACATAGGAAAACCATGGGGCAATATGCCCCTCGCTGTTGCCACTGGGTCTGGTGAAAGAGAACTTGCACTTTTTCTTTATGTACTTAGGCAATTTTAGGGAAAAAAATTCCTCTTACAATCAGCAGATTCTGTACTGTTACATGGGAAACAATAAGGAGGAAAATTTAAATCTATGGATTAATGTATAGCATAAAGAAGCATGAAGAACTATAAAAAGGCACCCTATAAGTTTCATATATGCCTAAATTCTCACTAGCAGTTTTATATTTCAATTTCTAAATCTGTCCTATTCATGTTTCAAGTCACTGTTGTGGGTCCCTGTCTTCCTGGGATCCCACAGTATCAGAAATGCTGTTGGCATGAAAATAATACTAATAGTAAAGCAATAGGAGGCATTTTTACAAGAGAGAGAGCACTTACCCAGATGGATTTTGATAAAGTTGGTATGTACCCCAAGAGTCATAATTAACCACATCAAAGAAGGAGTGGCTTCTTAAGCAAATGGACTTTATCTTGCCATCTGCCAAAAAAGTACCAAATGCTTTTACTTTGTTGAAAAACATCTGCACTCTTCGTACTAAATCTTCATAGTCTTGAACCAATGAATGAGATTGAAGAAATATTTTATTACTTACATGTCTGACATCCAGGCTTTCCTTGGCACCTTGCTTCTCTTACGTCCTCCTAGTTTAGACCCACTACTGCCAATTTTCATAAATGAGAAAGTATTGGGTCATGGCTGAATTAGACACAGAGAAAATGATCTGATAAAAGCTGAGCAGGAAGAATTTAATTTTCCTAGCTCATGGTCAATTTTCATCCTACTAACTGATATGTTGGGGTAAGTAGTTGTTAGAGAATAAAGATAGCCTAAACTGTCTTAGAATTTAGCTAGGACTCAACCTGGCTTCTCATTAGGGTGCCCAGGGAGTTGATTTAATCAGCCAAACTTGGAATTAATAAAAACATCAGCACAACCAAACAACAAACACAAACCCCCATGACTCTCTTGGGACAAAGCCAGCCTTGCGAGAGGTCTTTGGGCGGCTCAGGTTTTAATTAGGGACCACATGGTTCTGTAAAGGAAGAATAAGCACGTTTCAATTTTATTCTGTTCTGTGACTTTTGGTTTCATACATTTGAAAAATTATCAGGGATGTATACAAATGAATTAAAACAGTCCAAGAATATGTTCAACATTTTTAATCATGTTTGAGGTCTGGTAATTTCACTTTACAAGTCTAAGGCTCTACTATTAAATTTTCTCTGCAGATAAGTCTTATTTCTTAGAGTTAGTAAAGTAGTCCACCTTTTATTTCTGCAATAATTGTTAAATTACATCTTTAAAAAAATAAAGAATAAAAACTTGTTTATCTTAATACTGGAGTCGCTGTTGTTGGGGATATCTTCCTTAGCTTTTCAGCCTGACTTGTTTTGGGGGGTGTGCTTGTTAGATGAGATGCATTTCTACAGTTTTTCTTGTATTTTTTGGAAAGATTTATTTAATTATGCATACAAGAGCTGAGGTACAGGCCAGAGGTGTGGGTGGTGAGAGGATTCACCAGAGACAGAGCGGGGAACAGAACAGGCGGGTTGACTGAAATCCACTGCTGAGGGGAGCAGTGGGTGAGACAGGAGAGGTCTGCTGCGCCATGTGGGTCAGCTCCCTGGCCTGCCAGTGGTCGAATTTGTGCTGCAGTGGCTGCGGATATCTTCATAGTGCTGCGACTTAAATCCTTGAGCCACCCGGGAGGCCCAGTTTTTCTTGTATTTGATAAAAGTGTTTGAATTTAATTTTGCTGTTTCATAGTTTATATTCTTCTTCTTATTTATTTATTTATTTTTTTGCATAGAAGAACTGGGGTATATACAGGCCAGAGGTATGGGAGGTGAGAGGATTCACCAAAGGCAGAGTGGGGAGCAGAAGAGGTGGATTGACTGAAATCCACTGCTAAGGGGAGCAGTGGGCAAGACAGGAGAGATCTGCTGCTCTCTATGTGGGTGAGCTCCCTGGCTGGGTATCAAACTCATGCTGTAATGGTGACAGCACTGAGACTTCACCCTTAGGTCACCAGGGAGGTCCCCTTTACTCTTTTTTGCTTGCACTCTGGGGTCACTCTCATTCTCTTTCTGGCTCTAGAACACAGCAGGCTTGTTATATGCCCGCAATTCATATGTTAAAATCCTAAAACCTCAGTGCCTCCCAGTATGACTGTATTGGAGATTGGATGTTTAAAAAGGCAATTAAAATAAAATGAGGTCATTTGGGGGGGCCCAGTGCAATATGACTTGTGTTTTACAAGAGAGGAGATTGGGACACATACACAGAAAACACACACAGAAGAAAGAGCATGTGAAGACACAAATAGAAGATGGCCATCTGCAAGTCAGGGAGAGGAGGCTCAGAAAATGCAGACATGCCAACACCCTGACCTTGGACTTCAGGCCTCCAGAAGTGTGAGAATCTAAATTTCTGTTGTGGTCTATGGTGTAAATTAAGGTAGACTTGGCAAACGCACACAAAGACATTTTTTGCCCAAGGGACTTTGTGCTCCTTACTTTGTGGATGGAGTTCTCTGCTCCCAAGTTCAAGTATCTTCCCTCATAGAGACCATCTCACCCCCTTAACTAAAAAGTGTTCCTTTCCCTCTAGTCCCTTAGGTATTTGCCACACCTCTACAAAAAACAGTCATCATTTACTTATCCAGATGTTTATTTTCTCTTGCCTTGATCCTTCTAGAATGTAAGCTTCTAGAAAATAGTCATGTCATTTCCCACTAAACAACCATTGATAAAGGGAATAATTCTGGTCCCCATGAAGCCATCTGTGCAAGGTTCAGAGCATTGTAGTATCTGCTGTGGGTAATCACAGATTCTTCTTACTATTTCTTTATTTACTTGTTCCAAGTTCAGTTTGTAAAAAATCATTTGATTTTTTTTCAGACTGGCTTCCCTAGAATAAGCTCTGTAAATACTGACTCCCTACTTTATTTACCAGTGACCATGGAGGTATATTAACTGCAGTACCCTCTCAAACTTCATCATGTACCCCTGCATTGGTGTGTCCTTTGGCTTGTGTGTTGGCCTTTTGGAGTCAACATCATGTAATTAGTGGTTTTGGGGATGGGTATCAAACATCCACTGGCAGGGAAAGGAACTCTACTTGGAGCCAGAAATGAAAATAAATTTCCCCATTGGGCAGCAATCTGGGTGCCATAACATCTCATTGAACACCCCCGGGCAGCAGTAGTTTGGGTAAATCATTAGTTGAAAATTTTCTGCCCACTATGGCGAATACCACATAGCCACATGAACAAATGGATCGCAGAATATAAAAAATGACAAAAATTCCATTTATTATGTAACTAAATCCAATCTTGGTGGTCATTAACAATCAGAATAGCGGGTATCACTATCTAATATGGAAATATTATATTTGAAGAGAGATGATCTTTCATAATTTTGTTCCTGATGTAGGGGAACAGCAGAGAGTTTCCACGTGAAATGAAGACTGGGAATAATCTACTTTATTCCTGAAAGAAAAATGAAGCTGACTGCAAAAGGCAAGACCATTTCAGTAATGTTTCAAGGGAGAGCTTATTAAATTTGAATACAATTTCATGAAAATTCTAGTGGTTTTTATTTAGGTAATATTATCACTGCCTCATAGAAACAGAAGCACTCAACTGTTTGATAGGTCACTTTTCACACTTATTAGTGTCTTAGGATTCTTCAGCTCCTGAAATGATCTAAAATGTAAAAATTGACCTTATTTTGATTAAAAAAGAAACTGAAGGAAAAGCAAGGGGCAAACTGTTGACTCTGCAAATGAAAGCACAAAATGTCATTGCAGACCAAACTCAACACATATTGGGGATACTGATTAGCAAATTCAAATTTTCCTGGGATTACCATCCCTTTAAAACTGAAGAAATAAGACATGAGTTGTTCCTCATAAGATCCATAATTCCAGACTGACAACTGTCATTTTTCCTTAGTAGACAGAGACACTTCCCACCTTTGGTTTTCAGAGGCAAACACTGTCTTGTAAGTGCCAGAAAACCAGGTCAAGGTGAAAACAGACTGATGAACGGTTTACACCTTAATGGCACAAAATCAAGCCTCAATTTTGGATTTTGGTCTAACAGCAAAACTCAACATTGAGGCACTGATTAAAGTAAAACCTCCCTGTTTCAAGAGGTTTATTCATTTTTTTTTAAAGCCTATTAGTAACTGAATGCGTTTACAGTTCTGAATAACTGTATGTATGGTCTATAGTAAACAGCCTGAATAGCCATTCTAAATGAGCTCTTTATATTCAGGTCTAGAAACTTGTAATTACATTTGAAACAGGACATGTGATACCAGAAGATATAAATTTATTCGGCCCCCACCGCTGCTTGAATGCAATGAAGGCCGTCCAGCAAGATCAGGGGGACAAAGAGAAAATTGCTACAATTAATCATCTCTTAAAGTTAAACTGAAGAAAGCTTTTCTTTAAAAACAAATAGATTTAATTCTTTTTCATTAGTCCTGGGATTTTCAAATAAACTGTGATGGGTTGCATTTTCAGCAGCAATTGATCTTTTTAGTTTTACATTTTCTAGCTTGCTTGTTCACATTAGGAAATTATAGAAACAAATACAGTCATAGCATTTCAGCTTGAAAAGTGGAGGCCTGAAAGTTTTAAAAAAATGGATACTCAGATTTTCAGTGAAATGAGATGTGGGGTGACCCCAAGAACTCCTCTCCACCACAAGGTATAGTGACATGATCTGGGGGAAGATATATGTTCCCAACAAAATGGTTAGCTACTAAAATATGAATAATCTTGGAATAAATAGGTCATGTTTAATGTATATATGTTAACCAAAGTATGGCAATTTTGAAGGAATACCATTTCCAGATTTGACAGTTTACTGATAATTTTAACAACCAGTAAAAATTGCATCATCATGGGCCTCCCCAGTGGCGCAGCAATTGAGCGCTGGGTTGTGAAGCTGCCCGCAGACTTGTAGCGCTGGTTTGATCCCCGGCCACTGGTGAGGGACCCACATGGCGTGCAGACCTCTCCTGCCGCACCCGCTGCTCCCCTCAGCAGTGTATTTCATCAGTCTGCCTGCTCTGTTCCCCACTCTGGCTCTGGTGAATTCTCTCACCCTCCTGCACTTCTGACTGTACCCAGTGCTTATATAAATAAATAAATAAATCTTAAAAAAAAATTGCATCATCATTCTTATTCTTTCCATCATTCATTATTTCAAAAGAAATTTATTGAGTCATGTTCAGTTCTAAACTAATGCTAGTGAGCATAGGGGTCTGAAGTTTCTTTTTGATATTTAGAAGTATGCATTCAATTGATATACTCTTCCTTTAGTTTTCTTGCTGGTGGTGACACTCTTGGGCCATGCCAGTTACAGTCCTCCCCTTGCAAGCTGGAGATACTTGTTGGCATGAACCAGATATGAAAACCTGTGCAGAGAAGAGAAAGGGTCACACAGAGCAGTGTGTGGTATGCACACTACAAGCTGCCCAAATATCCATGGCCACACAACTGACTATTCACTGGTCTCAAACATGTCCTTCATTTGCTTCTTTCTGATGATTGCACCAGCTTTCCCCTCTATTTTCTCCAATTCAGTCTTGAATTTTCAACCATTGTTTAAACTCAGATCATTTTCTTTCATTAAAGCTTATTTAATTGGGGCCTCCCAGGTGGTGCAGCGGGTTTAGCGGAGCTCTGTGAAGCTGTCTGCAGCCTCTGCAGTGCCAGCTCCATCCCTGCCAGCCACGGAGATTCCCACATGGTGCAGCAGACCTCTCCTGTCTCACCTGCTGCTCCCCTCAGCAGTGTATTTCGTCAGTCTGCCTGTTCTGCTCTCTGCTCTGTCTCTGGTGAATCCTCTCACCCTCCCGCCCCTCTGCCTATACCCCAGTTCCTATATAAAAATAAATACATCTTTTTAAAAAAAAGCTTATTTAATTGACTTCCATTTTCCTCTAGAAGAATTTCTCTTTCTCAGAAATCTCTATGTATTCATGGTTTTTTTTTTTTTTTTTTTTTTTGGTACACACCTAGAAGTGTACATGACCATTGTCCTCCTCCCCAATTCCCTCCCAGTATTCCTTTTCCATTGTAAATTTTTTGAAATTATTATTATTTATTTATCAAAGTAGTAACTGGAGAATTTTTTTTTAAAGATTTATTTTATTTATTTATGCATACAAGAACTGGGGTCTAGGCCAGAGGTGCAAGGGGTGTAGGAATAAGAGGATTCACCAGAGACAGAGTGTGGAACAGAACAGGCAGATTGACTGTTGTGGGGAGCAGCAGGTGAGACAGGAGAAGTCTGCTGTGCCATGTGTGGGTTAGCTTCCTGGCTGGGGATTGAACTCACGATGCAGCGGCTGGCGATAGCTTGATAGTGCTGAGACTTAACCTCTACACCATCAGGGAGGCCCTGGAAAATATCTTTCAAGTAGGAAGTGCCTTATAAATATTTATTGACAGCCTGGAAGAATCAGATACAGTAATTATGATATATATATCTGGCATATGGATTTTATTTTTATCTTTACTTTCTCATCCATCCCTATACATGGTAAAAAACAAGAGAAGGCCACATCAAGACTACATTTGCATTCAAAGAGTCCTTGAATTACAGTGAAATAACCGAGGCAAGAATTGAGCTCTTTATGTTAAACTTGTGGCCCTAATTTTTCTAGTGGCATTTTGGGGAGTCACCAACACAGACATAACGTCACTGCAAACCAGGAGACCAAACATGGCTGTGAGAAGGAGCGCTCACATTCAAAAGGAAATATCCAAAAGAATAGAATATGGGGGTCTAGAAAATCACCACCGTGAATGCCCTTTTTGTGGTCTCGCTTTCCCCAAGGTTGCTCTGGTCTGAAAGTCCTTCTTTAAGGAGATAACATAAAAAGAAATGGTGGCAAAAAAAAGTTCACCCTTGTAATGGCCTTGTATGTTCTTTGGCGATTCAATGTAATGTTTATCTAATAAATAGCATTTCAGGGTTAAACAGTAGAGCTGTGTCTGCATTGCTGTGCCAAATGCTAGACCTCCTTCAGGTCTTGCCGTGAGCTTACTGCTCAAAAAAGTTCTGTTTTAATGAAAAGAGATACTATGTGACTGGAGCCAGCACCAGGGATGACTGCTGAACATTTTCATGCTGCTGGGTAGTACACAAGTCTTCAAACAGAATTACAAGTTGTGTATGTGTATGTGTTTGTGTGTGTGCGCATACATGTAAAAATTTAATTTCAGTAAAAATTTATAGTATTTTTTATAAAAGCACCCAGACATATTTTTGAGATATAATTATATGCAATTACTTCTTGTACTAAACTATTTATGAGAGAGTCGACCAGAATATGTATTGCTGCATCTATATAATAACTGACTAAATATTTTGACTGAATTTTTTGCTAAAAATAAAGGAAGGACCAAAGAGGAGTGTGTAGTCATGAAGTTTTGAAAATATGTTAATTTCAGAACAGAGGAAGAGAAACTTATGTTCAAATACCTGCCTCAACCCAGAGAGAGTCAACACAGATAATATCTGAGTCATTTTTGAGAATGAATTCCAGAAATGCAGTCTTTGAGTCTTCCTGTTCTCCACTGGAAAGAAAATGTTTCTTGGGAAGAGTTAGGTGGCTTTTCAAAATGGCAGAGGGAGGAGATAAGTCGAGAGTGAAGGTGAAGAGGAGCCAAATGTATTATATTAAAATTGCCTCAACTATAGAAAGAAATATATTCTCTCAGTCATTGAATCAGTCTCTGTAAATGCAGAAGGAAATGCATATGTGGTTCTAAGGTGGTGATTCTGTTCAAACAAAGTACCATTAGTGGTTTTGCTTTATGGACCACAGAGTTTCATGCTGGAAAATGGTAAAGAGAAATTTGAAAGTATTATATTAACATCAGTCCAAACTCCTAATTAACACTTGCATATTCATTCATACATTTCATTCACTGAAAAAAATGACTAGGCACACCTGGGAGCATAGGTAAAATAGCGACACTGAAATCAATAGGTCCGTCCCCCAGAAACTTAAAATTAGTCAGGTTTAAGTTACGGGACTGGTTATGCATAGTCCAGACACTCTGCAGCTGGGGCTTATTTTAATTAATGAATCAGTTAATTTTGGGGGCAGAAGGTGGTTTTTATTTTTAATCCTGTAACCCCCAAGCTCCAGTAATCAGCAGCCTGGTCCATGTGATGTTGGCGTTGTAGCAGAATTCCATTGCAAGCTGAGCACTTTATTCCTGTATTCATTGAATAACTTTTACATTCGTTCAATAATACACCCTACTATATGCCAGACAAAATCCCAGCCACTGGGCAGAGTGAACAAACACTGGAACTATTAGCTACCACTGAGCTTATGTACTTGTGATGGAATAATAATGATTGTGGGCCCCCAGATGATCATTTCCACAAAGTATATCTGAGAAATGACTGTTGTTTGAAAACTCGGATGATAGATCCAAAAGAGAGGGTTCTAGGAAAGCAAAAGTTACAGATGGATATGACAGTCCACACCTAACATTTAGCTTGTTATGTATCACATCCATCACCCAGTATTGCAGCTCCCGACTCTGTTAGTAATTCTCTGGTGAACACTCTTAGAAAACTCTCTTGCTTTGATCCAACACCAAGATCCTTCTTTTCCCAAACCCAACCCAGTGCACAGTCCCTATTCCAGAATGTATTGGCCATTTGGACAGGATATGCACACGGGAAGCAGCAGTTAGGGTGTGCAGTGCCAGCAGCAGGATGAGTGGAGATGGGATTGGAGGAGGGAGTAAAACTGGAGACCTGAAGACCATCCCTCAGGGCTCTGGTGCTGGGCCCCAGAAGCTCTTTGTGGGCAGTGCAAGTGGCAGTGGGGGTGGCCATTTTACCGCTTGTCACCAGTGGCCCCACTGGGGCTCAAGCTGCAGGCAGAAGCCAGCAGTGGTGGTGAGCAGCAGTGGTTCCCCTACCATGTGCCCCAGGGAAGGGAACCCCTGGGTCAGGGCTGTGGGTGGAGCACAGAGTTCCCAGGGGCCAGCTCAGCTCTGTGACTCCTCCAGATGCTGGCAGTGGAGCATAGCAGGCCTGGCAAGCCTGAGGTGGTTAGTGCCGCAGTCCAATTGGCCACAGGATTGAAACCTGTCCAATCAGACTTGTAGGTGGGGGACCCTGAAAGAGGATATAAAGCTTGGAACTCTCAGACTCTTGAAAGGACACTCTGTTTCTGGCCTCCAGAGAAAGATGTCTCTGCTCTTGCCTTCTGAAGAAGCACCCAGCAGCTGACTGCCAAAGAAAGGAGAGAAGCCAAAGAGCTTAGCAGAGGCCTAGAGGCACCTGCCTCTGGCCTGTCCCTGACACTGCCTAATGGGAGCCCCAGAGACCTGGACCTGGTGTCCCAAAGTGCTGTTGGTGGTGGTGTGGACCAGCAACTCCCAAGAGCTGTGACAGTGGTGGTTCTGACACCGCCTCTGGTGACCAGGTAATAGGCACTATGGGCCAGTACTGCCCAGCACTGCTGACGGGTGGCCTGCACTTGTGACTGGGTCACCTCTGAGAGTTGTTGACCACCCAGCACCATCTCCCGCTGTCTGGTCCAGTGTCTGGTGCTGTCTGTGCCAACCTTCAGACTGTGGCTAGGGCTGCTGTGCAGTCATCTCAGCGGCCACTGTGAGCACCTCCTGCTGTGGTGAGTCGGATACTTTTATGTGACTGACGGCACTATGCGCTCCAGGCCCTCCTTTGTGGATCAGCGCCATCTTGGATGAGTGATCTTTTGTTTGGGACTTCTGGACACTGTGGACACAAGAGACAGTTGACCTCTTATGGCCTTGAGAACTCCTTGTTTCCCCTATTTCTTAAATGAACCCACGGTTGTTACTCCCTAAGCCTGAGTGGTCTTGCAATTGTGCACAAGGGTGAGAACTCCAGACAGTGACTGTCCCTGTCTTTGACCCCCAATAGTCTTGTTTCAGGAGGAACTCATTGTAAATGAACATGACAACTTTACAAACAGAGATGATAGGACAGAAAATGCAATGAATGACAGTGACTTCAGTGAAAAACTAAATTATTTTAGAGTAGGAAGAAATTAAGGGAAATAATTATTTTTAATGAATAAAGAGTCATGAAGGGATGGAGTGGGGTGAAAATGGCAGTGGTTTTCAATGTTTGGCTTCAGAATTACAGCGTCAGAATCACCTGGGAATTGCTTAAAACTCTGCATGTGTCAGAAGCCCAGAGGAGAGAACATACCATGGGAATCTGATCCACAGCATTTCTGAGGGTTTTTGAACTAGAGGATGCTGGATCCTAGCCACCTGGCAATTTAATTCTTTTAAATAAAGTGCCGGTTTATTTCACTTAGCATAATCACTTTCCGTTCCATTCATGTTGTTGGAAATGGCAAGATTTCATCTATTTCGATTTATTAGAATAGTATTCCATTGTGTATCTACACCACATCTGTTTTAGCCCATCCCCTGTCATTGGACACTTAGGTTGTTTCCATAGCTTCACTATTGTAAACAATGCTGCTGTGAAATAAGATTGAAGTCAATGAGAAGGAGAAAGACAAATTCTGGAATATTTTACTCACATGAAAAATAAACAAACAAATGTATAGATAAAAATAAATTGCAACAAACCCTTGAAATTTGACTGCACTACTGAGGCCACCCGAAGAGGTGGGTGAAGTGTAGGGAAGCATGGAAAGGGAGCCCAGTGGAGGACCGAGGGTGCTTTGGTGGTGGGCATGGTGCCTTGATGTACACCTGAAGAGACATGAATTTATCCCCCCAAATCATGTATAGTGTTACAAACCAATGCTGCTTCAATAAAAATGAACAGATAAGAAAATAAAATAAGGTGTTGTTACTCATCTTTCAGCAATTTGTAAAATGCTTCCTCTTTAGTCTTCTATTTCTTCTTATTTTCTATAATATTGATCTGCAGCTCATGGGCTCATGAGCAACTCTGTAAAGCATGAGGGGGAGGAAGAGAGACAGGGGTAGGCGCGGGAACAGGGGGAGGAGAGGGAGGTGGGAGAGGAGGGGGTCATGACCCCTCTCTGGAGGTGTGAGAATGTGTTTGGATGATGAATGGATGGAAGCAGCAGAAAGGAAGGCCTGGAACAGGATTGAAGGGGAGGGCATATAACAGCCAGTCCTAGATGGCATAGTCAAGGAGAAAGGAGTTTAGAAAAGGACTTAGTACATGGATCCACAAAGATAGAATAGGAAGGACATGAAAATAAAGAGGACAAAATGTGTGTTGGGGATATGGGGGTGGGCATGGCTGCCTTCCAGGAGGACAGAATGAGGAGAGAAGTTCCTTTCTTTGGGATCTAAGTATCATCATGCACCATGGTCCTGGGCTGATACAAAATGACCATTACTATAATTGAGAGCCTGGAATCAATTTCCTGATACAGACGTGATAACACAGACATGATGCACAAGAAGTGCTGAATCCATCCAGCCCCCGACAGATTGGAGCTTTCATGGCTTAAACCTTAGGGTCAGGAGAACCAAGCTGGATGGGCACTCCCCAGTCACATGTCCCAGAGCTCTGTGTGGGACAATCAGAGAAAGCCATGAGCAAAATAACACAGTTCTTAATTGCCTTTAAGGGGCTGTTTAAACACTTTACTGAGAACACAGCCTGATTCACCCCAATAAGAGCACTTCACACAGAGCTGTGGGGAACCCCACTTCATAGGATCTCAGCTGTTCATCCAGACATATCAGGACTTGTGTTGAATTAGATGAATCCCTTGACTCCCCAACTATCTAAAAGAATCCGATTTAGCAGTCACTGGGCTACAGCCAAAGAAAATTTAAAAATATTTTGCTTATTAACCAGAGAGGTGAGAATTCTGACTTTCAGCTGGTTGCCTCTTAAAAAAATCCAAACCTGAGACCTTCCTCTTCACTTCTACATCTCACATACCGGGGTTTCCCAAACTTACCTGCTCTTAGCAATCACTCCGAGTACTCATTAAAAGAGAAAATATTTGCCAAATGTGTATTCTGGAGATTCTGAATTAAGTCTAGGTAAGGCCAAGAGATCCTTCCCCCAAACTTCTCCCACCCCGGTACCCCCCAGTGCACCCCCATACCCTCCCCCACCCTGCACCCCATATATACACCAACATCCACACACTTAATTCACCTGGTCTGATGTGTTAGTAGGCGTTGATGCACGCCACACACCAGCCAAACTGTTTCTTCTTGCTTAAGCATTTCCCACTCCTTTTCTGCCCTACGCTCTACAACAGTTTACCCAGGCTGGCTTCTAGATTCCCTTACTGCTCCCCAACATCTATTGTCACTTCCTGTCGAAGCCTAGCCATTTTGAAGAGTAGGATTTCTGGGTCTCATCCTCTCTTCTCCCATGTGCAACTGGCTTTGTACTTATCACGTGGCATTGCTCATAGGCTGTGTTGGGTTATGGGGAGTGTCCCCCGTTCCCTCTTTACTGGCTTGCAAATTATTGATGGTGGTGACCATGTTTTTAAATAGCTCCATGGATAAAAAATGTCTGGCCCTGTGCTTGGAACATTTTATCCCTTCTAGAACTATTATTCCCCCTTTCATTTTATTCCCCCTGAAATCCTATGAAGTGGGGTTCCCCACAGCTCTGCATGAAGTGCTCTTATTGGGGTGAATCAGGCTGTGATCTCAGTAAAGTATTTAAAAAGCCCCTTAAAGGCAATTAAGAACTGTGTTTATAATCTTTCTGTACAGAGAGAGGCATTTTGCATATTGTATATGTTTATCAAATATATGTTAAATAAATGAAACCAATTTTTGGAGAGTTTTTTTACATTTTTAAAATATTTATTTATTTATTTATTTATTTATTTATTTATTTATTTATACAAGCACTGGGTACAGTCAGAAGTGCGGGAGGGTGAGAGAATTCACCAGAGCCAGAGTGGGGAGCAGAGCAGGCAGAAGGACCGAAGTACACTGCTGAGGGGAGCAGCGGGCGGCAGGAGAGGTCTGCGTACCATGTGGGACCCTCCTCTGGTGGCCGGGGAGCAGCCAGGGATTGAACCGGTGCTGCAGAGGATGTGGGCAGCTTCGCAACCCAGCGCTCAACCGCTGCACCACCGGGAAGGCCCAAGTTTTTTACTTTCTTTAGCATATAAGAACTGGGGTATAGGCCAGAGGTGTGGGGATGAGAGGATTCCCCAGAGACAGAATGGGGAGCAGAACAAGTGGATCTACTGCAATCCACTGCTGAGCAGAGCAGCGGGGGAGACAGGAGAGGTCTTCTGTGCCCTATGTGGGTCAGCTCCCTGGGGGGGATCGAACTCAGGCCATAGGGGTGGTAGTGCTGAGCCTTAACCTCTAGGCCACCAGGGGGGCACTGGAGAGTTCCTTTAAATTTGTATTACTTTTTGAGCTGGATAAAATGAACTAGAAAACAGTATTTGGAGGCATTCAACATGCAGAATGGGATGTCTTATCTTTACAGGCAGTTCATAAATTACAATGAACTTGGAACCTTGGCTGTTTACTTCTGGGACTTTCTAGAATAAACAAGCATTTGACTGAGTATATAGGATGTATACAAAACTCTTCAGGGAGCCAAAGAAGTGTACAATGTAAATGAAAAAATGTTCTATCCTCATCAGTAGTTGTGCTTAATATAAAGAAATGTAATACCAAATATCTTCAGATGGAGTTCTAATATCTTCTCCTAATTGCTTAAAATATCTGTTTGATTCTATTTGTTTAGTATATCTTTATTTCAAATACAGCTTAACTTCCATACCAATAATTCCAAGGAGATTAGTCTTTTCCATCAGTTTGTAGGGTGATTTCCCTTGTTGGAAATTCTGCTTATGTCTCAATCATCACTGAGTCTGAACTGACATACACTGGATGTCGTGTTTGTGTTGGTGGTGTGGTTCTCCTATGATCTCCCATCACTCTCTAGTTCTTTGAGTTGCAATTACGTTCCCTTCAATTCCATCTAGGTATGTAACCTTGGCTTTGTAAGGTGCCTCCTATAAAACATCAACTTCATTAGATAATGATCCCCTATTCATGTATTACTCTTATACACATCCTTATATGACTGGGTGCTATTTCTTCAGAAATCAGAGTAGATTCTACCTGGAAAAGAAATCTCTTCCGGACTAGATTGTGTTCTAATATCATCACATAAACATACAAAATAGTCATTTTCCCGATGGTGACTTTGTAGCTCTGACTACTTGATAACAAGCATGTATTCACATTAAAAGAATTTAAAAACACACTCTATAATCCAAGTGTTTCTTAACATCCAGATGTTTGGCATTACAAGAATAAAACATCTGGAGAGCAATGAAGTGTTTTTAGTTATCACCCAGGATATGTTCTTTTTATAAGCCTGAATAAGAATATTAAATATATTATCAAACTTTTCTTATAATCCTCTCTGCAGTGAATATAATCAAGATCAGAGAAATTTTAAATGTGAATTGTTCTCTGCTTTTGAACAATGCTTGTGTTGTTGCCTTTAGTCTAGCAGACATACATAGCCTGTACATTTTTTCTGAATACATTACATTCCAGTCTCACAAGTGAGGACTTTAAATAGCAACTTATCATTATGTCAAAATTCCTTAATGCTTTTACACCAGAAACAATCTTATAAGGAAAACATTATGTGGTATATGGAACAGACAGTGACCTCCAAGAATGGTGGTTGCTCAGCTATATAAGAAGGCTGGTACATTGAAAAGATGAGTTCCTTAGAAATTGGTTGAACAACAGGATTTATTTGCTACTATTCTAATGCCTTTCTGCAACATAATGTAAGATGTGAAAACTTCTATGAATGTGGCCTGTGGCAGATATAAAAATAATATTTCTTAGTGCAACTTCATCATTAGGTAATGTTACTGAATGTGGAGACTGGTAAGAAGTAACAATAATTTGTGGCTAGGCAACCTTAAAAAAAGTAGCCTAGTGAACTCGCTCAGTTAGCAATCAGCCTCCTTTCATTTCTCTCCTTTTTTTTTTTTAATTATAGAGAAGAGGGAAAAGACAAATGTATTACCTTGATTAATTTCAACAGAATGTTGGCATGCATGTGTCACACAGGCCCATGGTTGAACCTGGTAGGTAACTTGCAGGATCTTGAAGCAATCCTTTTCCCTTTTCATTTCTACTTAGGGGGTAAAAATGGCCATTTCAGTGAGTAATCCATAGGAATTTTTGATATTTAAGAAATCACAGAGATCTAAGATAGACTAAAATCTACAAAAGCATTCAGGTGACATTACATGTGGTTCTTCTCTAGGCTGCTGCAATGTTAGCCCAGTTTTATTTTATTTAGAATGATATAGGCATGATAGATCAAATATCATACCATTACCACTCCTCACTTATATTGATAGGACTGAAATAGCACCTGAGGCTGAGTTTTCTGTGTTGGGACAAAATCATCTTTTTAATGTGTAATGTATGCAAGTCAAGAGAATTCAGAATTTCTCCTTCACTGGGTGTAAACTCTTGAAGGGTAGAAGTCTTATCTTCATGCTTCATTGCTAATCTTCTGTGTAACTGGAATAGAATTTACTGCATAGTAGATGCTCACTAAATGTTTGTTGAATGAATGAATGAATGAATGAATGAATTTGATCTTTCAACATATGCTTCTGAGCATATGCTCATTGGAAGACACTGCTAGATTTCAAGAGAGATGGAAAAACTAAGTACGACTAGAGTCATGATGAAGTAGGTCTATAAGAGGATAAATTGAATTAGAATGCACGTCAGAGAGGGTTAAGTATCACAGGATACTTGGGCTTTGGGGGAAGGAGAGAACATTACAAACTAAGTGTGACCACAAACACCCCTCTACTGTGTGCCTAGATCATAATAATAACAACAAAACAAAAACCAAAAAAGAAAAGAATGAAATGACTAGCCTTGATTCTTTTTAGCAAGGAGAAAGTTGAAAGCAACTTGGGAACATGGAGGTGAAACTTTCAGGATTGTTAGTCAACTGTGTCTAGACATTTTGAGGGTGAGTAGAGAACCAGCAAGAATTCAGTAGCCCACAGTGTCATTTTTTTTTCTTTTTTTTTTTTTTTAAACTCCTGTAGAATATTTGAACTTCTGATTTCTGGAAGGGACCATAGAAGGAGAGTGAAATACCCTGAGTAAAACTGTTCAAGTGACATTGATCATCAAAGCAGGAGAAAATATGTTCTGAGGAACAGTTCCAGTCCAGTTTTTGTGGACTATGGAGACAGAAAGTTGGTCTGAGAAATGAAACTTATGGGTGGTCATCCAAGATAAGCCAAAAAGCCTTTTTGAGGTTCTCCAATTGCTACTTATTCACCATAATTATTATAATTATATGTTTTTCTGATATGATTCTGATCCATGATGTTATTTACATATAACAATTTTTCTAATTTATGATTGTGCTAGGAGCAATTTAAAATTGTGGTATCATAGAATTTAAAGAAGACAAATAGATTAAAAAATGTTATAAAAACTAAACTATCTCTGAATATCTCCTTTATACAATTTTCTCTGATTTATTTCATTGGGTTTAACACAGTGGGATGTGTTAACATATAAGTAAAGTGTAGTTTTTCTCTGTGATTGGTAAAAAGCTTTCCCTAAGATTTACTTAACCTCTTGCTGTGGGCAATTGCTGATGGATTCCATTAGAGGGTTGGTCTGATGCTAGCTAATCTGAATTCCTAGCAATTCAGACTGCAGGAATTGTTTCAGGCATGCAGACCAATCAGGAGAAAAAACAACCAACAATAGAAGTCTTATAGGATTGTCACACTTTGTCTGCTTACATTTTCATGATACTGTTTGGAAGACAACAATTCAGGCATTGTTCCTGTGAAATGCTTAATTTACCCCAAGTGTTATGCCACAGAATCCAAGCTTGTGTTCTTCCTTCGGGCTTAGGCAGAAGGCCTGACAATCTGCTGTTGCTCCTGTATGTTTCATTCTAAGCTGTGCATGATCTGTGGACCCAGGCAGCGCCCAACCTAAACTATGTTTAAGCAACACACACTGATGGTTCAGCACAAAGTCAGCCCTATACTTCTATAATTTTATATAAAAACACAAAAAGTGCCTGCTTTCCCTTGGGGTACATTTTTTATAGGAGTGAATGGGAGTGAACATTAAGATACACTACCAAGGACTGTTTCTTTGAAGAAAGGTTACTCTTTTTCTTTCCTTTTAGATGGTGAGCTCAGAGGCACAAGAGCAATTTCTAGGATGATGGAAAAATGGTTCAGCAGTTTCTTACTTATGTCCACACAAAAATGTAAACATCTCTATTAATAATCACTAAAACCTGGGGACAATCCAAATGTCCTTCACTGAGTGAATTGATAAATCACCATTTAATGGAATACTACACAGCAATATAAAATAGCAAACGATTGGATGAATCCCAAAGACATTATGCTGTTGAAGGAAGCCAGCCATAAATAGTTATATACAGTATGATTCCATTTATATGACTTTCTCAAAAAAATGCATGGAAGTATAGCAACTGAGAACCAGTCATTGGTTGCTAGGGTTTAGGTGTAAGGGGAGAGTATTGATTCAGTGAGTGATGGAACTATACTGTATTCTGATTGTGGTGTTCACTATACAAACATATACTTGTTAAAACACATCAAAAAAGTAAGTTTCACACTGTAAATTTAAACACACACACATAGGGGCCTCCCTGGTGGCCTAGGGGTTAAGTCTTGGTGCTGTCACTGCTGTGGCCTGAGTTGGGTCCCTGGCTAGGGAGCTGACCCACATAGGGCACAGAAGACCTCTCCTGTCTTGCCTGCTGTGCCTCTCAGCAGTGGATTTCAGTAGATTTGCCTATTCTGCTCCTCACTCTGTCTCTGGGGAATCCTCTCACACCCTGCACCTCTGGCTAATCCCCAGTACTACTAAGCTAAAAAAAAAAATTAAATTCCTTAGCTTTGCAAATTAGGATTTTTCTAGATCCTCCACAATTAAAATAAAATACAGAAATAAATAATATCTGTAAAATAAAATACAGATATAACAGCTGAGTCTTCCATATGATTTCAACTAGTATTTATAAGCCTCAGTTTCAAATTTTTGTAAGTTATATTTTTTATTTTTTACCAAAACAGACTCATTTTTCTCATTGACCATAGAGAAACTGAATTTTGCATCAAAATGGAGAGATTAAAAAAATTCGAATTCTTGGGCCTCCCTAGTGGTGCAGCAGTTGAGTGCTGGGTTGTGAAGCTGCCCGCATCCTCTGCAGAGCTGGTTCCATCCCCCGCCGTGGGCAAGTGTCCCACATGACATGTAGACCTCTCCTGCCGCCCGCTGTGCCCCTCCGCAGTGTACTTTGTCAGTCTGCCTGTTCTGCTCTCTGCTCTGGCTCTGGTGAATTTCTCTCACCCTCCCGAGCTTCTGACGGTACCCAGTGCTTGTATAAATAAATGAATAAATCTTAAAAAAAGTAATTAAAAAAATGCAAACTCTTGTGGACCACTTACTGAAACCCAAACTACACCCTAGTTCTTCAGTGGAAAAATAAATCAAATTAAACACACACACACACTCACACACACAGAGTAGCAGCAACAAGTGTCCAACTTATTTTTCAGCCTGTTTGACATTCATTGAACAGACCCACCTCTTTTATACCTCAGGGTCTTTACATTTTCTGTTCCACCTTCCTGAATACTGTTCCCCAAACCTCATCTTTTCATTTTTCATTTTCAACTCCAGAGACACCTCCTCAGAAATGCCTTCACAGCCCTTTATTTTTTTTTTTAAATAAAGATTTATTTTATTTATACAAGAACCGGAGTACAGTCCAGAACAGTCCAGATGCACAGGAGAGTGAGAGGATTCACCAGAAACAGAGCAGGGAACAGAACAGGCAGACTGACGAAATACACTGCTGAGGGGAGCAGCAGGCAACACAGGAGAGGACTGCTCACCATGTGGGTTGTTCCGAGGCCGGCGGGGATTGAACCAGCACTGCAGAGGCTGCGGACAGCTTCATAGTGCTGCGCTTAACCGCTTGCGCCACCAGGAAGGCCCTTTACTGACCTTTCTAATGCAGCCTCTTCCCACCAAAGCATGCTCACATTGTCCATCACCCTCTCATGTTTTTTTCATCTTACGTGTCAGTGTCTGAAATTATTTGCCTACTTGTTTAGAGCGTAGCTTGTGAGTCCACTGATTTTGGAATGAGATGCTGCTCTGAATCCCAGCATCACTGCTTCCTGTGTGCCCTTGCAAAAATGACTTAGCCTCTCTGTGCCTTGCTTTTTCATTTGACAAATGGCAATATTATTGGCACCTGCATCTTGTGTTATGGTTTCAATTGAGTGACTTAACACGTGAACTATTTGGAAAAGTGTCTGGTGGTAGTAAGTGCTGCATAAATGTTAACTCAGATTACCACTACAAGACCTTTAGGCTTTTCAGGCAGAGTAGCTCACCATACCCTGCCTGGTTAAGGTGACTTGTCTCTGGTTGGACATGTGGCCCCAACTGAGTTCTTTGAAGCGTGATATGGAAAGGAAGAGAGTTCCAAGGCAACTGTGCTTGGAAAGTTCATGAATTGCGATCTTGTACTACAGGGGCTAATGGGAAGCAGACAGGCTTCCATTTAGCAAAATGAAACCAAGACTAAAGAAATCAGGAGAGACAGAGAGAGATAAACAAGGAGAAGGAAGAAGAGGAGGGGGGAATGGGAGAGAGATATGGGAATTCTGTTACAATTTGAATCCATGATTCTAACTGTGCCAGAGTCCAAACTACTTTTGGAGTTTTTAGTTATATGAGCCAATTAAGACTCTTTTTGGGTAAAGCTAAAGATTTTTTTTTTTTTTTGGTCATTTGCAATAGACGAAAAGACCAGGGCATAAAATGTATTATTTTGGCCTGCTGAGTGTCCATGTCACCCCTTCCTTGGGGCCTCCTCTGCCCTCTCCACTCATAAGTGCATGTAGGGTGACACTTGATTTGGTCAATTGCTGCTTTCCATCTTCTTGGCTACCATGGTCAGTTCAGGGACAAGTACAAGCATAATCCAGGTCAATGAGATTCAGTTTCTAGTGAGAATAGGAAGCTAGTTTTTCTCCAGAATTGCCATGATGGAGGATGCCAGCCTGGAGCTTTTGGGGCCATTATTTGGAAAGGGTCTGTCAGAGAGCAGAACCCACAGAGAATATTTGAATGTCGAGAGATCAAGGTTGATGACATCAAGGTTCAGAACAGATGAGGTTAAGAGGTTCAGGAAGCTTAAAAAACACATTAAAGAGAATTGTTAATTAGCTTCAGAGCACACATGTTTAGAATCTCACTAAATCATGGTCAACCGAAGCAGATTTTCCCAGTTGGTTTGTGTTCTGAAAGATTTTAGATGCATTGTTAGCCAGAGGTTGTTTCTTCCATTTACTCCATTACATAAAAAGATGAAGACCTTACTTACTGAAAAGTATGCTGGAATAAGAATTTCAGAGCTGAAAGGGGCCTGAGAGTTGATCTAGACTGGTGGTTTCCAAACTAGGATTTAAATTGTGTGCACAAGGGGTCTGTAAATTTGCATGTCACAGGCTCTGCCCTGTAGGTGAAAGGAGGAGTGTTTCCCGCACATGTCCACAAATTACAGTTTTTCAAATGTACATGGATGCAGTTATAATTAACTATGTTAAAATTCATTCAAAGTCTGGACCACCTCACTCCAGTAAGAACGACCCACCAAAAAAAAAAAAAAAAAAAAAAAAAAGGAAAGGAAAGAGGGCCTTCCCGGTGGTGCAGCTAGTTGAGTGCAGAGCTGTGAAGCTGTCCGCAGCCTCTGCAGCGCAGGTTCGATTCCCAGCGAGCCAAGGAGACACCCACATGGCATAGCTGACCTCTCCTGTCTCGCCCGCTGCTCCCCTCAGCAGTGTTTTCAGTCTGTCTGCCTGTTCTGCTCCCCACTCAGTCTCTGGTGAATTCTTTCACCCTCCCGCACCTCTGGCCTGTACCCCAGCTCTTGTATAAGTAAATAAATCTTAAAAAAAAAGGAAACAACAAATGCTGGTGAGGATGTGGAGAAAAATGAATCTTCTTACATTGCGGGTGGGAATGCAAACTGGTCCAGTCACTGGAAAGCTGCATGGAGATTCTTCAGAACACTAAAAATGGAGCTACCATATGACCCAGCAACTCCACTCCTAGGAATCTACCCAAAGGACACAAAAATGTTAATTTGAAAGGAAACCTGCACTCTTCTGTTTATTGCAGCATTATCCACAATTAGCTAAGGTATGGAAACAACCCGAATGCCACAAAATAGATGAATGGGTCAAAAAGTTGTGATATATTTATTGTAGGGTAAGTGAAAAATTATCAGGCTTTTCTGCCCTTGCTTTCCCGCCATTAGCATTATTGATGGATTCCTATGGTCCTATATGTGTGCCTGATGGTGGACACCTAGAGTAGGGTGTGTGCATGCATAGGTGGCCACACCTGGGCTGAGAGACTGGGCTTATAAGGGCAGCATCAAGGGGATGCCAGCAGAATGAGAAGAAGAATGAGAACAACAAAACGAGAGCAGAACTAGCAGAGCAGCAGAAGAAGCAGAGGCCACGAGAGAATGCCAGAGAGCCTAGAAAGAGTGAAGATTCACCAGACCCCCAGCTCCCTGCCTTGTAAAAACTCAATAAAAGGCTGAAAAGCCACCGAGGGCTCCAGGACTCTCCTTTACCCCCTGCTTGGATCACAGAGATCCTGATCCGTGCCTTCCTGCCCCTACATTTATACAATGGACTACTACACAGTTTCAAAAAAGACAACCTCATGCCATTTTTGGCAACATGGATGGAGCTGGAAGGGATGGTGCTCAGTATATTAAGTCAGAAGGAAAAAGAAAAATATTGGATGGTCTTACTTTTATGTGGAATGTGGAGAAACCAAAAAAAAGGTCAAGAAATTGTCAATACTAGCAAGCTGACCATAGATCTGAGGCATCCAGCAAAGGAGAGGGCAGGAGGGAGACAAAACAGAGGGATGAACACAAGGGATTATGGTGATGGTTCACAGGGTGATACGTGGCAGGAGAACTATGGGGATCACAATGGTGTAAGAAAAAAAGTTTTTAATTAATCAAACTTATGAATGAAACAGTCTGGACTGAAAGCATAGTAGCTATTTATCATATTTTCTCAATAAGTATTTAAGTAAAGGTTTAATATCAACCTTTAATAGGGTCTGAAATTTTCTGATGTTTGCAAACTTTACTTGAAGGATTTCAAAGCACTTTCCTGGGCACCAAGGCTAATTCTATTAATTGAAGAAACTAATTGGTGACTGGATATTCTGAACATGTTTGTGATTCTGTGATACTTTTGTCACCAGACAAGTATGGAAAGGAACTGCCAAGTGTTGCGGGACCTGAATGGTGAATGGAGAAGGGGAGTGCCCATTGGCCATGGTCCCCCAAGTCCGCCCCCCCCCACCCCTAACTCCATGACAATAGTCACCACCCACCAGGTTCTGGCCATGGTCCTCCTCCCCTCCCCCCACTTCAATTTGACCCAACCGACTGTCACCAGCCTGGTCCTGCAGCTACTGGCCCCTGGCGCTTATCCCTTGCTCTCTGCATTCCATCCACGCGCTTCTTCCACTTTTGGAAAGGTTATGATTTCTCTTATCAGAGTCTAGGCGCTGATCACCTCATTTTAATGCTCCCCATCCCTTTATTTCCTCAAGCTAATGCCTTCTCTTTCCTCATCCCTCAGTTCAAAAACTACATCTGTTGGAGGAAAGTTTCCCACACAGGGAAGTTTGTCCCAGCTCCTGTGCAAGGCAAGTCCTTTGTTAGATGGATTCCAGGAACAGCACAACCCTCTCTGCTTGTAACTACTCTGGTGCTGTGGTCTGATGGGGTCTGATTCCCCTGCCTGTTTGGAAGTGCCGCGATGACAGGATTCAGGTTTGTTTTCGAGCATCCTTGTCATTCCAGTGTCTGGGGCCTAATAAATTTCAAATGGAGCAGCCTTAAAAATCCTCTTTCACTATGTATTTTTTTTTTTAATATGCTTGTTCTTGATTTCCACCATTTCTGTCCCTGTAACTAATCCTGGAAGTCTTCAAGGGCAGAAACTGTATTGCATTTATCTTTATGTTACCAAAGTAGGTATCTATTTTTATCCAAAATGTGAATAGAAAGCACACCTGCAGGCTTGTGACATAACCAGAAAACTATGTCCTATATACAGCCTTGTTCCAAAAATAGCCCAGCACATGCTCTGCTATAATCTGACTCAGATGCTTCATATCAGAGTATTTCAGGAATAGGCCTGTCTTTATACATTAGTTAAAACCCATGAATTGAATTAGTACATTTAAGCAACTGCTAAGATAAGATGAAGATATTACTTCTGGATTTAACTTGAAGGCTCCTGAAGTCTTGTGTGCTCTGCTGCTTCACAAAGGCCCCTTCCTCTTAACCTTAAGTGAAAGCTAGAGGAATGAAGGACATATGGCCTGGAAAGACCACCCAAGAATAACATACCAGGACGTACAAGACTAAACTTTTGGAGTTACACACTATGAGTTTGAACCCCACTTTGCTACCAAGCAGCTGTGTGACCTTACCCAGCACAATATCTCTCTAGAGTTTATTTTCTTCAGAGCTAAGTGGCAGGAACAACAGTATCTACCCCACAGGACTTTAGGAAGCATAGATGAAACCACACAGGTAAAGTGTTCTGCCCCAGGGGAGACAGAAACTTCTAGATTTTAATCACTGCTTCTCTTCCTTTCTCAGGAGGCGGGTGGGTGGAAGGAATTGGCGTGTGAAAGGGCGGACATCCTGGATTGGGCAACACTGCCTCTTCTGCATTCAGAGTGGTAACTGGAGAGGATTAAAGAGATTCCGGGGTGTAGTGAACTATCCTGTCCAAGCATTTATTGACCATTTGTTCCTTTTTTGGGGGGGAGGAGGGAGCTTTGGGGTATGGTAGCTCAAAGATAAAGATGGAACAACTGACTGACATTTGGCTCCAACACTGTTCTAATAAGAATAAAGTATCAAAAGACCTTGAAGAAAAGGGACAGACAGATATATTTAAAACATAATTCAGCACAGATCCTGTGATAAAACATGAAGTGCTTCAGACTTTGCTGGCAGCTGCAAATGCCTGGTATTTTTATTGTAGATTTGAAGTGGGGTCTGTTTGTGATGCTTTCTTTGCATGCTTGCTTCACTTACATACTCATTTCCTCTGAAACCTGATGTTTAATTACTGCCTTTTTAAATGGTGAGGATTCAGATTAGATAATGGAGTGAAAAAAATCTGTAGGTTATAAAGCACAACACACATGAAAAGAAATAATCTTGAAAACTTTGTAATGCTGACAAGACTTCTTATCCATTCTCCAGACTCCACTGGGGTTTTGTCCCTAAAACTCAATCTGGTCATATCTTTCCCTTGTTTATAATCCTTCTGGTTTTGATACTTATAGTAGCAATTGACATTTTCTTTAAATTCTTAAGCTTTTGTTAAATGGTTTAGAAAAGCAATGAAGCTTTTCCACATTCCTTCTTTCCCCAGTTCTGCTATTCAGAGGAAATCACTTTATATTCTTTTTAGCTCTTCAATTTCTTTCAGTAATTGGGTTCCATATAAATAATATGCTTATGATAGTATTTGATTGATCAATTTTTGGCTATACTGGTCGATTTTCAACACACACACACACACACACACACACACACACACACACGCGTGCATCCCACAATGGGATTATTCATTGTTTTTCCTGGGTCATTTGGGAGAACGTATATTCTGTGCTCTTACGTCTTGATACTTCAGTGTCTATTTCTCAAGAACAAGCACAGTTATCAAATTTAGGAAACTGTATGTTGTGCAATCATCCCAGGCTAGGTAGATTCATTGTCGGTTCTTGCAGATGATGAGAGAATTCGGAGCCTTCGGTGGATTCCTCAGTCCTTTAATGCTGCAACAGCGGGTGGAATACACAGGCAGGCAGACAGAGCAGGAGAGAGTCCCACACTGAGATGGGCAGAACAGCAATGCCACAGCCTAGCCCCCTGTACACTGTGACGTGTCCTTCGCCACACAACTGATACATTGCAAGTGCAAGGCCCATCTGTTGTTTGCGATATGTCTGAATGGTGGAAAATATAGCATTTCAAGGTATGGGCTGTCTGTTGTGTGGAAGGTGAAAAATAGCCTGATTTTAACTAATTTTCCTTACGCGCTGTGTTACTGTGATACTGTTATCTAGCCTGTAGTACACTTAACATATTTGTTAACTATCTCAATAACATCCTTTATAGGATTGTTTTCCCCTCTGGTCCAGGACCACATACTGCATTTTGGGGGGTCAAATTTCTTTAGTCTGTTAATTTGGAATACTTCCTCGGCTCTTCTTTGTCTTTCATGTCACTGGCATTTTTTAAAAAGGACATTTCGGAGGGCTTCCCTGATGGCCTAGGGCTTAAGTCTCAGGATGTCCATGGCCAAGGTCTGAGTTTGATCCCCAGCCAAGGAACTGACCCACGTAGGGCACAGCAGACCTCTCCTGTCTCGCCCACTGCTCCCCTCAGCAGTGGATTTCAGTCAATCCACCTGTTCTGTTCCCCACTCTGTCTCTGTTGAGTCCTCTCATCCCTGATTCCCTCCACCTCTGCCCTCCACCCCAGCTCTTCTATGCAAAAATAAATTTAAAAAAATTAAGAAAAAAAGGGACCATTCATTTTATGGAGAGATTTTCTATGTGGGTTTTTTGCTACATTGCCTGACCAGCTTTGGTTATGCAGCTCTGGCACGAACACTGCAAAGTGGGTTCTGTGTTCCTCTCAGGGCGTTGTACCTGGAGGCCAATGAGGCTATTTCTGATCACTGCATTGTCCAGTTTCTTCACTCACTGCTTAGTGACCATCTCCTGTGTGGTCTCTGGGAAGACACTTGGATGGACTCTCTCTGGTCCCTTACCCAACTTCCCACCCTCGACTCAGCAGCCTTTGGTGATTTTTGCTTAAACAAATCTTTGCTCCGATGTTTACAACAATGGTGATTTTCCACATCCACTGTGCTCTCCACTTTTTTAACTGACATTCTACAAGAAGACCCTTCTCCTCCTATCTCCCTCTTTCACCTTCTCCCCCTCCTCTCTCTGGTCTGAGAGTGAATCTACTGGGGAGGCTGCTGTTCACTTTCAGTGGTGCCAAGTCAGAGAGATGAACATGATGGAAGCCAATGTCTGTTAGCTCATGCTACCTGCACATGCGGGCACACACACGCGCACGCAAACACACAGATTTAATGGCATAGTTTAAAATGGGAAAGCTACAAAAGGGAATTATTACAAATAGAAACCCCTTTCATCTCCTAATGCATATAGGCAGAAGTGTAACCCATGGCTGAAGCCAAAGACTGTTTGGAGGGTGGTGCTGGTGAGAATGAAGGCCCCAGGCGAAATGTGAACAGAGTATTGGTGGAGGTGGAGACTCTGATAAGAAATATAAGGGGGTCCTCCCCTGGTGGCGCAGCGGTTGAGTGCTGGGTTGTGAGGCTGCCTGCAGCCTCTGCAGCGCCAGTTCAATCCGCGGCCACTGGCGAGGGTCCCACAAAAAAAAAAAAAAAAAAGAAAAGAGATATAAGGGACTGCAGGAACAACCCCCAGGATTATGTTTGGATTTTGATGTTTTCAGATCTTCAGTGATTTTGGGGTCAACCATTTCTGCTCCCAACACGTGGATCTTCCAGAAGGCTGTTGCAGGCCTCTGAAGGAAGCAGAGAAGCTTCCAGCAGCCAACCTCAGAGAGGAAAAGTTCAGAGCTTTGCAGGTAGTTGGGTGACTGAAATTGTTCCCAGCTTTGCTGCTCCTATAGCCTGGAAGGTAAAGGTGAAGACCTGGAGCCGGGCGCCTCACTAAGCTGTGAGTGTGGCCTTATGTTGGGTCATTCAAACACTGCAGCTGCTGTTTCCAGCGTCGTTTGTCTGGTGCTGTGCTGGGGCATCTTGGCAGCAACAAGAGCATCTCCTGTTGTGTCTTCTGCTGTGTTGTGAGTTGGATCCCAGCCTATTGTCTGGCTGCCATGAGGTCCAGACCCTCAGTGGCATGAAGACGCCATCTTGGGAGTCTTTGTGTTTAGGCCTTTAAAACACTAGACATGGCTTTGGGTGAGGTAAAGGCCATTTGTGGCCTCAGTGATTCTTTGTTTTCCCTGATTTGTTAAATAACCCCCAAAATTGTTATTCTCTGAACCTGAGTAGTCTCATAATTGTGTGCACCAGTAAAGAACTGAGATGGTGACTGGTAAACTATTTGGGCACTGACCTTGGCCAGTTTTAGTGCCCCTTGCTGCCTGTATCAGTAGGTCTTTGGGTCTATTTTTGTGACAAGCATACAACTTGTTCAACTCCTTAGTTATTCATATTAGAAAAAAAATTTGTCAGATGATCTAAGTATCCAATTATCTTGGGGCAGCCAGAGATCACAAGACAAAGTATTGGGCAAACCAAACCAAACCCAAAATGACCCCTTTTAGATTTAAAGTTCCTGGGCCTTCCTGGTGGCATAGGGTTTAAGTCTTAGCGTTGTTGCCCCTATGGCCTGAGTTTGATCCTCAGCCGGTGAGCTGACCCACCTGGCACAGCAGACATCTTCTGCCTTGCCCACTGCTCCCCTCAGCAGTGGATTTCAGCCAGTCTCCCTATTCTGCTCTCCACTCTGTCTCTGGGGAATCCTCTCAACACCTATACCTCTGGCCTGCACCCCAGTTCTTCTATGCCAAAAAAAGAGAAAAGATTTAAAGTTCCTTAGCTTTGCAAATTAGGATTTTTCTAGATCCTCCACAATTAAGATAAAATACAGAAATAACTTGGGTGCTGAGGCTGCTAGATGATTTCAACTATTATTCACAAGCCTCAGTATCAAATTTTATTAGTTATATTTTTGTATGTTTTTTGTTTTTTATTTTTATTAAAACAGCCTCATTTTTCTCATTAACCATAGAGAAACTGAATTTGACATCAAGATCTTCTTGCTGGGGTTTTCTTATAATTCTAATTAAAATGGAGAGATTAAAAAAACTCAAACTCTGTGAACCACTAACTGAAATCCAAACTTATTTGGATGGCACTCAGGCTCTTTATAATCTAATTTCTTTCAAACATTCCAACCTTATGTCCTCATACTCCCTACTGAAATCTCCTTGAATGTGCTGTGGTTTTCTTGTTCTCATGACTTGCTTGGTGGTCCCTTCTGGAATGCCCTTTCTCCACTTGCTTGCCTAATGACACTGTGTTCACTCGTCCTTCCTGACTTGGCTGAGAAGTGACATCCTGGGGGGAATGTCACAGACAGATACTGCTCCTTTCTTGCTGCATCCACATGACCTCCTCCTCATAGTACCTGATGGAGAGAGAAAGGCTGGGACACAGCCTTTCCTCTTTCCTGATGTCTACAGTAGTCGAATGTACCAAATAGGTGGTGAATTTTCATTATCTAACAAAATGCATAATGGCATGCTATTTCCAGTGTCCAAATCCCTGCCTTCATATTGAGAAACACATCGACTGTTAAAGAAATCAGCATCAAGAAATGCTACAGTTGCATCTCTAGCTATTTGTTGAAGTTTTCATGACAACGGGGTATATTGTAGGGCTTTAAAAATTATTTTTGAATGGTTTTAAAAATTTCTTCTTTTATTTATTTATTTATTTATTTATTTATTTATTTATTTATTTATTTTATAAATTTTATTGTTATATTCCCCATACAATTGCAGCCCCCCATTCTGATCCCAATCCCTCCCCTCCCGCCCCCGCCCCCCTAAAAGTGTCTCTGGTTCATAGTTTTTTGTTGATTTTGATTTTCACTTTCTTATAGTTATTCATTTTCCTGGTCCATTATTTAAGTTTTCTAGATTCCTGCTATGAGTGAGACCATCCGGTATTTTTCTTTTTCTTTTTGGCTTATTTCGCTGAGCATGATCCCTTCCAGCGCCATCCATGTTGCAGCAAATTGCATGTGTTTATCTTTTTTGAATGCTGAGTAATATTCCATGGTATATATGTACCACATCTTCTTGATCCAGTCATCTATTTTTGGGCATTTGGGTTGTTTCCAAAGCTTAGCTATTGTAAACAGTGCTGCTATAAACATAGGGGTGCAGGTGTTCTTTGGAATTGATGTTTCTGTGTCCTTTGGGTACATACCTAGGAGTGGAATTGCTGGGTCATATGGAAGCTCTATGTTTAGTAGGTCCAGAAATCTCCACACAGCTTTCCACAGTGGTTGGACCAGTTTGCACTCCCACCAACAGTGCAGAAGAGTTCCTTTTTCTCCACACCCTCGCCAACATTTGTTGTTGCTAGTTTTTTTAATATGTGCCATTCTCACTGGTGTAAGATGGTATCTCATGGTAGTTTTGATTTGCATTTCCCTGATGACAAGTGATGTTGAACATTTTTTCATATGCCTGTTGGCCATTTGCATTTCCTCTTCAGAGAAGTTTCTTTTAAGCTCTTCTGCCCATTTTTTGACTGGATTATTTTCTTTGTTGTTGTTGAGTCTCATCAGCTCTTTGCAGATTTTTGTGATCAGTCCTTTATCATTAGTGTTGTGTGCAAAAATGTTCTCCCAGTTGGTGGGGTTTCTCTTTGTTTTTGTTATTGTCTCTTTTGCTGTGCAAAAGCTCTTTAATTTGATATAGTCCCAGCTGTTTATCTTTGCCTTCACTATCACTGCTTTGGGTGATGTGTCTGTAAAGATGTCTTTGATGTGCAAATCACGTAGTGTTTTGCCTATATTTCCTTCTATATATTTTATGGTTTCAGGTCTTATGTCTAGTTCTTTAATCCATTTTGAGTTGATTTTTGTGTATGGTGTGAGGTGGTGGTCAAGCTTCATTCTTTTGCATGTAGCGACCCAGTTTTCCCAGCACCATTTATTGAACAAACTTTCTTTGCTCCAATGCATAGTCTTTGCTCCTTTGTCAAAGATTAGTTGACCATAAATCTGTGGGTTTATTTCTGGATTTTCTATTCGATTCCATTGGTCTGTATGTCTGTTCTTGTTCCAATACCATGCAGTTTTGATGATTATGGCTTTGTAGTATAGTTTGAAGTCTGGGAGTCTGATGCCTCCATTCCCTTCTTTTTTTTTCAGGAGAGCTTTGGCTATTCGGGGTTTTTTGTGATTCCATATGAATTTCATCAATAATTGTTCTATTTCTTTGAAGAATGACATTGAAATTTTGATTGGAATAGCATTGAATCTGTATATTGCTTTTGGAAGGATGGCCATTTTAATAATGTTTATTCTTCCAATCCATGAGCAGGGGATGTCTCTCCATTTCTTTGTGTCTTCTTCTATTTCTTTTAACAATGTTTTATAGTTTTCTTTGTATAGGTCCTTTACCTCTTTTGTTAGATTTATTCCCAAATATTTGATTTTTTTTGTTTCAATAACAAAAGGGATGGTCTTTTTGATTTCTTCTTCTTCAAATTTATTGTTTGTGTATAGGAAGGCTACTGACTTTTGCATGTTGATTTTGTATCCTGCCACTTTACTGAACTGATTGATGAGTTGAATTAGCTTTTCTGTGGAGTTTTTGGGGTTCTCTATGTATAATATCATATCGTCTGCAAATAGTGATAGTTTGACTTCTTCTTTTCCTATTTGGATTCCTTGGATGTCTTTCTCTTGTCTTAGTGCCCTGGCTAGGACTTCCAGTATTATATTGAAAAGCAATGGTGAGAGTGGACATCCTTGTCTTGTTCCAGATCTTAATGGAATTGCTTTCAGCTTTTCACCATTGAGAATGATACTGGCTGTTGGCTTGTCATAGATGGCCTTTATGATGTTGAGGTATGTTCCTTGTATCCCAAGAACTTCAAGGGCTTTTATCATGAATGGGTGTTGCACTTTGTCGAAAGCTTTCTCAGCATCTATTGATATTATCATATGGTTTTTATATTTCTTTTTGTTGATGTGTTGGATAACGTTGATTGATTTTCGGATGTTAAACCATCCTTGTGCCCCTGGAATGAATCCAACTTGGTCGTGGTGAATTATCTTATGGATACATTGTTGGATTCTGATAGCTAAAATTTTATTGAGGATTTTTGCATCAGTGTTCATTAGGGAGATTGGCCTGTAGTTTTCCTTTTTTGTGTTGTCCTTGTTCGGTTTTGGTATTAGTGTAATGTTGGCTTCATAGAACGTGTTTGGTATTGTCCCTTCCTTCTCAATTTTTTGGAAGAGTTTGTGAAGGATAGGCACTAATTCGTCTCTGAATGTTTGGTAGAATTCATTTGTAAATCCATCAGGTCCTGGGCTTTTGTTTTTGGGGAGGTTTTTGATTACCATTTCAATTTCGCTAATTGTAATTGGTCTGTTTAGGTGTTCTATTTCTTCTTTATCTAGCTTTGGGTGATTGTAGAGTTGTAGGAATTTGTCCATCTCCTCTAGATTGTTAAACTTGTTTCCATATAACTGTTCATAGTAGTTACTGATTATTCTTTTGATTTCTGCTGTGTCCGTTGTGATTTCTCCTCTTTCATTGATGATCCTGTTTATTTGTGCTTTCTCCCTTTTTTCCTTTGTGAGCCTGGCTAGGGGTTTGTCTATTTTATTGATTTTTTCAAAGAACCAGCTCTTGGTTTCATTGATCTTTTGGATTGTTTTTTTAGTTTCAATTTCATTTATTTCTGCTTTGGTTTTTATTATTTCTTTTCTTCTACTGGTTTTGGGGTTTTCTTGTTGTTCTTTTTCTAGATCTTTGAGCTTCGAGATTAGGTTGTTTCTTTGCGTTCTTTCTTGTTTCTTGATGTGAGCTTCTATTGCTATATATTTTCCTCTTATTACTGCTTTTGCTGCATCCCATACATTTAGGATATTGGTGTCCTCCTTGTCGTTCAATTCAAAAAATTTTTTAATTTCTTCTTTGATCTCCTCATTAGTCCAATGGTCTTCCAGTAGTGTGGTTTTTAATCTCCATGAGGTAGGAAAGTTCCTTGCCATCTTTTTATGGTTTATTTCTAGTTTGATGCCTTCATGGTCAGAAAAGATGGTTGATATGATTTCAATCTTGGTGTATCTGTTGATGTTTGTCTTGTGCCCCAGTATGTGATCGATCCTGGAGAATGATCCGTGTGCGCTTGAGAAAAATGTGTACTCCGTTTTTTTGGGGTTTAGTGTTCTATAGATGTCTGTTAAGCCCAATTGCTCTAGGTCTTTATTTAGAGCTTTGGTTTCTTTACTTATTTTTTGTCTTGTTGATCTATCCATTGTTGATAGTGGTGTGTTGAAGTCTCCCACTACGTATGTGTTTTCTCTGATGTCTGTTTTCAGAGAGGACAACAGTTGTCTGATATATTTTGGTGCTCCTTCGTTTGGTGAGTATATGTTAATGAGTGTTATTTCTTCTTGAAGTATTGTCCCCTTGATCATAATGTAGTGACCATTGGGGTCTCTTTTTATCTTTTTGAGTTTGAAATCTGTTTTATCTGATATAAGTATAGCTGTTCCTGCTTTCTTTTTTGGCCCATTTGCTTGTAGGATTGTTTTCCATCCTTTGACTTTGAGCCTATTTTTATCTTTTGTAGCTAAATGTGTTTCCTGGAGACAGCAAAAGGTTGGGTTTTGTTTCTTAATCCAGGCTGCAACTCTGTGTCTTTTTATTGAAGAGTTTAGTCCATTTACATTTAGAGTTAATATTGATATCTTAACATCTGTATTTGCCATTGTGTTTGTCTTTCCTTTGATTTTATTTATTTATTCTTTTAATAACTTTTTTTTTTTTTTTTTGGCCTTCTTTCATTGTTATTCGTCGCTCTGAGGTTCTGGCTTTAGGACTCCTTGTAGTATTTTTTGGAGTGGGGGTTTAGTTGCAATGAAATTCCGGAGTTTCTGTTTGTCTGGGAAGGTCCATATTCTTTCTTCAAAGAGGAAGGAGAGCTTTGCGGGATAGAGTATTCTTGGTTGGCATCTGTTTTCTTGGAGTCTGTTGACTATGTCCCTCCACTCTCTCCTTGCCCGTAGTGTTTCTTCGGAGAAGTCTGATGTCAGCCTGATTGGTTTTCCTTTGAATGTTATCTGTTTCTTCCCTCTTGCCAGCTTCATTATTTTTTCCTTGTCCTGGATTCTTGGGAGCTTTACTATTATGTGTCTTGCTGTATTTTTCCTTTCGTTGTGGAAGTTTGGTGTTCTTCTTGCTTCTTGTATATCAATTTTCAGCTCCTTCTTCACATTTGGGAAGTTCTCTTCAATTATCTCTTTGAATATTTTCTCTGTTCCTACATCTCTCTCCTCTCCTTCTGGTATTCCTATAACTCTTATATTTCCTTTCCTCATGGAGTCAGATAGTTCCCGAAGTCTTTCTTCGTTCTTTTTCCTTCGTACTTCTCTTTCCTTCTCTGTTTTGGTTCTTTTTATTTCTGTGTCTTCAAGATTACTTATTCGTTCTTCCATTTCATCTATTCTGCTTTCATTGCTTTTCCCAGAATTCTTTAGTTCTTCCATTAATTCTTTGATCTCCTGCATTTCTTTTACTTCCCTCTTTAGGGACTCAATTTCTTTCTTCTGACCATTGTTTTCCCTCTCTAGGGACTCAATTGCATTCTTCTGATCGTTGATTATTTTTCCCTTATCATTGTTTTCCTTTATGACTTCTGTCAGTTTTTTAATCACGGCAATTTTAAATTCTCTTTCTGGAAGGCTCAGAAATTCTTCCAAGTTATTGTCGTTGCAATCTGGGGGCTGGCTTTCTTTTTGTGGTGTGCTTTTTCTCTGGAGAGTTGCTAGGTTGCGTGTGGTTCTTCTCCTCCCTACTGTCTGTTTTCTAATTTGCCGTATGCGTTGGGACACTGTGTTGTTGGGACTGGCCGGCATCTTGGGTGGGCTTCTCTGTTCCCCTCTGGTTCTTCCAGGAGTCATCTGTCAGTTTCAAGCAGCCTTTACTGGAGAAAGGTCCCTGTTCTAAAATGCCGATGTGGGGACACACTCCCCTGTGCGCCTGGTCTGCCCCGGCGGTGGGTTCCTGCTCCCCTCTGGGCTTGGACTGCAGGCCAGAGGGGGTCTGGCGTGGGCGAACTTCCCCCGCTCACCTCTGGCTCCTGGGGAAGCCTTCTGCAGGTAGTCTTTACTGAAGAAATGTCCCTGTTCTAAAATGGTGATGTGGGACACACTCCCTGCGCTTGTGGTCTCAGGCACACTATTCTGCGCGCCTGGTCTGCCCCGGCTGTGGGTGCTCGCTCTCCCTGTGGGCTCAGACTACTTGTTCAGAAGGGGCCCGGTGTGGGCTAACTCCCCAGCTGGCCACTAGCTCCTTCAGGAGCCTCTGCTGGGGTCAAGTCGCTAGGTGGCACCAGAGATCTCTCCTAGAGCCCTTGGGGAGCTGATTTTCCACCCCGTGGGACAGGGAGCAGAGCGGGGATGGTAGGGTACACCTCAACGGCTTTGGGGTGCTGTGTCTGCCTTGTGCCCCACCGTCGTGGGGAACCCACGCCCCTAATTTCGTGCCCCGGGTCTCAGTTCCAAAGCCCTCAGTTCCAGGACGCGGGCTGTAGCCCAGATCAGTGGCGCGGGAATGGCGCCTTTTGAATCCCGCTCCCCTGCCTGGGCGCCTTGTTCCTGCTCACTCAGGGAGGGCCTCCGCTGTCTCCCCGCAAGCCTAGGTCGCAGGCGCAGGGGCCTGGGCAGCTGCAATCCGAGCGCCGCTTTCGCGCAAGCTTACAGGGTGGCCGGGGCTGTGTGCTGGTGCTGGTCTCCTCCTGGTGGGCGGGGCTCTCTTTAATGGCGCCTGGAGCTCACCTCTGCGGCGGATCCTGCAGGGTTCGCCTCAGCTCCCGTTCACGGGGTGTGGTGGCCGAAATAGTTCCTTTCCACTCACAGTCCCGCTTGCTGCATCCGTTTTTCTTGTTGGGCGTTTTGGTTTGTTGTTTCCCTCGTCTCTGCCGGTCGGAGAGTGCCGCCTCTGTGGGCGGGGGAGGGGAGCAGGGTTCTGCGCTTCCCTCCCTTCTCGTCCTCTTTTATGGCAACTTTCTTCGTCGGGCAGTTTGCTGGAGTCCTCCGTTTATCTTCCGTGTCCCAGTTCTCACTGGGACCTGCCGCTTTTCCTCCCTATTAACTTTTTTTAATGGGAGATCTTACTCGCAGCGTCTCCTCGCCGCCATGTTGCTCCGCCCCCTCCTTATTTATTTTTGATTAAGATTTTTTATTTTCTTACACTGTGATTCATTTTTGTACAATATTTGATTTCCCCCTTCAAGTGTAGTTCCCATAAATCTTCCACCACCACAGCACCTATGCCCATCACCACAGTCCCTTGTGTTCTTTCCTCTCCTGTTTTGACTCCTATTCCACCCCCTCCCCTTCTTCATGCCTCAGAGCTATAGTTTGCCTGCAAGTTTTTTCTTTTTCTTTCGACCTTTGTTTGGCTTCCCTATTCCCCCTGTAAGTGAAACCATCAATATTTTTCTTTTTCCTTCTGGCTTATTTCACTGAGCATAATCCCTTCCAGCTCCATGCATGTTACTGTGAATGGCATGAGTTTATCTTTTTTGACTGCTGAGTAATATTCCATTCTGTATATATATTACATCTTCTTGATACAGTCAGCTATTTTGGGGCATTTGGTTTGTTTCCATAACTTACCTATTGTAAATAGTGCTGCAATAAATATAAGGGTGCTGGTATCCATTTGAATTAATGTTTTTGTGTCCTTTGGGTAGAGTCCTAGGAGTGGAATCACTGGATCTTATGGTAGCTCCATTTTTATTGCTTTAAGAAACCCCCACATAGCTTTCCATGATAGCTGGACCAGTTCGCATTCCCACCAGCAGTGCAAGAGGGTTCTTTTTCCTCTACATCCTCTGTTGTTGTTGCCAGTTCTTTTTAATATGGGTCATTCTCACAGTGTGAGGTGGTATCTCATTGTGGTTTTGATTTGCATTTCCCTGATTATAAGTGATGTTGAATATTTTTTCATATACCTGTTGGCCATTTGCATTTCCTATTTGGAGAAGTGTCTTTTTAGCTCTTCTGCCCATTTTTTGACTGGGTTGTTTGCTTTGTTTTTGTTGAGCTCTTTGTAGATCTTTGATATCAGTCCCTTATTGTTTATAGAGAGCAAATATTTTCTCCCAATTTTGGGGTTATTTCTTCATTTTGGTTATTATCTCTTTTGCTGTACAGCAGCTTTCTAGTTTGATGTAGTTAGGGCTTTAAAATTATTTAAAAATATAACTATATCATAGCCACCTTGTAGAAAAGTTTAAAACAAACCAAAAGGAAAACTATGCTTTTGCTTGTATTGATTTAACAGCACAGAACCACAACAGACTTGCCCATTTCCATAATGTTAGCTCCACTCCATGTTACATAATTATTCCCTTAATTCTGGGACATTTAAATTGCTTCCAAATCTTGTTACTATAAATAATATTGTGGAAGACATCTTTTCCCATATATTTGAAAATTATATCCTTAGGATTGATTACACTAATTGCAAATTCTGTGCCAAACAGTGAAAATCCTTTTATGGATCTTGATACTTATGACCAAACTACCTTTCAAAATATTTTTGCGAATATACAATACTGCAAAAATCTATAAAGGCACATCTCACCCTACTCTTGCCATTCTTTTTTTGATTTTGTCTAAATAATCACTCGTTTTGAAATGGAGGCCTTTTTATTTTGAATCTATCTATCGTTAGTGATAATCTTTGGTGGGAGACATAAGATTTAAAAGTAGACTTTTAAATTTAGATTTCTTTTAAGGTTCAAAGTATTGAAACTTGATTGCTTTGCACAGCTAATTATAAAATTTCGGTTTTGACGATACTACCTTGCTTGTAGCTTGTCGTTAGAGCAGAAGATCTAGTGAATCACATACCTTCTATCTGGTGTTGGCTTGGAAAATAACTCCATCTCTGCAGTTGTCTGGCACATCTCAACTAAATATATGGTGAAGCTGAGAAGTGTTTCAAGACTGAGAGAAAAGCATATGCAAGTATAAAATGATTCACTCGGTATTAGTGCCTTCAGGGTCTTTGAAGATGTGTAGGAGGGAATGAAAAGGGTGTTTATTTAAATGCAATGAAAGAGTTTCCTTTTTGTTCTCTAGAAAATATTTATAGCATGGTGAAGGGAGATTCCAAATGGGATCTCAGGTGTTGTATCTACATGACAACAATTTTTGCAAGAGAACTGTAAATTCTGTTCTCCATCAGTTGCATGGATGACTGGTCAAATAGATCCTCCTGCCTTAATGCACCACTTTGTAATAGGGTGGGAACCCAGAAAACCTGATGAAACACCATTTTGATAAGAGACTGAAGTCCAATTATGTGAGTGCCCAGGTCATCATGATTCCTTCCAGTAACCCCATCTGTGTGACTTCACTCAGGGCTGCTAATCTCCCTCAGTCACACTCATGAAAAGTAAAATTGTGGTTTATAGAGACATACTAAGGGGCTAGGGGGGAGAGGAAGGATTAGGGTCAAAATAAGGGGGGGTGCAATTGTATGGGGAATATAACCAAAATGAAAATGCATACATTGCACAAAAATGAAAAATGATGTAAGAATTATATAAAATGAAATATCAAAAAAAAGTGAATTGTGTCTCATGGCACCAACCTTGAGATAAGGTCCAGTCTTTCCGAAAGAATGTTATAAATGCAGTGCCTTTATTTTGGCTTTTTTTTCCATATAACTTTTGAAAAGAGAGAATATATGCGGCATTGCTTAAGGGTGATAAACAACAAATGATTCTCATCAAATAAGAATGTGCTGTGGAAAATTGCACTTTAATTTATATCATTGCTTATCTCTGTCCAATCTGATATCCTTCTCAGCTTCTAAAAACCTTTCTTTCTTTACCGACTAACCCACACAATCCACCTCAGAACTTGTACCATCCCTGACAAAACCAAAGGCCCTCTTCATTCCAGTCAGAAAGGCTGGGAAAGCATCATTCACTGTCAAGTGCTGTTTTAAAAAAAAAAAAATGGTTTTTTTTTTTTTTTTAAATCATTCTTCAGGAACAAATAAATGAGCTGATATAAGGACCCAAACAGTTGCCCTGACGACCAACTGGCCACATTGTCCACCTGCCTCAGTGAATCACTTTGTAACAGAGTTAAATCCAACAGCAACAGCAGCCATAGCAACCAGGAAAACAGCCTCCCTGTCTTCCTTTACACCCGGAGGCTGCTGCAATGGAAGCCACTGGGACTTTCCTACCTGCCCTATTCAGGGTGATGACCCTGCCCCCCCACCCCAGCTCCCTAAACCACTCCTAGTGATTGGTGAGACTTGCATTGGGGGTGAGGCTCTGGGGGTTTTTCGAGCGCGAGTCTGCTTGCTGGATTTCATTTGCAAAACTTTTACCTCAGTCTTTTAGTCATACTATTTCTAGTTTTTACTCCTCCTAGATACTCCCTTGTGCCCCCCACCTTGTGGAGTCAGGAGGCCCCACTTCTGCATCCTCTGGCCCCTGAATCTCTTGTGTAGAGGAAGCACCCTGCCCTGCATGCTGCCATACTGCGTTACTCCTAAGGGTCAAATCCCTGGAGCTGGACATCTTCCCCATCGCCCTGGCTTCATAATCATTTTTTTGTGTTTCAAGATTTCTTATGCCCCAAGGCTTCCTAAGCTCTGTCTCCTGGAGATGGACATCAGTTGAGGATTAGCGCAGAGCTTCTTACTCTTCCCTCATGGGACACACCTCTGATGGGAGAGTTTCTCCCCCAGCAGCTGCTGCTGCCTTTTTGCCAATTTGTTTGCTGGTCACTTGTCCTGTGTTGGACAGTCAGTGCTGAGCTGTGATTAGGTCCATCCACTGTTGGGAAGAATTTTTGTCACATGCTTCAGTTGTTTGTATAGTAGGACAAGGTTTACTTTCTCTGAAGTTTATGTGTCAGTAATTGACTATACCAAGAATGGTATAAAAATGATGCCAAAAAATGCACATTGGTAAAATAAAACCAATATAACCATGGATTATACTATTGATTTTTCTTAATAAGAACAACATTTTCGGATGTCAGGGAATAGAAACACAAATTTAGTTTTTCAATCATCACTTAAAAGGAAATAGTCTATTTTAAAATTTGTAAACAAGGTAAAACTGCAATTTATTCATTCATTTAATGAACATACTTTATTTGAATCTCTCTCATGAGTTGGATTTTGCACTAAATAATGGAGCAACAAGGATGAATATAACAATTTCCACAGGGATATAACAGTGTATTGGAAAAGACAGACACAAAAAAAACCAGGGCATTTGAAAACAATGTGATATGTCAGCAGGATATAGAAAGCCGAAGTTTGAATAAATGTATAATGGGATGAGTGAAAGATTCTAGCTATTTCCTGTAATGCAATGGAAAGCAATTAATTCCACAGCAACTTTGCTATTTACTAGGTAGTGCATAATCCTGTTTCTCTGGAAACGGGGCAGGATTGTTGATGATTTTCCAAGTATAGTGTGGTGGAAGTGATACTATTGACTTTCAAAGTGATGACAAAAATGATGCAGATCCTTTCTGGCTTGCTGGAACACACACTAGCATCCCAGTGGCCTTCTTCAAGGAAGCCTAAACCGGAGCAGCCCAGGGACCCCCAGTGTTAGAGGCTCCAAGTGCCCCAATCTGCCAGCCCCAGATACTACTGGTATTTTTTTGAAATTATTTATTTTAATTTTTTGGGTGAGGCCAGAGATGCAGGAGGTGTGAGGATTCCCTAGAGTCAGAGTGGGGAGCACAACAGGCAGACCCACTGAAGTCCACTGCTGAGCGGAGCAGTGGGCGAGACAGGGGAGGTCTGCTGCACCATATGTGGGTCAGCACCTTGCCTGGCCAGTTATTGAACTCAGGCCACAGTGGTGATAATGCTGAGACTTAACCACTAGACCACTATGGAGGCCCCACTGTAGGATGTTAACCAATGAGACTCCAACACAGAATTACCCAGTGGAGTTCTCCCCAGATTCCTAACCTGCAGAATCCATAGAGATAATAAAAAGCTTATTGTTCAAAGACATTAAATGTTGGGGACACTCGACACACCAATAGATAAATGTGCTGGGTTTTTGGTTTGTTTGTTACATTGTAGCAAGACTGCTACAAGAATTAAAACATCTGGTAAATTAAAACATCTGCCTTTGGGTCTAGGCAGGAGGCAGATGCTGATAGAGCCATTAAGATAATTGTTAGGGAAGATTGATGGACCTTGAGGAATCTGTCGTAAAAGTTTAAAGGGAAGTGGAGAGGAGACCTTTGTTAAATGGTGGTGGAAAGTTTAGTGGAACTATCACCTACAGAAATGAGGAAAAGAGAAAACATACAACACGAACTGAAGGATCTGGCTGAGAAGATTTGTGGGCAGAATGTTGAAAAGGCCAGTTGGTTTCTTTTAGATACTTGTGCTAAGGGACAAGTAGAGAGAAACCAAAATGCCACTCTCTAACAATAAAAATATACAGGAAATATTAAGATGCACAGACTCTGTATTTGAAAACAAAACTGTTTCTTATTCTTAGTCTAACCAGACAGCAAAAAAAAAAAAAAAAAAGTTAGGGCAAAAATCAAATCTTTGGCGGTCTTTACATCCTATCCTATAGCCTCAGAAAAATGTTGCTTCATAGATCCTTTCAAACAGACTAAACTTCTAAGGATCTTCAGGATTTGCCTCACAAATCTTTTCTGTTGAACAATGGGACATCTAAGAATATGTTTTAAATTATGTTTATGGACTTACAGCATTGTATATGTTTAAGGTGTGGGTGATCATATCACACCCACAACCCAAGCACCAACAGCCCATCATAGTCTACAGATCATCACCACGCCTTTGTTTCCAGCCCCCTAAACCCTCACCTTCTGGGGAGGCTTCAGTAGTCAGATTTCAAGGGTTGGGTTTTGTTTTTGTCTCTTCTTTTGCTTTGCTTTTATATCCCATATGTGAATGAAATCATCTTGTATTTGTCTTTCTCCTTGTGGTATATTTAACTTAGCATCATCCTGCCTAGTCCACCCATGTTGTCTCAAAAGCCAAGGTTTCATCTTTTTTTTTTAAATTTAATTTTCTAGTAGTATTCCATTGTGTATGTATAAAACATCTTCTTTATCTATTTTTCTGTCCTTGGACACTTACATTGTTTCCATAACTTGGTTATTGTGAACAGTGCTGTATTGTGAATAGGAGTGCATTCCCAGGAGAGGAATTGCTGGATCATAGAGTAAATATATAATTGACCTATTTTATTTTTTTAATATTTATTTATTTTATAGAAAAACTGGAGTGCAGGGGGTGAGAGGATTCACCAGAGATGGAGTGGGGAGCAGAGCAGGTGGATCTACCGAAATTCACTGCTAAGGGGAACAGCAGGTGAGACAGGAGAGGTCTGCTGCCCCGTATGTGGGTCAGCTCCCTGGCTGGAGTTTGAACTCAGCCTGTAGCAGTGACAGTGCTCAGACTAACCCCTAGGCCACTAGGGAGGCTGGACATTACATTCTAATGTGAAATTGAATTACACATTTGGATACAGATGTGAAAGAAGAAATATGTGGAAGAAGAAATGTGGAAGAAGAAATAGAAGGCAATGCCATTATAGTCTGCCTTATCTAAAGAAAGCATTCAGGAACATTCTCTTCAAGGAAGAGATGTTCCAGCTAGAACCTGAAGGTTGAGAATTAGTCAGCTATGTAAGAAGGGACAATTTTTTTTTTTGTGAAAAGGCTGTGTGTGAAGTTCTTCACCTTGGCACACCACTTTGCTTTCCAGAGCCCCAAATGAGTGGAATTGGCAGGGAAGAGCTTTGTGTGGTCACCCTGAGTGTCTCTGAATTTTGGGCTTTCTCTTGTCTTACCCTAATGCTGGCCCATGTGGGGATCCACACAATTTAGGTCTGCAATGCGCTTCTGCTAATCAAGGTTAGGACTCACTTAACAACAGAAGAATAACACAAACACTCAAAAAAAGTCAAAGGACTGTTAAAAATCACGGTATCTAAAATATTAAAATAAATGGGAATTTTGTGATAAGTAGCAGGAAAAACCGCCTCTTTGTTGATTTGTCCTTTCCAAGGGACAGATCTTGCTAGGGTTCAAGGCTGGGTATACAGTGGGATGAAAATCTTCATTAAACTTGTAATATTTTAGTAACTGTGGGGCAATAAACTAATCAGCTCCAGATGGACAAAAGGCAGGGGGAGAGGAAGGGAAGAAGAGAGGAAGAGGGGAGGGGAGTTAGGGGTGGGGTGGGGAGAGAGAGCAAGACAGAGCAAGTGCAATTCAGTCATGATTTCAGTGAGGAATTCTGAGTGCTGTCTCAGCAGATAACTGTTGGGAAAATTCAATATTCATAACATCATCTTCTGTAACATAAATATTTGTTTTGGTAAAATTCTTAGCAACTCCCTCTCAGTATTTTAGAAAGCATATGTTACTGGACTTGGACTCAAAATGAACGGTGGCCAACTTGAGTTGGGAACCCCCTCCACAGTCAGCATCATTGCTCTTAGAATCTTGCAGGTTCTAGATCATTCTGGGACTCTGGAGACCCTAGCCAGGTGCAACTGCATGGCTTGTTGGACTGGGGGAGGAAGTGCTGAGCAACAGGACTGAGACAAATTCTGTGCTTTGGAAGAGACAATGAATCTCCCTTTCACTTCCTGCTTTATCTTCCAAGTATTCTTTTGGTATCAGCAGTTTTGCATATCCCACCCTTCTTCATTTCTTTGAGGGATTATTTCTTCAGAGGAAAGGGTAATTCAAAGTCATTTCTAATTTCCCATATTCATTACAGGTGGGTTTTATTAATTAGTCTGCTAACTCTGTATCCCTTTCCTGTTTTCTCGAAGGACTGTCCATGTGAATTTCCTTTCACACACTTTCTACTTCAGTCATTACTGTGGTCAAGCCAGCCCCTGGACACAGAGGAAACTGAGGAAAGCATGGATATTGCTCCCCCAACCAGCTCAGCTCAACACTGGTTAATTGAGTAACTACTCCAGCCAGACATTGCTCTGGGTTTGGGGATCTAGAATTAAGTCCCTGGAAGAATTCACAGTCTAGTGTAAATCTCTGTTTACATAATTGTGTACAGTAAAGATGTTATTATAACACCAGTTTATAAATTTAAAAAAAGGGTAGAGTGTGTGCACAGGTGGGCTGCTCAGAGTAGGGAAATGGTGGCATTCTTTTGAAAGACTGTTTAGAATTTTATAAGTGGACCCTAGGGCATTCCAGATAAGGAGATTTATTCACTCCTTAGTTTATCCCTTTGTTCATTCATTGATTCATTGAGTCACTCATCATCACAGACCTATTACACACTAGGTAGTGGTTATACAACATAGATAAGAAGGGTTCTTGCCCTTAAAGAGCTCACAACAGATGTGGAGACAAGTGCTTGAGATGCTTTTTTATTTTTATTTTTGAGTAGAAGAACTGGGGTGCAGGCCAGAGGTGAGGGGAGTTAGAGGATTCCTTAGAGACAGAGTGGGGAGCAGAGCAGGAGGATTGACTGAAATCCACTGCTGAGGGGAGCAGCGGGCGAGACAGGAGAGGTCTGCTGTGCCATATGGGTCAGCTCCCTGGCTGGGGATAGAACTCAGGCCATAGCGGTGACAGCTATGCCTAGAACAGAATTTTAATAGCCAAGTGACTATTTACTCGGCATATATAAAAGAGGGTGAAGGGAAATAAAAACTACCTAGAGCACAAAATTGTGCAAGAGCAGAGAGGCTAGAAATAGCCTCACATGTTCTGCAGAACTGCGAGGATTTAGCCTGGTTAGATTTCAGGTGTGTATATGGTCGGACACTGTGAAGTAGAGGCCTAAGTGGCAGTGACCAGAGACATTTTAGAGGACCATATACTGGCATCAAGGTGAGACACAGTGAGGTCATTTAGAGACCACAGTGATGTGATTATCTCTGAAGGGAGAGGAGACTTGAGAGGAGGGAAGGACCACAACAGGCCAGCCCTGCAATACTGATCAAAAGAAAATGGCCTTTTTCTCTGGGGGCCTCCCTGGTGGCCTAGGGGTTAAGTGTCAGTGCTGTCACCACTATGGCCTAGGTTCGATCCTTGCCCAGAGAGACCCACATGGCGCAGCAGACCTTCCTGGCTCACCCACTGCTCCCCTCAGCAGTGGATTTCAGACAGTCCTCCTGTTCTGCTCCCCACTCCGTCTCTAGGGAATCCTCTAACTCCTACCCATGGCCTACACCCCAGTTCTTCAACGCAGAAAAAAAAAAATTATTTGTAATTTTTTTTCACACACTGCAATTTGCTTTCTTGCTGTAAAATTCTATGTATTTTGATAAATATATATAGTCATGTGTAGAGGCAGGAATGGACACAGTGCAGGTTTTCTGATCCAGCAGACCAGGTTAAGGAGTCCTGGAGTCCTCAGTGGTTTTTTGCAGGTCTTTTATTGGGATTTACCCAGTACACAGCAGGCAGGGGTGCTGGGGGGCTGTTAACCTCCCAGCCCCCAGCAAGTCTTCACTCTTCCTGGGCTCTCCGGCGTTCTCTCTGCTTCTCTGCTCTTGACTTCTGTTCGTTCTTGGCTTCTGCTGGTGTCCCCGTGACGCCGCCCTTAAAAGCCCAGTCTCAGCCCAGGTGGATCCCATCACCTAAGCCCACACCCTACTCCAGGTGCCCGCCATCAGGCATGCATTCAGGACCGCAAGGATCCATCATCTATCCTGATGGCGGGAGGGCAGAAAAGCCTGACATTTTTCCTTACCCTACAGTCCACCCCCTCAGGGTTTTCTGCCATACAATCTACATATATACAATTTTGTTTCTTAGCAAACATAAACAATGCAGCCATGGCCCATAAAAGCAAATACATCACAATATAACAACAAAATACAACAGAACAAAAATAAGTCCAGGAAGGGCCCCAACCTAGTGCAAAAGACAATTATTGGTACCAGATAAGCCACCAAATCTGCTGCTGAAGGCACTGCTCATATGAGGGAGGGGAATCACTCATGGCATCTACTGTAACACACCAGGAGCTGTCAGGCTTCCTGGCCTTCTCTGGCTGTAGTCTCGGCTACAAGCCACACACAGCATCCACCCCCAGGATGCACTCACTCTGGGATTGGTGATTCTATTCTGTTGGGGGTAATCGCCAACCCTCAGGGTTTCTGTCTGCAGTCGCTCCAACACTCGGCCTTCATAGCCACCAATGCGACTCTCAGACCCCTGCACTCAGGCCAACCCACTGCACAAGCACATGGGTCGGGGATCCAAACTCTACATGTTGCCTCTCTTGGGTCCCCTCTTAGTCTTGGGCTCCACCCCAAGCCATGTTCCCCACTCGTCCCCCAAGGACGGGTTCCTCAGCTCCTCACCCTCACTCGAGAAAGAACAGGGCATCACCCACAGGTGATTTTACGAGACTCACTGGTCTTCAGCATACTTAGACTGCTTAACAGCCACACAGGGCTTCTCAAACGTAGCATCAGCACCAGCTTTTGCCTTCTCAGTTGGCTTTTCTCCTCCACCTGGCTGCTGGGCATACACATGCTGCTTTTGGCCATCAAGGCCCACTGGCCACCCCCAGATTCCCATCTTCTGGGGTGTACAAACAATAGCATTCTCTCCCAGGGTCCCAAAACATTAACTTGCCAAAGTTCCTCCGCCTTCTGGTGGGATTGTCAGTCCAAGTCCATTAGTCTAAGTCCGTTGGCCACTCCCCGCATCAGCACTGGTGAGTTCCAAATCGTGGTCCTCTCCTCCCTGACGATTCTGTTGCCTCAGGGGTCATTAGCTGGTCCTCTTGGGCGTCTCCTCCTCCAGGCGTGATCTTTTTCCATAGCTCCCGGACCGTGTCCACTTTCTGTGCCACATGGCACCTCCAGCATCGTCACAGGCAAACACAGTCTGTTATTCCTTAGTCCATCCAGGTCTTCAGAGAGCTCCAATACCTGTCTGCATGGATCATCTTGCCGACTTACACCAATTGTAAGGTCAGGACTAGACACGGTGCAGGTTTTCTGATCCAGCAGACCGGGTTAAGGAGGAGTCAGAGTCCTCAGTGGTTTTTTGCAGGTTTTTTATTGGGATTTACCCAGTACACAGCAGGCAGGGGTGCTAGGGGGCCAGGAAGCTGGCAGGCCTCCCTGCCCCCAGCAAGTCTTCACTCTTTCTGGGCTCTCCGGCGTTCTCTCTGCTTCTCTGCTCTCGACTTCTGTTCGTTCTTGGCTTCTGCTGGCGTCCCCATGACGCCGATCTTAAAAGCCCAGTCTCAGCCCAGGTGAATCCCATCTACCTATGCCACACCCTACTCCAGGTGCCCGCCATCAGGCATGCATTCAGGACCGCAGGGTTCCATCACCTGTCCTGATGGCGGGAGGGCAGAAAAGCCTGACATTTTTCCTTACCCTACATCATGGAACAACCCTCACAGACAAGGAGATAAATGATACCTTTTTCTATTCCTATAAGTTAGTCTTTCCTAGAATATCACACAGATAGAATAATCTATATATAAAACTTTTTAAGTCTTTGTTTAGCATAATGCTTCTGAGATTTATCCGTTTGGTGCTTGTATCAGAGATATTTTTCTTTATTGCCTAGTGGAACTCTTGTATGTATTGACTTCAGGTGGTTTATCCTGTGAATGGGGAGGGCATTTGGGTTACCTTGGTGATTAAGAATAAAGTTCCTTTGAACATTCAGGTGCAGATTTTTGTAGGGACCTACATTTTCATTCCTCTTGGGTGAAAGCTTAGAAGTGGAATTACTGGGTCATGTAGAAATTGTCAAGGTGTTTTCCAAAGTACCTGATTTCTTCTTACTAGGAGGAACATGAAGATTTCAGGTGCTTTTCATCCTAATCAGCTTTTGACCAGTTTTTTAAAAAAGGATTTTAATCATTCTCATAGATGTGGAGTGGTATCTCATTATGGTTTTAATTTTACATTTCCCATGCAGCTGGCCAACAGGCACATGAAAAAATGCTCAACATTACTTATCATCAGGGAAATGCAAGTCAAAATCACAGTGAGATACTACCTCACACTGTGAGAATGACCCATATTGAAAAAACTGGCAACAACAAATGCTGGTGAGAATGTGGAGAAAAAGGAACTCTTTTACACTGCTGGTGAGAATGCAAACTTGCCCAATCACTATGGAAAGCTGTGTGGAGGACCTTCAAATTATTAAAAATGGTACTACCATAATACCCAGTAATTCTACTCCTAGGAATTTACCCAAAGGACACAAAAACATTAATCCAAAAGGAAACCTGCACTCCTATGTTTATTGCAACACTATTCACAATAGCTAAGATATGGAAACAACCTAAATTCCCCAAAACAGGTGACTGGATCAAGAAGATGTGGTACATATACACAATGGAATACTAGTCAGTGATAAAAAATGATAAACTAATGCCATTTGCAGCAGCATGGATGCAGCGGAAGGGATCATGCTCAGTGAAATAAGCCAGAAGGAAAAAGAAAAATAGCAGATGGTTTCACTTATAGGAGTAATATAGGAGAACCAAGCCGGGGGGGGGGGTCAGGAAATAAAAAAGACAAAACTTGCAGGCAAACTATAGAACTGAGATATATGGCAAGAAAGGGGGAGTGAGAGGGGTCAAAACAGGAGGGAAGCACATAAGAGACTATGGTGATGGTTCAAGGGTGAATTGGTGTTGGGAATTTTATGGCAATTACACCTGAGGAGAAAAATCAAACATTATACAGAAATGAGCAACAATGTAAAAAAAATAAAAAAATAATTTTACATTTTCCAGATGACTAGTGATGCTGACCATATTTTCACATGCTTTATTTTTTTTTGCCATCCCAATATTTTCTTGGATGACACGTATGTTCAAATTTGTTGCTCAATTTGTTTTACTATTCTTACTGAATTTTGAGAATTCTATGTCTATTTTCTGACTAGAAGTTCTTTATCTGATAAATATTTTACAAATATTTTCTTCCAACTATGATTTTACTTTTTATTCTTTCAACAGTGTCTTTGGAAGCAAAGAAGTTTTTCATTTTGATGAGTCTTGTTTTATCATTTTTTTTTTCTCGGGTGGATCCTATTTTTGGTGTATTTTCTAAGAACTCTTCATCTAAGCAAGACCATGAATATCTGCCCTAAATTTTCTTTTAGAAATTTAATAGCTTAACTTTTGCATATAGGTCTGTAATCCATTTTGGGTTAGATTTTGTACAAGGTGAGATGCATAGGTAGAAGTTAACTTTTTTAGAAGCAGTTTTATTTTTAAAGTATATTTAAGTTATTTTTTCTAGATCACTGTTAGGTTCTCAGTGAAATTGAAAGGCAGGTACAGAGATTTCCCATATGGCCCCCACCCCTACCTACACAGTGTCTTCCCCTTTCCAGGATTGACATTCTCCATCACTGTGGTCAATTTGTCACAATTCATGAAGCTATGTTGAAATATAATGACCCAAAGTCTGTAGTGGACATTAGAATGCGGTCCTGGTATTGTATACTCTATGGGTTTGACCATGACATGTATACATCATTATGGTATCATAAGTAGAAGAGTATCATAAAATAGTTCCACTTGTTCATTCTTATGCACTGCACCACCTAACTCCTAACAACCATTGATCTTTTTTCACTGTCTCCTACGTTTGGCCTTCTCTGTTTGTACTTCCTCCATCTTTCATAGTTTGAAAGCTCCTAAGGTTTTAGCATGAACATCATTCCATTGCCTGAATGTATCATACTTTGTTTATCATTACTCTACCAATGGACATGCTAGTTGCTTCCAAGTTTTGGCAATTATGAATAAATTGTTATAAACATGAGGTTCTTTTCTTTTCATGCAAGGTTGCATTTTGGAAAGTTCTAGCATTTATGTGGAGAATATATTGGAGAGACAGGAAGTGGTTCATTTGAATGTTTCTCAATTAATTTATCTCTTATTGTTATAGGGCATGTTGCATTTACTAAGTAGGCACCTGGAAAAAACAGTAATTGCTACCATACATAAAGCAATTCAATTGATTTGACCAATCCGAGTGGTAAAGTATTAAAAAAAAACAGCCTCATTGATGTTTGATTCAGTAATTTTGCCATGTAGACACAGCTTGAATGCTTATTTTGATTTGATGTCTATTAGCTTCTGTATCACTTAGTGGATATAGAAATTTAAAAGAAGAGTCTTTTATCTTTGATGTTCTGATTGCCTACCTTGGTGAAATGATTACAGGTGTGTTATGCTAATACTCAGGGTGGTGGTGTCATTTTAAGGGAAGATGGTTAACTTTGATTATTGTATTAAAAATATTCTTTTAGGAAAATCTCGGTGTTGGATTATGAAAGATTAAATCCCAGACAGACTAGTTGTTTATTCTGTAGGCAGCAAAGATAATACTTGAGAAAATGGAGTGATTGCTTTTGTCCATTTTGAAAGTTTCATTTTCAGTGAAAGAAATGCATTTCTTGAATTTCATTTAAATTGATTTAGAAACTATCAAGTGAGCTGTAAAATTAGAGGACAGGAATGTAAACTGTGGAATTTGACTGCTGAGGTTAAATCACAGTTTTACTACCTGTGTGAGTAGGAAAGGAAATTAAAAAAAAATATTCATTTAAATTTTTTTTTTCAGAGAAGAACTGGGATGTAACATGTTAGTGGTATAGGGGTAAAAAGGATTCACTAGGGACAGAATGGGGAGCAGAACAGGCAGATTGAAATCCACTGCTGAGGGGAGCAGCAGGAGAAACAGGAGAGGTCTGCTGCACCATGAGGGTCACCTCCTGGCTGGGGATTGAACTCAGGGCATGGTGGTGATAGCACTGAGACTTAACCCCTTGGCCACTAGGGAGACCCAGGAAAGGTATTTAAATACTATGACTTCTTTTCTTCCTTCTAAAGTATGAATGATAACGATAGTACTTATATGTAGGGTTCTTGGGAATGTTAATTGAAATAAAACCTTAAAATGCTTAATTATGACTGATAGATAGTATCTATCAATAAATATGAACTACTATAAACATCAACAAAATCAAGAGCCTAAGAGAACAGACTAAGATGGCATCAGAGGGGGCTTCTTTGATTCTCTCCTGATTGGATCATCTAATATTTACACAGGAATCCCATAGTGGGACAAAGCTGCTAAACCCCTTGGATATTAGAGATCAACATAGACTGTGACACAGAACAAGAGGCAGAGAAGAGAGAATGGCTCTATTGGGCAGAAGGTGAGTAGAGAGAAGTCCCAGGAAGCTGCAGTCTGGGATGGGGTGTTGTGCATCAGCAGGCTGCCCACTCAGGCAGGGGCCCTGGGAGGGCAGATGAATCTTGACTGGGAATCAATGCACGTGGAGGAAGTGGGTGTTCCTTGCAGGTCAGCTCCCTGGTAAAATAACATAGAAAGTGCACTGGACTGCACCTCCCCTCCCCGCAGTACTGGCTTTGACAGTGCTCAGAGGGCAGAGTCATGGGTCGGAAAGCCTTGAGAGGAGGGATATTAGTGGTACTGAAAACCCATCAGTCCATCTCCCCTCCACCCCAGAACATTTGCACCAGGGACTGGATCCCTCTAAGCCCCCTCTCCACCCTCTGACTCAGCAACTGCAAAAACCTAAAATCAAATAAAATCATAGGGTGACCTGTGGGAAAAGTAAAACTCTCTGTCACAGCTCAGATACTTAGAACAATAATAGGAAACTCTAAAGCAGCAAAATAATATACAACACATGAGGCCTCTAGGGAATAGGACGTCAAGAGAGAACAATACTTCAGATCCAAGCAAAGACGGGGAAGATTTTATCTCCCTATTAGCAGAAGAGAGTTTGAAATTGCTACAGTGAAGAAAATCAGAGATGGAAGGAAATGTAGAAAAGCAAGTCAAAGTCACATGCAGAAACCTAGCAATGCTAATAAGAGAAGCAACAAAACTCAGAAAACTAATCAATGGTCTGAGAAATAAAGTTAATGAAGAGAAAACAGAAATTGAGGTTTTAAATAAGAAAATAACAGATTCAGAACATAAAAATCTCAAAAGATAAGGTAAAAAATCTAGAGAAATCTATGGAAGCAGAACAGATTTATTAAATTGATTGACCTCAAAGATTGTAATGCATAATGGACCTTGAAAGCAGTGATGGTGAGGAGAGAAAAGAACCCTAGCCTGCTCTTGGTTGGAATGTTGATTGGTTTGGTCCCTATGGGAAGCAGCATGTATGGATATTTTTCGAAATATTAAAAATAGATCTTCCATATTATCCAGGAGCCCCACCACTATGTATCTACCTAAAGAATATGAAATCACTAATTCAAAGGAGTTCATGCTATATACACCCCCATGGTCATTGCAGCCCTACTTACAACAGCCGAGGTATGGAGACAATCTAAGTGCCTAAGGGCAGGTGAGTAGATCAAGAAGATGTTGTCTATACACAATGGAACATGACTCAACTCTTAATATATCAAAACAGACGAAACATTGTCATTTGTGTCAACATGGATGGAACTGGGAGGGACAATGCAAAGTGAAACAGGTCAAAAGGAGAAAGGTAAATCATGGATAATTCACTCATAAGTGGAATATAGAGAACCACACAAAAGAACAGACTAAACTATACCAAACAAACTGTGGTATCTGATTGTAGAACTGAGGATACTGGAGACAGAGGTTGAGGATGGGGGAAAAGAGGAGAGGACTGTGGACATTGGTGGAGGATTATGGGTGCTTTGGTGTTTGGTGTGATATGATGACTTGCCTCTGATGATGGGCAAAACTGTACCTCTGAATCCTATAGAGTGTTGCAAAGCCATGTTAACTCAATAACATAATTATGAAACATCCCTACCCCCAAATCAAGAAGCTGTCCGCAGCCTCTTCAGCACAGGTTCAATTCCTTGCCAGCCAGGGAGATACCCACATGGCATGGCAGGCCTCTCCTATCATGCCAGTTTCTCCCCTCAGCAATTCAGTCATTCTGTCTGTTTTGCTCCCCGCTCTGTCTCTGGTGAATCCTCTTACCCTCCCGCGTCTCTGGCCTGTACTCCAGCTCTTGTATAAAAATAAATAAATCTTTTTTTAAAAAAAGAACAGAATGGTTTGGAGAGGGATCATCTTGAACTTAAGAGAAGGAAGGATAGGGGGTGTTGGAGAAAGCAGTAAAGGGCAGATTAATAAGAGCTCAGGACTCCAAGGGCAGAAGTTATATGTACAATGTTTTATAATTTTTTTCATATTGGTGCTCTGAAAAAGCCAGCCTGGAAGAGAACTCATGTAAAGTTTTATTTCCCTTCCTTTGGAAAAAAAAAAACCCAACAAGCCATCCTTGTAAATCATTAATGACCCATTTTAAAAAGAAGACTACAGTCCTCAGAGTTACTATTTTTTTTTTCTATTTAGCAGAGAAATAAAAAGAAGCATATTGAATTCTGTGAAATATGAATTGGTCTCTGTGCTCCAGTACCTATCTGGGACAGCTTTATAAATGATATAAATGGAATGATATAAATGCTCATTGTTCAGTTCCTTCAATATCAAAGTAAGGATAGTGAAAGAAAAAGTTTTAAGGAAAACGAAAGAATTATAGTTTAGAATTCTTATGGTTCTTCTTGCATTTTCTGTACTTATTTATGTCTAATCAGTTCTTGAAGATTTTGTGTTTTTTTTAGCCTATTTCTACCAGTTCTTAAAACATCTGAGGAATTGAGAATTTACTCCCTCTTTTATTCGTCCCTAAAAACATTTAAAGTGTGAGATCTTAAATTACTTGCTGTGCAGTTTTTTTGCAAACATTTTTGCTGTGCAATTCATGGAGGCAAAATATTCAGAGTTAATATCCAAGAAAGATTTCACTGGTTCTAAAAATGACTTAAGATAGTTTTCCTCAAAATTTTATCTGATGTCTCCTAGGATAATTTTGGGGAATAAAGCTGGGAAAGGAGGATACGACATTGTTTCAAACTCTGTATTGGCTCGGTGGTAGCCTAACTGGCAATCTATAGGTGAAGGGAAAATTGCTCAAAGAACTAAATATGGAAACTATCTCTCAATATTCCAAGAATATTTACTTTTCTTAGAGATGTTTACCTGTATGTGAACTGGAAATCAAATAGTCTATAGCATCTTCAAGCTATTATTGAAAGTAAAAATAGAATTAAAAACTCCTCTCATCACAAGTTTTTAAGGGCAAGGTTTGGAAGCACTGACCATTTTATTATTAACCTTGACCAAGGTCCACCTCCATTTGAGGGTCAACATTGGCATTTAGAGTTTTCTATTGTGACATTTTTCTGGGCTCACCCTCCAAAGACACCTTCTTATTTCATCAAAACCAATCTCCCTAGAATATCAATTTTTCAGTGTTCTGGTAAATGGTAGTTGTGTTCAAATAACTTTAAGGTCTTAGTTTTTACTCACTGGTATTTATTGACTACTGTCTATACGTGTATCATCATTTATTGCATAAGCATTTTCACTGACTTTAAAGGAACTATGAAAATAATAAAGACTTTAGAGGTTAAAGTTCTGGTTCAAAATCTGCGTTTATACTGGACCTCCCAAGAGTTTGCAAAATTCATATAAGTTCTCAGAACTTGAGTTATGTCATCTGTAGAATGGTGAGAGAATAATTTCCACCACACTGGGTTTTGTGAATATCATGAAGGAGAGTTATGAATTGCAACGTGATTTGAATGTTATTAATATAACTTAATCTCTATCTTGCTATATCTATCATATCTATATATCAATTTCTTTCTTTTTTTGCATAGAAGAGCTGGGGTGTAGGCCAGAGGTGTGGGGAGTGAGAGTATTCACTAGGGAGAGAGTGGGGTGCAGAACAGGTGGAGCTACTGAAATACACTGCTAAAAGGAGCAGCAGCTAGACAGGAGAGGTCTGTACCATGTGGGTCAGCTCCCTGCCTGGGGATCGAACTCAGGCTGTAGAGGTGATAATGCTGAGTTCAACACCTAGGCTACCAGGGAGGCCCCATATCTATATCTATCTCTGTCTCTGTTTCTATCTCTATCTATTCTATCTATACCTATCTATATCAGTATCATCTATTTATGTCTTCTGAGAACATTTGATCATATAGTCCATATATATAATATATGGATATTATATATCTCTCCATACGTATATATACTATAAAGCATACATGCTAGGCAGGCAGATATGGGCTATTCTTTGGGATCATGGCAGTTGTATATTCTAAGATGGCTGCAGTAATATTTCCCATCCCACATGTTCTTTTAGCAATGTGATCTTGACTGTCCCATTGTGGGATGGGGGTCTGTGTTCCTTCCTGTTGATCCTGGGTACTGTTGTAGCTTCCACAAACAAGAAAATGTGACACACTATGACTTCTGTGCAAGTCTGTCTTGCTTTCTTGAGACCCTCCCCGTCTTGACCTCAAGGCCGCACATAGGTGTACTGAGGGCAGTCTGTCTGAGGCCCCAGCTTATGGCCATCATCACTCACCTGTGAGTGAGTGAAGCTGCCTCCAGATGATTCTAGCTCCAGGTTGAGTCTCCTCAAAGTGCAGAGAGCTCCACATCTGCTGTGTCCTCTCCAAATTCCTATTCTGCCAGAATCCATGAGCATAATTCACATCAAGTTTTGAGGTGCTTTGTTATATAACAGTTGCCAACCTGAACAAGATGGAAGGATTTATCTATTCCAAGCCTATTTTTAAGATTTTAATAAGATTGGAAAGAAAACTGGAACTGTGTTATTTCTATTATTTCAGTAGCTTTGCATAGTGAAGGAAAGCTGTGGATGGTTCTTTCTGGACCTCCAGAACAGCACAGAGATTTAAAAATATTGGAGTTCCTGTTTTTCTCAAGTGGGGTCAAATATGATTATGAGAGTTACAATCCATCCCCAAATCATCTTCCCAGGTTTGAACATCCGGGTTAGATGTATTCCTGTTTGCTTCCGCTTATTCAAGAAATGAAAAATGAGCTTTATCCACTTAAATGCCTTCAGAACGGAATCCCACTTGAATTGTTTTTGTGCTACTCTCTCTAGCATCCCCTCTTTCAGAACCAGTAGCAGGCACAAGGCAGAAGCTCTGTGGATAATTTGGGTAGAGAATAAAGGAAATATTTTATTTTCTCGCAGCTTTATAACACACTTTGGACAATTGGTTACTGCCAAACCCAGACGTTTCAACTCTATAATTCATTTGTTCTAAACCTTCACAAAAATGATTTATTCAACCAGGAATGGCTCACTTCACTTCTTAGACTTCACCATCTAGTAGAAACTCTACTTTCTTCATGAAAGTTTCATGATGCAGCACTTAAAATGTTTTAGCACTTTGTTGGCACATCTCTTGGAATTCTCAGCACCACTAATGTCTGCTTTCCTGATTAGGCTTTGATGGCATTCTTGGCAGAGTCGCCATTTTGTTCTCCTTCATGACCCCTACCGGGGTTTCTCAGGAAATGCTTGTTGGATTCCATCAGGCAGCTGAGGTAGTGCCAAAAATGTGCAATCAGTCAAGACACTTGGCTCCGAGCCTCAGAAGTCTGAGCCAGGTCTGTCAATAAGTAGATCCTGAAAATGGTGTGTGGGACCCTAGTAGATTCTTCTACTTTTGGTGCCTCAGTGTGCTAGTCTATAAAATCAGAAGTTTCCAGTAGGTCAGTGGTTCTCAATTAGGTCTGCTTGTTCAATTATACTGGGGTTCAGGGGCGTCTGACACATCCTTGACTGGGCATACTTGGCTGAATACACAATTTATAGGATGCCGTCTGGTTCCAGAAATTTATGTGGGTTGTTGGATATTGCTGTGACCTGTGGAGTTGGCTGGAAGGAAGTGAGCAGATTGGAATTAACACCTCAGAGACATGGCAGAACAGAGAGCTGAGAGTCTGAATAATTGCTAACATTTATTAAGCCATGCACTCTAAGGGCTTCTAATTTAATCCTCACATTATAATTTAACCCCAACATTATGAAGTATCATTATTACCTGAATTTTATAGATAAAGAAACGGAGACTTTGAGAAGTTAAATAATTGCTCAAGACACTGAACTAGGTTGTCAAACAACTGGACTAAGATCAAACCCAGACTGTGTTCAGAATCTATATTCGCAAGCACTGCTCACTGCCTCTCTCTTAGTTTTGGCTTTTGTTGTGTGTGATGCTTATATTTTGGGAGCCTGTTTTATGGTTATTCAAAATTATTGACTTTATTAGTCTTTGCAATTCCTCTTGATTACTGGTGAAATTGATTACTTCCTCTTCCTTGCAGGTGAAATGGAAATTCGTAAGTATAAAATTTCATGAAGATAAGGCATGGAAACATGATTGGGCCATTTAGTTTTTGAAAATGTCAGCATGCCCCACCATATTAATGCAATAGTGACCTAATTTTATTTGATCATGTATAGCAGGGCAGAATTTATTTGATCATGTATAGCAGGCCAAATTCCTGTAGGAAAGGAATTTGCTTTCTGAAGGAAATGCCTGGAAGAGCTGATGTGATAAGATCACAAACAACCAGGAAATGTGGCAAATCTTGTGGACACTCAGAGGTTTCCTTAGTGGGGAGGGAAATGATATTCTATAATGGCATATATAGAACTATGATAACTCACTTCCATTTGCAAAATGGATCACCTCACAGAGTGATTAAGCAATTAGCACTTATTGTACCCCAGACATTGCTCATATGTGAACAACTCCTAAATCTACTCTTTCACCCCCAGTCTCCCTGGCATCATTTCTAGCAACATCTACAATGCTGTTATATAGGTTAAATAGGTTTTGGCTTCTGATGAGCAAGACTGATTTCCCCCTAGGACTTTCTAGCACCCATTCCTAGTGTTTGTTGGTGGAATTCCTTTGTCCTATACATACTTTGTCTTAAAGTGAATCCTTAAAGTGAATTCTTCTCATCCATTTATGCACTGTCTCCAATTGTTGCCCAAACCAGTGACTTTTACCTCCTTGACATTTATTTTCCTTTTTAAAAAATATTTGTTTTTTATATCACTGTTCATTTTTGTACAGTGTTTGATTTCTCCCCTCAGGAGAAATAAAATTCCCACCACTAAATCACCAGTGAAAAGTCACCATAGTGTCTTGGTTCTTCTCTCTCCTTTTTGGACCCTCTTCTTCCTTGTCCCCTGCTGTATGTCTGAGTCCTATAGTTTGCTTAAAAGTTTTGTCTTTTATCTTTTCCCCCCTGACTCCTCGTTTGTGAAAATATCCGATATTTTTCTTTTTCCTTCTGACTTATTTCACTGAGTATCATCTCTACCAGCCCCATCCATGTTGCTGTGAATGGCATGAGTTTATCTTTCTTGATGGCTGAGTAGTATTCTGTTCTGTATGTAGTCTACATCTTCTTGATACAGTCACCTGTTTTAGGGCATTTTACCTCCTTAACATCTCTAAAATCTCTTCCCACTCTTTCCTTTTTCACCAGGCCCATCTCTTAGATTCAACCACTTAAATCACACCTTTTTCCTCCAAGGCTCTACATGACCCCTCCCCTGCTATTCATCCTTCCTTACTCTCAGCGAAGTCCCTTAACAGGGTGGTAAAGTGATGTTTTCCCTTTTGAGGATGGTGTGAAATAGTCTGAGTGGGTATGTTTTGATCAGCTTTTGCTGTTGGGGCCATAGGAGAGAAAGAGGAATGAGAGGCAAGATGATTGGGTCTCCAGTAGGGTGTGTAGGGGTAGGTTACATTGTTTGTCAAAGTCTTTGGCTTCCCATAGGACTGCTGGAAGCCACGGTCACTTGATGTCAGGGTCAGGACATTTGAACTCTGGCATGAGACAACTTGAAGACTCAATTAGGCAAGTCACTAACATCTAGGGCCTCTTTAGTCTACCAGAGTGGCCCACCTGATGCTCAACATCCCTTCCTTATATTATGGGGATGACAAAGTGCTTCACTAAACAATGCAGGAGGCATAGCCATGTGTGTTTGGTTTAGGACATTTTTGTAAAGTTCTCTGTGGGCTTATGGGACGGGCCTTAATTGTAGGTGATAAGTTAGTGGGGCAGATCACCCTTTATTACCTTTCTTCTCCTCCTTCCTGCTACGTGGCATACAGATGCCCAGAATTTCAGCAGCCAGCTTACATCCTGTAGTGCCTGGGAAGTGAAGGTTTGCATAGTGGATGCATTTTCTGTTGCTATGTAACAAGTTATCACAAATTTTGTGGCTAAGGCAAGAAATGTTTACCTTATAGTTTTGGTGGGTCTGGAAGCTGGTTGGGTCAGCAGCGTTTTCTGCTCCAGGTTGCATCAAGTTGTGGGCTGGCTGTGTTCTTGGCAGCCACTGTGGCTCCTCTTCCAAGTTCATTTAGATGATCAGGAGCCTCTCTCGGGTCCAGCCATGTGGCCTTCTCATGCACGGTACATTTCTTCTTCAAGACCATCTGGTGAATCTCTCGCACAAAGGCTCAAAAGTCAGCTTGGAGTCTCTTCTTTTAGGATGAGTCTAGCTCCTGGTAAAGCTCTCCTAACTGGGCACCCAGGATAATCTGCTTTTTGATCAGGTCAAAGTTAACTGATTTGGTACTTTGATTGCATCTGCAAAATCTCTTCACCTTTTTCATGTTATGTCCTCTGCTCAGGGTAGTCAGATGTGTCTACTTCACAGTAGTGCTCACACTCAAGGGAGGGTATGAATCTAGCTATGTAACCTAGTAGACAGGATTCTTGGGGTCCTTCTTAGAGTCTAGCCTCCCTCACATAAGATGGCAGAGCAGAAGGAAGGAAAGAGCCTGGTTCTTCCTGACCAGGACACCACCTGCAGCCTGTTCTATAAGATAATCTTATATAAGAGAGTCATATTCTTGGTTTAATAAAGCCACTGTGTTCAGACCTCGATCACCAGCAGCTAAAAATAACCCCTAACTGATTCAGGGAAGGAGTTGGGAAGTTCTAAGATTTAATCTTTTTCATTCTTTAGGGACATTCCCTTTGGTATTTGTACAGAGACAGCATTTCTAGAATTCCAAATTCTTTTTGCATGCCATTCGTAGCTCTGCTCATTCCAGTCCTAAACTCCTTTCCCTCTCATAATTCTCCAGCAGCAATTTCCTTTTGTTGGAGGGAAGGGATGGGATTTGAAGTCTGAGGATGTAGCTCCCAGATTGAGCTTGTTCATTTATCAACTTTGTAAGCTTGGCCAAGTTACTTTATATGGTTGAACTTGAATGTCTTAATATAAAGTGGGGGTGATGATTCTATCTGCTTTGTCTACTGTTACAGGGTTGATGTGAGGCACAAACAGGAAAAATAGGTGAAGAGGTTTTGAACAATATAAATCCTTAAGCAAATGTTAATGACCTGCCATGACCATTTCATTCATCTCCTCATTCTCTCTTTCACTTATTCATTCATCACCTGTTCAGTCTACAAACATTTGCTCTGCTCAACTATTTGTTGAACATTGAGCTACTGCTAGGGATACTAAGACTAGAGAGAGAGTACCTGTACTTATGGGTTTTGTGGGGGAAGACACATAAAAAGAAGCGTGAGGTGCTCTAGTATAGAGTACTGTATGTATTTGTTTGAAAGTCCCTCTCCCAGACTTAAAAGTTCAGGAAAATCTAGAGTCTGTGCCACATAATAGATACTTAGGTAAATAAATGTTAATAATAACAGTTACCACCATGTATAGAGTATATAAAAAGGGTCAGGAACTGGGGCCTCCCTGGTGGTCTAGGGGTTAAGTCTCAGAGCTATTACCACTAAAGCCTGAGTTCGATCCCCAGCCATGGAGCTGACCCACATGGCACAGCAGACCTCTTCTGTCTCACCTGCTGCTCCCCTTAGCAGTGGATTTCACTCATTTCTCCTTCTGCTCCCTTCTCTGTCTCTGGTGAATTCTCTCACCCCCACACCTCTAACCTACACCCCAATTCTTCTATGCAAAAATTATAATAAATAAATAAAAAAACTGAAAAGATGACAACAATTTTAAAGATTTTGTTTATTTTTGCAACTGCGGTGTAGGCTAGAGGTGCAGTGGTGGGAGTGTGAGAGGATTCGCCAGAGACTGAATGAGGAGCAGAACAGGAAGATTAACTGAAATCCACTGCTGAGGGGAGCAGTGGGTGAGACAGGGGAGGTCTGCTGCGCCATATGGGTCAGCTCCCTGGCTGGGGAAATCAAACTCAGACCTTAGTGGTTATAGCACTGATACTCAACCCTTAAGACACCAGGGAGGCCTGAGAACAATTTTTGTGGCTGCTCTAGGTGGAAATCAGGTTGCAGAGAATTGAACAACAAATAGAAGGTGCAAAGAAACAGGTACTAAGTAAAAATCAAAAGTGAAAAATGAAAACAAGGGCAAAATATAAGCTTTTCTAGGACTTTGTGACAAAAAGAGCAAGACTGTATCATAGACTTGGTGTGGGTTGCCAGAGATTTTCTTTATTTTCCTATAAAATGGGGATACTTGATGAAGTTTTTAATGTGAGGGACAGGAGCTATTAGAAAAGGAGATTAAAATTAAAAGAAAGACGATGATGCAATTAGTTTTCTTGAGAAGACTGAGGGAGTAGGGTCAGAAGTTGGTGAACTAGCCAGTTTCAAGAAGTTCTTCCTTAGATGAGGACAGTGCCCCCCCCCCCCCCCCCGAGCCCTCTGACCTTCTGACCCAGCCAGAACCCGGACACTTCCTTTCCCCACCAACTTCTGCTTTGTGCTGTTGTCTGAATGATTTACTTGCATTTATCTATCCAACGAGCACTAATAGAGTACCTACTATGTGCTTGCTCCTCTTCCATGTGCTGGGGACACAGTGGTGTTCAAAGCAAATGAAAACCCCCATTCTTGAGTTTACATTCTGGTGGGAGGACACCGAGGAAATTAGGAAATTAGGTAGCACATTGCAAGTTGATGAAAAACAAAACAGAGATGTGGGAAAGAGTGTTCTTGGAGACATGAAGCAGGCCTTCTTGAGAAGGTAGAGATACGGCCAGTGACTGAGAAGGAGAAAGAGTTATGCAGTTGTTTGGAGGAAGAACATTCCAGGCCGAGGCAGCAGCAAGGGCAAAGGCACTGAGGCAGGAGCAGAAGGCAGAGGCGATGAGGTATGAGTGTTAATGGCGGGTGGAATGCAGGCCATATGGGACTTTGTTCATCATGGAGAGGATTTTGGCTTTTATTCTGAGTGAGATTGGAAATCACTGGAAGGTTTTGAGGGAGGGACATAATTTGTCTTCATGTTTTAAAAGGCTCTCTCTGACTGCTGTGTTGTAAATAGACTGTGGGGCAGGGGAAGGTTGAGGACACAGAGAAAAGAGGAAGGCCAGCTAGGAGGCTATGCAGACATCTAGGCAAGGATGCTGGTGGCATGAGAGAGTGGTGATTGCTTGATGGTTATCAGTGCATAGGCTCTGGATACATTTTCTAGATTGATCCAGAGGCCCTCCTGACAGAGTCCAAGAAAGACCCCAACATTTTTGTCCTGAAGAACTGGGAAACTTTTTATCTTCTTTCCCCAGTGAAAAAGATCTGGTTTTAGTTTCCTATGTATGCCTCTTAGTTCCAAGTAGAGTTTTGGGTGAATTTCAAGCTTTCAATAAAAATGGTTTGAATTTAATTGAAAGATCTGCAGACCTCTGAATACACACCTGGTGGGATGTTAAGTAGCTAATTTGTTGTTTCAAAGACACCTTTTCCCTAACCTCAACACTAAATCTTTCAAAGTAGCATTTACTTTCTGGAGGCAAATGGAACCCAGATGAGATGGGTCATGGATCGGGGAGGGCTTGCTTGGGAATTTGGGTGGAGGAAAGAGGAGGGGAATTTGCCCAAGTGGACACCATATTTGAAATCTGGGGCAGTGGAGGACATCAGCCAAGGGTGCCTGTTACGGTGTGATAGGAATTTGAAATCAAAACCTGTGTTATGGTATATCCCCTCCCACATAACCACTGGACAATGTTTATTGATGCCTTTGTGTGGCATGAAAGCAACAAGGGCTTCATTGAACCTTAAGTTTTTGAGCTGTAAGAGGAAGGAAGAAGATATTCAGAAATTGGCCTTTGTTTTTTTCTTCTCTCTTTTTTTTTTAGATAATAAATTTTATTGTTATATTCCCCATACAATTGCAGCCCCCCCATTCTGACCCCAATCCCTCCCCTCCCGCCCCCCACCCCCCTAAAAGTGTCGATGGTTCATAGTTTTTTGTTGATTTTGATTTTCACTTTCTTACAGTTATTCATTTTCCTGGTCCCTTATTTAAGTTTTCTAGATTCCTGCTATGAGTGAGACCATCCGGTATTTTTCTTTTTCTTTTTGGCTTATTTCGCTGAGCATGATCCCTTCCAGCGCCATCCACGTTGCTGCAAATTGCATGTGTTTATCTTTTTTTTTTTTTTTTTTATAAATTTTATTGTTATATTCCCCATACAATTGCAGCCCCCCCATTCTGACCCCAATCCCTCCCCTCCCGCCCCCGCCTCCCTAAAAGTGTCTCTGGTTCATAGTTTTCTGTTGATTTTGATTTTCACTTTCTTATAGTTATTCATTTTCCTGGTCCCTTATTTAAGTTTTCTAGATTCCTGCTATGAGTGAGACCATCCGGTATTTTTCTTTTTCTTTTTGGCTTATTTCGCTGAGCATGATCCCTTCCAGCGCCATCCATGTTGCTGCAAATTGCATGTGTTTATCTTTTTTGAATGCTGAGTAATATTCCATGGTATATATGTACCACATCTTCTTGATCCAGTCATCTATTTTTGGGCATTTGGGCTGTTTCCAAAGCTTAGCTATTGTAAACAGTGCTGCTATAAACATAGGGGTGCAGGTGTTCTTTGGAATTGATGTTTCTGTGTCCTTTGGGTAAATACCTAGGAGTGGAATTGCTGGATCATATGGAAGCTCTATGTTTAGTAGGTCCAGAAATCTCCACACAGCTCTCCACAGTGGTTGGACCAGTTTACACTCCCACCAACAGTGCAGAAGAGTTCCTTTTTCTCCACACCCTCGCCAACATTTGTTGTTGCTAGTTTTTTTAATATGTGCCATTCTCACTGGTGTAAGATGGCATCTCATGGTAGTTTTGATTTGCATTTCCCTGATGACAAGTGATGTTGAACATTTTTTCATATGCCTGTTGGCCATTTGCATTTCCTCTTCAGAGAAGTTTCTTTTTAGCTCTTCTGCCCATTTTTTGACTGGATTATTTTCTTTGTTGTTGTTGAGTCTCATCAGCTCTTTGCAGATTTTTGTGATCAGTCCTTTATCATTAGTGTTGGGTGCAAAAATGTTCTCCCAGTTGGTGGGGTTTCTCTTTGTTTTTGTTATTGTCTCTTTTGCTGTGCAGAAGCTCTTTAATTTGATGTAGTCCCAGCTGTTTATCTTTGCCTTCACTATCACTGCTTTGGGTGATGTGTCTGTAAAGATGTCTTTGATGTGCAAATCACGTAGTGTTTCGCCTATATTTCCTTCTATATATTTTATGGTTTCAGGTCTTATGTCTAGTTCTTTAATCCATTTTGAGTTGATTTTTGTGTATGGTGTGAGGTAGTGGTCAAGCTTCACTCTTTTGCATGTAGCAACCCAGTTTTCCCAGCACCATTTATTGAACAAACTTTCTTTGCTCCAATGCATAGTCTTTGCTCCTTTGTCAAAGATTAGTTGACCATAAATCTGTGGGTTTATTTCTGGATTTTCTATTTGATTCCATTGGTCTGTATGTCTGTTCTTGTTCCAATACCATGCAGTTTTGATGATTATGGCTTTGTAGTATAGTTTGAAGTCTGGGAGTGTGATGCCTCCATTCCCTTCTTTTTGTTTCAGTAGAGCTTTGGCTATTCGGGGTTTTTTGTGATTCCATATGAATTTCATCAATAATTGTTCTATTTCTTTGAAGAATGACATTGAAATTTTGATTGGAATAGCATTGAATCTGTATATTGCTTTTGGAAGGATGGCCATTTTAATAATGTTTATTCTTCCAATCCATGAGCAGGGGATGTCTTTCCATTTCTTTGTGTCTTCTTCTATTTCTTTTAACAGTGTTTTATAGTTTTCTTTGTATAGGTCCTTTACCTCTTTTGTTAGATTTATTCCCAAATATTTGATTTTTTTTGTTTCAATAATAAAAGGGATGGTTTTTTTGATTTCTTCTTCTTCAGATTTATTGTTTGTGTATAGGAAGGCTACTGACTTTTGCGTGTTGATTTTGTATCCTGCCACTTTACTGAACTGATTGATGAGTTGAATTAGTTTTTCGGGTTCTCTATGTATAATATCATATCGTCTGCAAATAGTGATAGTTTGACTTCTTCTTTTCCTATTTGGATTCCTTGGATGTCTTTGTCTTGTCTTATTGCTCTGGCTAGGACTTCCAGTATTATATTGAAAAGCAGTGGTGAGAGTGGACATCCTTGTCTTGTTCCAGATCTTAATGGAATTGCTTTCAGCTTTTCACCATTGAGAATGATACTGGCTGTTGGCTTGTCATAGATGGCCTTTATGATGTTGAGGTATGTTCCTTGTATCCCAAGAATTTCAAGGGCTTTTATCATGAATGGGTGTTGCACTTTGTCGAAAGCTTTCTCAGCATCTATTGATATTATCATATGGTTTTTATATTTCTTTTTGTTGATGTGTTGGATAACGTTGATTGATTTTCGGATGTTAAACCATCCTTGTGCCCCGGAATGAATCCTACTTGGTCGTGGTGAATTATCTTATGGATACATTGTTGGATTCTGATAGCTAAAATTTTATTGAGGATTTTTGCATCCGTGTTCATTAGGGAGATTGGCCTATAGTTTTCCTTTTTTGTGTTGTCCTTGTTCGGTTTTGGTATTAGTGTAATGTTGGCTTCATAGAACGTGTTTGGTATTGTCCCTTCCTTCTCAATTTTTTGGAAGAGTTTGTGAAGGATAGGCACTAATTCGTCTCTGAATGTTTGGTAGAATTCATTTGTAAATCCATCAGGTCCTGGGCTTTTGTTTTTGGGGAGGTTTTTGATTACCATTTCAATTTCGCTAATTGTAATTGGTCTGATTAGGTGTTCTATTTCTTCTTTATCTAGCTTTGGGTGATTGTAGAGTTGTAGGAATTTGTCCATCTCCTCTAGATTGTTGAACTTGTTTCCATATAACTGTTCATAGTAGTTCCTGATTATTCTTTTGATTTCTGCTGTGTCCGTTGTGATTTCTCCTCTTTCATTGATGATCCTGTTTATTTGTGCTTTCTCCCTTTTTTCCTTTGTGAGCCTGGCTAGGGGTTTGTCTATTTTATTGATTTTTTCAAAGAACCAGCTCTTGGTTTCATTGATCTTTTGGATTGTTTTTTTAGTTTCAATTTCATTTATTTCTGCTTTGGTTTTTATTATTTCTTTTCTTCTACTGGTTTTGGGTTTTTTTTTTGTTATTCTTTTTCTAGATCTTTGAGCTTCGAGATTAGGTTGTTTCTTTGAGTTCTTTCTTGTTTCTTGATGTGAGCTTCTATTGCTATATAGTTTCCTCTTATTACTGCTTTTGCTGCATCCCATACATTTAGGATATTGGTGTCCTCCTTGTCATTCAATTCAAAAAATTTTTTAATTTCTTCTTTGATCTCCTCATTAGTCCAGTGGTCTTCCAGTAGTGTGGTTTTTAATCTCCATGAGGTTGGAAAGTTCCTTGCCTTCTTTTTATGGTTTATTTCTAGTTTGATGCCTTCATGGTCAGAGAAGATGGTTGATATGATTTCAATCCTGGTGTATCTGTTGATGTTTGTCTTGTGCCCCAGTATGTGATCGGTCCTGGAGAATGATCCGTGTGCGCTTGAGAAAAATGTGTACTCTGTTTTTTTGGGGTTTAGTGTTCTATAGATGTCTGTTAAGCCCAATTGCTCTAGGTCCTTATTTAGAGCTTTGGTTTCTTTACTTATTTTTTGTCTTGTTGATCTATCCATTGTTGATAGTGGTGTGTTGAAGTCTCCCAATACGTATGTGTTTTCTCTGATGTCTGTTTTCAGAGAGGACAACAGTTGTCTGATATATTTTGGTGCTCCTTCGTTTGGTGAGTATATTTTAATGAGTGTTATTTCTTCTTGAAGTATTGTCCCCTTGATCATAATGTAGTGACCATTGGGGTCTCTCTTTATCTTTTTGAGTTTGAAATCTGTTTTATCTGATATAAGTATAGCTGTTCCTGCTTTCTTTTTTGGTCCATTTGCTTGTAGGATTGTTTTCCATCCTTTAACTTTGAGCCTATTTTTATCTTTTGTAGCTATATGTGTTTCCTAGAGACAGCAAAAGGTTGGGTTTTGTTTCTTAATCCAGGCTGCAACTCTGTGTCTTTTTATTGAAGAGTTTAGTCCATTTACATTTAGAGTTAATATTGATATGTTAACATCTGTATTTGCCATTGTGTTTGTCTTTCCTTTGATTTTATTTATTTATTCTTTTAATAACTTTTTTTTTTTGGCCTTCTTTCATTGTTATTCGTCCCTCTGAGGTTCTGGCTTTAGGACTCCTTGTAGTATTTTTTGGAGTGGGGGTTTAGTTGTAATGAAATTCCGGAGTTTCTGTTTGTCTGGGAAGGTCCATATTCTTTCTTCAAAGAGGAAGGAGAGCTTTGCGGGATAGAGTATTCTTGGTTGGCATCTGTTTTCTTGGAGTCTGTTGACTATGTCCCTCCAGTCTCTCCTTGCCTGTAGTGTTTCTTCGGAGAAGTCTGATGTCAGCATGATTGGCTTTCCTTTGAATGTTATCTGTTTCTTCCTTCTTGCCAGCTTCATTATTTTTTCCTTGTCCTGGATTCTTGGGAGCTTTACTATTATGTGTCTTGCTGTATTTTTCCTTTCATCGTGGAAGTTTGGTGTTCTTCTTGCTTCTTGTATATCAATTTTCAGCTCCTTCTTCACATTTGGGAAGTTCTCTTCAATTATCTCTTTGAATATTTTCTCTGTTCCTACTTCTCTCTCCTCTCCTTCTGGTATTCCTATAACTCTTATATTTCCTTTCCTCATGGAGTCAGATAGTTCCCGAAGTCTTTCTTCGTTTTTTTTCCTTCGTACTTCTCTTTCCTTTTCTGTTTTGGTTCTTTTTATTTCTGTGTCTTCAAGAGTACTTATTCGTTCTTCCATTTCAACTATTCTGCTTTCATTGTTTTTCCCAGAATTCTTTAGTTCTTCCATTAATTCTTTGATCTCCTGCATTTCTTTTACTTCCCTCTTTAGGGACTCAATTTCATTCTTCTGATCGTTGATTATTTTTCCCTTATCATTGTTTTCCTTTATGACTTCTGTCAGTTTTTTAATCACGGCAATTTTAAATTCTCTTTCTGGAAGGCTCAGAAGTTCTTCCAAGTTACTGTCGTTGCAATCTGGGGGCTGGTTTTCTTTTTGTGGTGTGCTTTTTCTCTGGAGAGTTGCTAGGTTGCGTGTGGTTCTTCTCCTCCCTACTGTCTGTTTTCTAATTTGCCGTATGCGTTGGGACACTGTGTTGTTGGGACTGGCCGGCATCTTGGGTGGGCTTCTCTGTTCCCCTCTGGTTCCTCCAGGAGTCATCTGTCAGTTTCTAGCAGTCTTACTGGAGAAAGGTCCCTGTTCTAAAATGCCGATGTGGGGACACACTCCCCTGTGCTCCTGGTCTGCCCCGGCGGTGGGTTCCTGCTCCCCCTCTGGGCTTGGACTGCAGGCCAGAGTGGTTCTGGCGTGGGCGAACTTCCCCCGCTCACCTCTGGCTCCTGAGGAAGCCTTCTGCAGGTAGTCTTTACTGAAGAAATGTCCCTGTTCTAAAATGGTGATGTGGGACACACTCCCTGCGCGTCCGGTCTCTGGCACACTCTTCTGCGCACCTGGTCTGCCCCAGCTGTGGGTGCTCGCTCCCCCTGTGGGCTCAGACTACTGGTCGGAAGGGGCCCGTCGTGGGCTAACTCCCCAGCTGGCCACTGGCTCCTTCAGGAGCCTCTGCTGGTTTCAAGTCGCTAGGTTGCGCCAGAGATCTCTCCTAGAGCCCTTGGGGAGCTGACTTTCCACCCCGTGGGACAGGGAACAGAGCGGGGATGGTAGGGTATACCTCAACGGCTTTGGGGTGCTGTGTCTGCCTTGTGCCCCACCGTCGTGGGGAACCCACGCCCCTAATTTCGTGCCCCGGGTCTCAGTTCCAAAGCCCTCAGTTCCAGGACGCGGGCTGTAGCCCAGTTCAGTGGCGCGGGAATGGCGCCTTTTGAATCCCGCTCCCGTGCCTGGGCGCCTGGTTCCTGCTCACTCAGGGAGGGCCTCCGCGCGTCTCCCTGCAAGCCTAGGTCGCAGGCGCGGGGACCTGGGCAGCTGCGATCCGATCCGGATCCGCGTTTGCTTTTCAACGGCACTGCTTTTCAGCGCAATCCCGATCCTGATCCGCGTCTGCTTTTCCAGCGCGCCACTTTTCAGGGCAAGCTTACCGGGCGGCCCGGGGATGTTTTTTTCTTCTCTTAAAAATGAAAAGCTTGGGCCTCCCCGGTGGCGCAGTGGTTGAGCGCTGGGTTGCGAAGCTGCCCGCGGCATCTGCGGCGCCGGTTCGATCCCCGGCTGCTCCCTGGCCACCGGAGGAGAATCCCACATGGCGCGCAGACCTCTCCTGCCGCCCGCTGCTCCCCTCAGCAGTGTACTTCGGTCCTGCCTGCTCTGCTCCCCGCTCTGGCTCTGGTGAATTCTCTCACCCTCCCACGCTTCTGACTGTACCCAGTGCATGTACAAACAAACAAACAAATAAATAAATAAACATGCCTCTATTAAAAAAAAAATGAAAAGCTTCTGTACAGCAAAAGAGATAGTAACCAAAACAAAGAGACAGCCTAGTGATTGGGAAAAATTTTTGCACTCCATACAATTGATAAGGGACTGATCACAATGATATAAAAAGAACTCACATGACTCAACAAAAACAAAGAAAACAATCCAGTCAAAAAATGGGCAGAAGAACTTAAAAGACTTTTCTCCAAAGAGGAAATGCAAATGGCCAACAGGCATATGAAAAAATGTGCAACATCCCTTATCATCAGGGAAAGGCAAATCAAAACCACACTGAGATACCACCTTACACCAGTAAAAATGGCACATATCAAAAAAACTAGAAACAACAAATTTTGGCAAGGATGTGGTGAAGAAAGGAACTCTCCTACATTGCTGGTGGGAGTGCAAACTGGTCCAACCACTATGGAAAGCTGCCTGGAGGTTCCTCAGTCTACTAAAAATGGAGCTACCATATGATCCAGCAATTCTACTCCTAGGGATCTACCCAAAGGACACAAAAACATTGTTTCAAAAGAACAACTGGGCCTCCTCCCCTGGTGGCTCAGGCGGTTGAGTGCAGCATTGCAAAGCTGTCCACAGCCTCTGCAGTGTGGGTTCGAGCCCAGTCGGCTGGCGAGATACCCACATGGCATGGCAGACCTCTCTTGTCTCTCCCACTGCTCCTCTCAGCAGTGTACTTTGGTCAATCTGCCTGTTCTGTTTCCTGCTCTGTCTCTCGTGAATCCTCTCACCTTCTCACACATCTGGCCTGTACCCTGGTTCTTGCATGCATGAATAAATAAATCTTTAAAAAAAAACCCAAAAGAACACCTGTACCCCTATATTTATTGCAGCACTATTTACAGTCAGTAAAACCTGGAAGCAATCCAAATGCCCAAAAATAGATGACTGGATCAAGAAGATGTAGTATATATACACAATGGAATATTATTCAGCAATCAAAAAAGATAATCTCATGCCATTTGAAGCAATGCAGATGGAGCTAGCAGGAATTATGCTCAGTGAAATAAGCCAGAAGCAAAAAGAAAAAAATTGGATGGTTTCACTTACAGCAGGAATATAGGGGAACCAAATAAGACATCAGTGTAAAAAAATAATAACAGTACAAAACACAACAAAGCAAAAACTGACAATTATAAATTGGAGACATCCTGCAGGGGAGGAGGAGGGAGAGGGATCAGAGGGAGGGAGGGAGGAGCACAGGGGACTGAGGTGATGGTGCATGGGTGCATTGGTGAAGGAAATTCTATGGGGACTATACCTGGGGGGGTGGGGGAGGCAAATATTGTTTAAAAATGAGCAGTGATGTAAAAAAATTAAAAATGTAGTATTTCTTTTTTCATAAAGGATAAGATTTATGAAAAATTGTTATATATTCGTGTGTTTGTGCTGAGATCCATAGCCCACCTTTCTCTTGGATTCTGTCTAATGCAATGGACTTCCCCTATGAACTACATTTTCCAGCTCCTTTGATGATTGGTTTAAGCTCAGCCTATGGGAAAGACTGCAGCAGACTGGAGGGTGTAAGTGTCCTGTGGGAGAACTGAGAGAGTTCCTGTCCTATCTCTTTGATTCAAACTTCAATTGATGCTCTAGCAGTTGGCTTTGTCTTCTTGGGTCCCAACCACAGACCTCCCTGAGGGGCTCTAGCCACTATCTGGGGTGGCAGCATCTGCTCTTCCCCCCTTCCCATTCCTTGGTCCCATCTCCTTGGTGCTGCTAATTGCTGGGTTCACTATTCCCTGCTTAACTTTCAAAAGTTTCTTATAAAAATATTGTATCTAGTTCCCCATGTATTAAATTTCTAATAATGAATTACCTGTTGTGGGCTGTTTTCTTAGTTGGACCCTGACCAATACATGTATTTACTATAGAAATTTGGCCAAGAAAAATTTTCAGAAATTACAACAAAGACTATAAAGTCACCACACATCCCATCATCCAAAAAAAAAAATATATATATATGGTTAATATTATGGTTTATTTCCTTCTATCTTAAGTTCAAAGGCATATATGAATTTTTTCTTTTACAGCTTTGGAGTAGTACTATGCACTTTGTCTTCTCTTTTTCTCCCTCATTTAATCTATCAAAACACTTGTCTAAATCATTAGATAATCTTGTATAACATGATTTTTAAATAGCTATTGATGTTTGTGTGGTTTCAGATGGAAACTTACTAGAATTTAGCCTACTCTTGGTTATTTAGATTGTTTCCAAAATTTTGCTACTATAATAATATTCTATGCCACTTTGGAACAATATTTCTGATAGTTTCCATAGGACAGTTTCAAAAATGTAACTTTTGTGAGAGCAGGGGTTTAGTGCAGATTGTCCACAGATGAGTTTTCAGTGCCCAGAGCAAAACTGTTGAACAGAAGGCCTCCTTGGTGAGGGTGAAGTGGGGTGATTGTATTAAGGTGCGCGTACAGCCTGGAGACCTCATTTATGCTGACATGTCACCTTTGAGAGCCAAGGCTGATTCATCATGCAGAAAGCAGTCAGCTCTGACCTGGCTGGCTGCCTGATGAATTGTGCGCGATGGAGCCTCCAGGCTACCACAGCTGCTGGGGGTCATTCAGCTGGTGGAACTTGCTTCGCTCCAACTGTGAGTCAGTTGGACCAAGAGCTAAGGCCAGGGCCACGAGGCTTGCTGTGAAGTTCATCCTTTCCTGCTCCCCCGGGATGTTGGCGGCTGTTCTGCTGAGCTGTTGTAAGTGTGCTGTGTGCAATCTTAGGTTCTACTCCGGCCAAAGACTCCAGGGAGGGTCCTCAGATCTCTGGATGGAGTTCTAGGGCCCCTCAATGCACTTCAACTTTTGAAAACTGAGGTTTTCTTAATTTGGGGCTTTCAATTAAAGTCATAATACAGCATTTCCGAGATGCTGGGTCTCAAAGACTTGAGTAGATTTTGAGTAGATTTTAAGACTGTCTGTCTTCTGGTCAAGGAAGTTACTCCTTACCACATTACCAGCTGACATGTTTAGACTAAGTTTTTTATTTTTTGTTTTTGGTAGAAGATAATCACAAACAGGGGGCCTGAACTTTAGGACTCAAGGTTTATTTTTTGGTATGTCTAAGCCTAAGTAAGTGATGGTATATCTCAGGCTAAAAAACAATATTATGGCAATAAAATAAAATAAAAAAACCCCAAAGACAAAGTGGAACACAGACAATGAAGAGATCTTAAGCCAGACGAATGCAGCAGGAATGTGTCTCTGAGCCTTTCTAGTCCTGAATATCCTGGTTGTGTCAACCAAGTCCAGTTATTTAAAGTACTAATAGAATTCAGTCGTTCCTTATGGTTCACATATTCTTTCAATGTCAGAAGCTGCATCTAGACAGTTTCACTTTACAGAGAGCAGGTGGAGCTACACATTTCAGAGCCCAGCTTGGGTAGGAGCCCAGACTAGCCCTGCCTGGCTGCCAACCCTGGGCTCCCTGCTTATTTGCTGTGTGATTTGGGGGAAATTGTCTTCTCTCACTCAGCCTCTGTTTTCCAGTCTGCAGACAGTTTAAATCCTACAGAGTTGTTGCGAGAATTTGATGAGTTATGCTTTGTAGAGTATTTGTCAATCTGACTGTCCAGGACATCCACTTTGCTGCTGCATAGTTTATCTCTAATGCCAAGTCCTGGGTGGACTGGGGACCATGGGGGGCACTGTATCCAGCATGTTAATGGAGTGTAGCCCCCACATCTGCAGGGAGGGAGAGTCTAGTGGCCACCTCATTGTGCCTTCCTGTCCTTGCTCTTGGAATATATTCTCTTTGGTCAGTTTCCAGTCTCTTCCTCAGCTGGGGGTTGATACTGTGGGAGACGGGGAAGTATAAGAAGTATCCTTTTCCCGAGATACTGGACTTACGGAGATCTAAGACATCTGACCCAGGAAGAGAAGGAAAATGTGCTGGTGTGAATCTGGGGTTCCCAGAACCCAGGTTCTTAGAAATAGTGAAAAGAGCTCTCACCCCTGTAATCTCTGAGTTTTAGCAATCTGCCAGGATTTTTTGACTCACCCCAAATCTAGCCTTTCACCTAGAATCAGTTTTCTTTGAACACTATGCCTTGAGAGATAACCCCTTTTTTTCTGGTTTAACACTTTATTCATTTGTTCCTTGAGTCACTCATGGGGCTGGGCCAGTTGTGGAGGAGACCCTGGTAAATTGCCCAAACTACTTGCAGCTGATGGTTCTTTTTCTGGTTTGGCCCAAAACAAGTCAAATCTCTATTTTTATATATTTGATGTCATATATTATCTTTCTAAATCTTTTCCTTTTTAGACTCATTTGTTTCCGATTCAGATCACTTAATATATGGCATGATTTCCCTACTCTGCCGTGCTGATTACTTTGCTGGGAAGAAGCTCAGCCTGGGAATCTCCTGCTTAAAATACAGCACAAAGATTTAGTCTGTTATTTACTAATGTACCAAAGGCTGGTTCAGGTTTTCAAGGAAATTTTTCAAATGGACCATTATCCACCCATTTTTCTTCTATCTCATAGTTATGTGATTGTCTTTGTGAACCTACATATGTCAACTTATGTGAAAATTATTTTAAATAACTTCATTTCACCTAGCCTCTGAAGTGTCAATATTTCTTTATTTGCCAATTAGAAATATTCATGCCGTTTATAATTTTGATGAGACTGAATAAGAAAAGGCAAAGACAGCATCCTCTAGCTCTCCACTACAAATTTTGCTCTGCAATTAATACACAGGTAATAACATGCTGTGGCTTTTGGATTCAATCAGCTGATTCTTCCTATGAGTCAGAGACTGGAGTCACTACCCAAGTTTGAAACTCATAACTTATTAGCAGAGCAATATTGGGAAAGTTCTAGAACATCTCTGAACCTCAGTTTTACCAACTGTAAAGAGGAGAAATATCTACCGATGAGAAAGGAAGTGAGGAATTAAAAAGGATAAATTATGTAAAAGGTTTATTCTTTTGAAAACCCAGGGTAAGCATTTAATAAATGTCAGTTACTTTGCTATTTCATTTCTCCATCATGTTCACTAGACATCACAAACACTGAATTTTCATTATCCTACAATATTTTGCTATCTTTGGTCTTTGGGAATGTTCCTCATTTTTGAACACTTCTGAAGAATTCACTGGCAAGAGTCTTAAATGAGCCTAGAGACTTGTTTGAAATAGCAACTGAGAGCGATTTTGACTTCCTATAGAGCACTAGATTAACCTAGTAACAAATACAAATTATATCATTAATTTGGTTGTGGGGCAGAGGGAAGGCCAATATTCTTCCTAAGAGCTGAAAATCAAACTGGAAAGTTAGACAATAGTTTTAAAAAATTTAAGTAGATATGCAGAAATCGACAGGATAATTTTTATTAAATTACATTACAGAATACTCTGCACGACTCAGGAATTGCTGTTTGGAGGGGTAGCTTTCACCTTGGACCTCATTAATTCAACAGCATCCTAATGATTAAGAGGTTCTGGGGTCAGACTGTGTGATTCAACTTACTAGTTGAATAAGGACACAGTTGAAAGCGTGGATGGAGTGCCAGCTTGTTCATCATGTAAATGGTGTCAAGAACCTGCAGTGATTTGAAGATCTAGAAGAAAAGAGACCTAACATACTAATTGTGGTTCCTAGTCATAGTACAGTATGCAGTTAATGGTAGCATGATTTAATTACGCTATGAGAAAATTTCACAAGGAACTGCCCACAAAACATCCCTCGTTTGTAATTAAAGTTATAACTGGTGCCTTTCCACAATGCTTGCTTCTTTTCTGGTCAAGGGAATAGCACTGTGATTGAATGACAAAATGAGAACTTTGTCAGAAACCTGCAGTCTTCTCCTTCACTGGCCTTCAAATTTTGAGCTGCACATCTAACTCTTGAGCTGGGAAAACATGTCCCACACATGACACTGTTGTCAAACAGAGGAGACAGATGTTTCTGGGCGTCCTCTCTCTGGGACTTAATAGCTCTGGAAGGTTAGCCCATATTGACTCATTAAGCGGTGTCTGCCTGGGGGTGAGTGGTGGTGAGGCTGTGTTACCCAGCAAGAAGCCAACACCAGAGCTTTACAAGGAGACGTTGCATTTGAAAGAAAGACAGGTGAGACAACACGCCACTTGCAGAAGGTCAGGGTTCCCTGGAGATGGAGCAACACACATGTTTTCTTAAAGGATTAGAAAAGAAAGCCCCTTGCTTTTTTTTTTTTTCCTGTGTGGTTTATTAGTAGGAGATCTCAGCATTCTGTCTCTATTCTCTGTCTTTAATCGATTTGCTAAAGAACATTACTGAGATTCAGTATCTGGGACGGTCAGCATCCTAAGGGGGTGCTGTAGCAGACACTGCTGGGACAATAATAAAATTCCCTGGGAAAGGAAGGGAAAAATGATGTTATTCTCTTGTTAATGGAGCATTGAAAATAGCTGGTTGTTTTCTCTTCTCTCTCTCTCTGGGGTCCCATGTAGGCAGTCATGGAAATGACAATGTTTCCATTTGATGTTCCCAGGGGAATTATTTCTAATTCATTCTGATGTGATTTGATGCCTTACTTTCTGGGTCTGGAGGTACCGAATTCACACGCTGCTCAGCTGGTGGTTCAGCAGGTGTTGGCCATCCTCTTTTGGCTTCCTTGGACTTGGAGCTGGTTTCGGTCTAAGAGTGCACAGCTGGGGAGAAAGCTTGCTGTCCTCATCAGCCACGTATGTTTATTGAGTGACTATAAAATGGTCTCTAGGGAGGTTCCCAAGACATGTTCTAAGTGAGCTAATGCTGGCTTCTGGACAACAGTAGGTAGGAAATCAGCTGCGTCAAACTTTATTCTAGACCTTTGTTAAGTTTAAGGTTTATGATAATGTGTGCCTTTCTCAAACACCACCTCTACTAATTTATCTGAAACTGCAGACTTTAATGTATCCAAAGGGAACAGGGTGCTCTCTCCCTTTGGCTTCTAGTCTGTTTCATGCAGCTATATTGGCACTTTCCACACAGAATATTTCCACCATCACAGAAAGCTCTATTGGACAGAGCTGTGTTAGACAATCATAACCCAGGGATGTTATGTGGGGCTGCAGACCTTCATCAGTTGAAGTAGGGGGCCAGTAGAATTCTTCAGGTTCTTGATGAATCTGGGGTGTTTTGGGGAGCAGACCTGGAGTTCAAGGATCCCAGTCGGGCTCTTTCTTTGTTCTTGCCTTTGGCAAGGAAAGAATTCAACACCAAAACCAAAGACATAGAGAAGCAAGAAACTTATTGATAGAAAGGAATAAAAACAGGGAAGCTCTCTGAGCAGAGAGGGGTCCTGAGTGGGTACCCAATGAAGTGGTGAGAAGCAGGTGCTTTATGGGTCTAGTGGGCAAGGTGTGGGGGTTGGTTGTTGGGTGTCTCTTGGTTTTGTCTTGCTGATTGGTAGCTTATAGGACCTCCTAGGCTACCAAGGGTCACTGAGTTTGTGGGTTCTACTACTGTGGCCCACTGAGTCTCCCAGATTACCTAGCCTACCTTTCTGAAACTAGCTTTGGCCTGTTGAATAGCATCGTGTTATTGTGCTGGTTTTCTGGACATCTACTCTTTACTGGATTGGGGGAAGGGCCACCCTCCTGGCTCAACCAATTGCTTCTCAATCAGGCTGATAAATGGATTTGGGCCTTGGAGTAACCCATTCCTAACTCTCTGCCTATATCCATTTCCTAAATTCCTCCTTCACTATAAATACACTCCCTTATCCCCTCACCCCCTTCCACTGCACCTTGCCAATGCACATCTTCTCTACTTATTCTGCTGCTTTGGGATCACCAGGAATGTTACTCAGAACCATTCCCCCAAAGCAATTTACAAATTCAGTGCAATTCCAATAAAAAATATCAATGGTGTTCTTCAAAGAAATAGAACAAATATTGTTGAAATTCATATGGAACCACAATAAAACCTTGAATGGTAAAAGCTCTCCAGACTAAAAGGGGGATGAATGGAGGTATTACCCTCCCAGACTTTGAACAATACTACAAAGCCAATATAATAAAAACAGCATGGCATTGGAATAAAAACAGACACCAGACTGGTGGAATCAAATTGGAAGTCCAGAAATAAAACCACACAAATGTCAGCTAATCTATGAAAAAGGAGCAAAGAATATACATTGGGGGCCTCCCCGGTGGTGTAGCAGTTTGAGCGCAGTGCTGTGAAGCTGTCTGCAGCCTCTGCAGCATGGGTTTGAATCCTGACAGGCCAGGGAGATACTCACATGGTACAGCAGACCTCTCCTGTTGCGCCCACTGCTCCCCTCAGCAGTATATTTTGGTTATCTGCCTGTTCTGCTCCCCGCTCTGTCTCTGGTGAGTCCTCTCACCCTCCTGCGCCTCTGGCCTGTACTACAGCTCTTGTATAAAAATAAATAAATCTGGGGCCTCCCCGGTGGTGCAGCGGTTGAGCACTGGGTTGCGAAGCTGCCTGCAGCCTCTGCAGCACTGGTTCGATTCCTGGCTGCTCCTTGGCCACTGGAGGGGGGTCCCACATGGCGTGCAGACCTCTCCTGCCGCCCGCTGCTCCCCTCAGCAGTGTATTTTGGTCCTTCTGCCTGCTCTGCTCCCTGATCTGGCTCTGGTGAATTCTCTCACCCTCCCGCGCTTCTGACTGTACCCAGTGCTTATATAAATAAGTAAATCTTTAATAAATAAATAAATAAATATTAAAAAAAAAAAGAATATACATTGGAACAAAGAATGCCTTTTCAAAAGAATAAAACTAGACCACTATCTCACACCATGTAAAAAAATCAACTCAAAATGGATAAAAGGCTTGAATATAAGACCTGACACCCTAAAATATATAGAAGAAAACATAGCAAAACACTTCATGACATAAAACCCGAGAGACATCTTTGATGATTCTACTGCAGGAGCAAGAAAAACCAAGGAGGAGATAAACAACTGGGACTACATCAAATGTGAATCCCAGGACCTCCTGGCCATCTTTATCCTTATACTTGAATTACCTTATGAGTCTACCTTTTCTTTTGTTTTTTATTTTATTTTATTTATTTTTTTAATTCCTGCACATATATTTTACATAGTTATTCATTTTTGTACATTTGTGTCCTCCTCTCAGATGTAGTCTCATAAAGTTCCCACCAGCAAGGTCACCTTTTCTTTTTAAAGGATTTCATGGGATCCATGGAACTGAAAGTCAAATATCTCATAATCCCCCATATTCTCAAGGGGAAATCAAGGTTTCACTGAATCTTTTTTGTTACTTTGCTGTCCACAAACACTATTTCCTCTTCTTTCCTTGTTGTGTCTCTGGATCTGGAGGTGAATTCTTTTGTGCTTCACTTCTGTCTCTCTGTCACAGGCTCTGTTCACTAGAATCACTCGGCTGCTAGTCTCATGTTATCAATGTAATTTAAGCAGAATTCTCCACAGCCTTCTTGCAGTCAGCACCCTTTGGATCACTCCAAGGACTTTAGCTTCACTGCCATTCACTCATCATTCTATTTTTAAAGATTTATTTTTATTTATTGATGCATAAAAGAACTGGGGTACAGGCCAGAGTTGTGGGGGGGGGAACATGAGAGGATTGACCAGAGACAGAGTGGGGAGCAGAAGAAGCAGATCTACTGAAATTCACTGCTGAGGGGAGCAGCAGGCGAGACAGGAGGGGTCTACTGTGCCATGAGGGTCAGCTCCCTGGCTGGGGATCGAACTCAGGTTGCAGTGGCTGGTGATAGCTTGATAGCGCTGAGACTTTAACCCCTGTGCCACCAGGGAGGCCCTATAATTATTGACAAGTTAAATACACATGTAAAGGATTCTGGATTTTTCCTCTCCAAATAACATGTCCTCTATCTTAACAACTGCTTCCCATAGTCAGGCACAGCCCAGTAGAGCTTGCTTTTTTAACCTTTCACTTGAACCTTGCCAGAATCTTAATTCAAGCCCCTGACCATCTTTTTAATCTTTAGATCCCACTTCCTGTAAGAGCCAGGACCTTCAGTCTAGTGTCTCAGCTAGTCAGACATCAAAAGCGATGCCTGCGGAATTAGAGGGAGGTATTCTCTCTGGGGGCTGCAGTCTCCTGCAAGCGCTCATAATTTGGGACACAGACTAGATTTCAACCCTCACATATTCCTTTCTGCTGGGCACATTCCCCCCCCCCCCCAGGGCAATTTGCCTATATTTATTTATTTTTTTAATCTGTTTATTTTTTAAAAATGTGTATATAAACAGAATATCATTGTTCACTTTTGTACAATGTTTGATTTCTCCTCTCAGGTGTATCCCCTATAAAATTCCCACCTCCAATTCACCTGTGAACCATCACTATAGCCCCTTGTGCGCTTCCTGACCCTGTTTTAATCCCTTCCCCTCCACTGCAGAATGTCTCAGATTTATAGTTTGGGCACATTTTGCATGCACTCACTTCACAAGGACACATCACAACCCAGCTTCAGTCTATTCATTCCATCACATTGTAACTAACTGTTCCCTACCGCTATCCCCATGATCTCACACCTATCTTTGCTCACTTTAAATCACATGACCAATCATTGTTCTCATGGACCCTTTGCATACAACCTCAGCTCCCTTGCACCTCCTTTGTTTCATTGCACATTTTTGGCTAAATTTGAACTCTGGTTAAATTCAACTCATTTTTTTCTCCTTGCCCTATAGCTCTGCTATGAACATGGTTAAGGAAAAACAAAACAAATTGTGCTGCTTGTTCTCACTTAATCTTAGATATGTGGGAAGGCACAAATAGATTAGATAAAGAGATGAAAAGAGGTAGAGTCATCAGGGAGCACACAGTCAGTCTTCATCCTCATCATTTTTGTGCTCTGCTCACATGATGTCATTTCCCATTACACTTTCCACATGGGTCATGTAAAGTTAAAACATCAGCCCCTTTATAGGAATCTCAGCTCTGCCACTCATTTGCTGTGTGATTGCAGGCAATCTCTCCCCCCCCCCGTTTTCTCACCTTTAGACTAAAGATAATAATTGCAGTGTCATGCTAAGGATTAAATGATGTGTAGGAAGGAATTTGTTATCTTTCCTGACACATTAAATGCTCAACAAATACCAGCTCTTGGCTGTGTTGTGGGGGTGCAGGATGTGGGGGAGGCATCCTGGGAGAGTAGGCATGAGCCAAGCTGTGGAGCTGGCCCAACTGTTCACATTCAAGTTTTTCTAAAATTGGAGTTTATCAGAGAGCAGCCCGTGCAATCATCGCCTTTAACTCAGTTCTGCCTTTTCTTTACCAAGATCAAGGAAAGATTTTAGCAAGGATTGTCATATTTAGAGTTTCTTGAGATGTGCTTCTTTTTATAATTCTTATCCTCCACAAATTCATTTCTCTAATTTTTAAGCATCCTATTTAGAACCTAGGAGAATATATATTCATTTATGTGTTTTGCTCAATTTTAAGATAACACTGTCATTGTCTTCTAGGATTCTAGTCACTTCCATATCACTAACAAGTTCTTGTTAATGGAATTACACTCGGAGCAGCAAATCCACTTGTTTCCCCCTCTACCCATTAAGCTTCCAACAATGAGACTAATGTCATTGATGGATTACAGGGCAACTGTGAAAAGCTTTCTAAACTGACCATTTTTAAAAAGATTTATTTATTTATGCATACAAGAACTGGGGTGTAGGCCAGAGGTGTAGGGGATGAGAGGAGTCACCAGAGACAGAGTGGGGAGCAGAACAGGCAGACTGACTGAAATCCACTGCTGTGGGGAGCAGCAGGCAAGACAGGAGAGGTCTGCTGTGCCATTTGGGTCAGCTCCCTGGCCTGGGATTGAAACTCATGCTGTAGTGGCTGGCAATAGCTTGATAGTGCTGCGTCTTTAACCCCTGCGCCACAAGGGAGGCCCTAAACTGCCCCTTTTTAAAATGAATTTATTTTTCAATTTTTCTTACATTGTTGTTCATCTTTGTACAATATTTGATTTCTCTCCTGAAGTGTAGTTTCCATAATTTTCCCACCACAACAGCACCCTGAACTGTCACCATAATCCCTTGCCCTCTTCCCTCCCCTGTTTTGACTAGTCTCCCTCCCCCTCCCCTGCTGGATGACTCAGATCTATGTTTGCCTTCAAGTTTTCTCTTTTTTCCTGGTCCTTTGTTTGGTTTCCCTATATTCCTCCTATAAAGGAAACCATCTGATACTGTTTTTCCTTCTGACTTATTTCATTTAGCATAATCCCTTCTAGCTCTATCCTTGTTGTTGCAAAAGGCATGAGTTTATCTTTTTTGATCACTGAGCAGTATTCTATTATGTTTATAGACCACATCTTCTTGATCCATTTGTCTGTTTTGGGGTATCTATGTTATTTCCATATCCTGGCTATTGTAAACCATGCTGCAGTAAACATAGGAGAGCAAGTTGCTCTTTTAACTAGTGTTTTTGTGTCCTTTGGGTAGATTCCCAGGAGTGGAATTATCTACCATGTGATCTTTTAACCTAATGTTCCCTCAAGTCAGATTTGACCAGTTTTAATACAATCCTGAGAATACCGGTAAGCTTATTATTCAATACCACCCACTCTTACCCTCATACATTCTTAAGTGTTGTCCAAACTGATCTGCTGTCCTGATTTCAGAAGGCACTCCATGAATGGAAGAATCCCTTAGGGGACAGAAGTGAGAGTTAAATCCTATACTAAATACACAAGCTCATCTTTTTAGAATCCTGCAGAGCAGAAAGTGGAATTTTGCCAACACTTCACGTGGACCAGGAAAACTTTCACATGGACTAAATATCTTTATAATAACTCACTAGAAAACTCTAGAGGGAGGAGACCACCCTCATCCTTGTCATGGTCCAAATCTTAAGTGTGCAAAATACAAAAAAATAGTTAGACATAGAGAAAACATTTTGAATATGATTTTTAAATTATTATCCTACATAAAAGTGCTACAGTTGGGTGGTAACATAATTGTTGCAACTGATAAAGGTCTTTTCAACTGTGGAATATAACATACTTTGTTATATATAATGTGTCCTAGCATGTCACAGTTTTGGAAGTGAACATGCTTGTTAATTAGCTTGAATTTACTTCACTTATGAAACAAAAACCTTTAATTCAGTATTTTGCCAGATAGAACAGTGTCCTTCCTCCCACAGAAAAAATAAATACTAATTGAATTGACAGTTTTTCTTCTAATGAATTAAGAACTTGTTAACTCCTCCTCCTCAAATCTGTCACCTATTAAAAATGTAATTCTTAAGTATCCATTCTCATTCCCTTTCTCCCACATTCATCCAGCTTTTGAAAACAAACCAAAAAAAAAAAAAAAAGACATGGGAATTTTGAAGTTGTTTTGCTCTATCACTTTTGAACCTTCCTTAAAAACAAAGGTGGTAGAGCAAAACAACTTAAAAATCAACTCATTTTTTCCAGAAAATTCTTTCAGCAGTGCCTATGTTGGGTAGGTCAAGCCATAGGAAGAAGTCAGGTTTATGAAATCAGGATGCTTTTCTGAGATCTGAGAATTTTTTTAAAAGATGTATTTATTTATGCATACAAGAACTGGGGTACAGGCCAGAGGAGTGGGGGGTGAGAGGGTTCACCAGAGACAGAGTGGGGAACAGAACAGGAGGATTGACTGAAATCCACTGCTGAGGGGAGCAGCGGGAGAGTCAGGAGAGGACTGCTGCCCCATGTGGGTATCTCCCTGGCCGGGGATCGAACTCATGCTGCAGTGGTTGCAGATAGCTTCATAGATTGTGTCTTAACCCCTTACACCACCAGGGAGGCCCAGATTTGAGGATATTAAAAGTACCATTAACTCCCTGCTCACTCAAATGTGTTAGTATATAGGGTAAATTTCTTTACTTCTATTTTTCTGGCACCAATAGGGGAAATGGCCTTTTCTTCTTTTCATTTCAAGCTCAAAGGTGAACTACTGTGATTTCAACACCTGCCAATGGGTTGCACTTTTTGAAAGGCTTATCAAAAATATGTGGAAAATGGTGGGATCTTCTGTATTGAAAAAGTGACTTTTATCTACTCTTCCATTCTATGCATCCCCAAAGTGCTTAAGAATTCTTACACTCAACTGAACTCTAAAATGTGCCTTGCTTTGCTCCTTCATGATCTACTGTCTTATCTCCTCAACTGTATTGCCTCATCTCAATTTGTGGGAAAAGACTAAATCTTAAGGATCTTCTGTAGAGGCAGATAGTTTTAATGAGAGTTTGTCAAAATATTGTCCTCAACATCCTTTGTCAGAAACATCTGGAACATTTAATTAAGTGCAGATTCTTAAGTTCCATCCATCTTACCAGGTTGGTTATATCAAGGATCAGGAATACAGATATGCAGATTTTATTAATCGATCAAGTGATGCCTTTATACTCCAAATTTTGAGAACCACAGCCTCAGAGACAGAGGAAGACATTTGATGACTGGTCTGGACAACTTCCCATTAATTCCTGTCAGAACAAGTTCTTGAGAGCCGCAGGGACAAGCATGGCAGGCTTAGGGTAGACTCTCTACCTCCATTCCTTAAAGGTACTAATCATGAGCTTACTCTGCTGGTTATGGGCCTGTGATCGGGAGTTAGATAGAATAGTCTCTTCCCCTGTGATTCATCAAGTCCAGTCATAAAACTGAAGGAAGCTGGAAATAATATACTTTCAGCATCTTAGCTTAATTTCCTTTTTCATTCCTTAGGTACAAAGTACCTGAGTATCATCTATTAGCCAGATTGTTCTATGATGAACAAGTCAGATAAGGTCCTCTCCCTTCTTCTAGAGCTTCCATTTCAGCAAGGAGAAAAAGGAAATAAATAAGTAAACCAAAAACCTCCAAGTTAACTATAGGTTGTGGAAATTGCAAGTAAATAAAGTAGTGTGTGAAAAGACAGACTTCAACGGGTGAGGGCTGGGTAAAATGGCTCCTTCAGGTGACATTCGAGCTGCAGTTGGAGGGATGAATGTCTTTGAGCCACAAATGGAGTTGGGGCAGACGGTGAACTGTTTGAAACTGACATGCACAAGAGTGACAATGATGGCCATGGTCAAACATCTTCCATGCGTTTCTGCATTCAGTCTTAGAAGGAGACCTAGGAGATAGATGGTATTGTGCCCACTCAGATGAGGAAACCTGAGGAAGCATGGAGATGTTAAGGGGCATGCTCAGGCTAACACTGCCAGCACGTGTTGGAGCGCTGTGGGATGGCAATGCCCACAGGCATTCTGTGACATCCCTCTTTGGTGATGTGAGGCTACTTCTGCAGAGGAAGCATGGTGAGATCAAAGGGTGCAGACTTGTTAAGTTGATGAAGATGAAGTCTGAAAGTAATGACTCAACATGGTTAAGCATCCGCTCTCTGCAAGGCACTACGTACAGAGCACCCTGTATTCGTTAGCTTTTGTGAGCCTCAAAATAATCCTAGGAGATAAAGATGAGGAAGCTGGAGTTTAATGAAGTGAAGCAACTAGGCCAAGTCTCGTTCATTGATTCTACCCAAATGGAAGAACCAGATTCACACTTACTAACTCTGCTGCTGACTTTTAACTCTCTCCTTTCTTCTTTCCTGATGAAGGACACTTCCATCCTTGTCAGGGGCTTAGACACAGTTAGATGTGGTAAATCTCACAATAATCAACCTGCACCCCTTCCCACTATAGTTTCTTATCTTCGTGCCTGGTTGTTGGTATCCCTGACCTTCGCTTCCTGCCTTTTGGGACACTGCTATAGTGTGCTTTTCCTTTGCAATACTGATATATGAGAGCTGACAGTTATTGGCAAGCACCTGGGCATGCTACGGGAGAATTTGTCACATTTTTCTATCTTTAGAATGCTGTCAAGCCAGCATCAGATCACCTTCAATCACTAACAAGCCAATATGGGGTTGTCTGTCACCATCTTTCCTTCAGTGGGGGATGGCTAGAAGCAGGACATAGAGAAATACATTCTGGTGAGAAGTGGGCTCAGGCCTTATTTACAAAGTGAGTTTGGAGGTGAAAGGCAGAGGATGAAGGCATGCACTGACTCCTTGCTCTTCTAGCCCATACTATTTTTTTTTTTTTTTTATAAAAGTGAACTTTCACTTTTTCTTTTTTTTTAAGATTTATTTATTTATTTCTACAAGCACTGGGCACAGTCAGAAGCGCGGGAGGGTGAGAGAATTCACCAGAGCCAGAGTGGGGATCAGAACAGGCAGACTGACAAAATACACTGCTGAGGGGAGCAGCGGGCATGGCAGGAGAGGTCTGTCGTGCCATGTGGAACCCTCGCTGGTGGCTGGGGATCGAATCACCACTGCCAAGGCTGTGGGCAGCTTCGCAGCCCAGCGCTCAACTGCTGTGCCACTAGGGGAGGCCCTGAACTTTCACTTCTACAAATCTCCCTTTCTGTCACTATCAGAGGTAGCAAGTTGAATATTATTTTATTTTTGCTATCTAATGTCTATTCTTATCTTTAAATCACAATGACAGTCTTTGTAATGAATTCAGATTCCAGCATTGCATTTCAGCCTCTAATTGTTGCTGTTGTCTGATACTTGGGCATAAAGGTTCTACAGATTCTTTCAAATTGGAGGATAGGTCTCCTCTTTGGGTTTCCAAATTGCAACTTTGAGTATAATCTTTTCTTATTAGCTCAGGCTTTGTTGATGCTTTAGACAGCAGCTACCAAAAATCAACCAGCTTTATGCATTGACTTTTTTTTAGCATCTTTTTTGGCAAGCGTCAGTGTGCTCACATAACCATAATATACAAGGGGACTTACTTCCTGTTCATAGAAAAACTAAAGAGCAGGCTAACAGGTTTGCTGCTTGCTAATACGGAATAATCTCTGATAACTATAATTAACTTGTATGCTCCTGTCATAGGTTGACTCACCAGAACATTCACACCCTGCAGGATTGATATTCCTCTTAGAGATGTGAGCAGATGCTTCCAACAACTGTCTCGAGCAGCCTATATTACAGTCTCGGCTTTGTATGCATTTATCCTTGGCAGGAGCACCATCTATTTTAAGAAGGCATTTTGGCACCTTACCTCTTGACTACAGTGTCTCCAAAAATCCCTCAGAGAAGAGACTGGTCCTTTTTCCCAGGCAATAGTCAACCCTAGAATATTTTGTGGCTGCAGTTAATGCAAGACCGAAGTAGCTGATCAGCCCTGGGTTTAATACTTGGGTTCAAGGGAGATTCCTGTCCATTCACTGACAGCTTTTTCCCAACCCTCCTCTTTGCAGACAGTCTGGTTATGGGAAAGGGCTAGACTAGTGTGCTTGGGAATTCACATCACAGCATCACTTGATCAGAACTGGCATCTCACTGGGCTTCATGTTTGAGCTCTTCTGAGGATCCTTTAAGAGGAAAATTTGGTTCCTGGAAATCCTGGGAAGCCGTGTGGCTCCTCAGGGAAAGCTGTTCCTCCTTTGCATGGTGTAGGAATGAATTAGGGAAAAGATCTGCTGTTTCCTTTTGTGGCAAAGGCAGGGATTATGATGATAAGACCTTGAGCAAATGAAACAACATGCAAATAAACATGCATAGAAACAAAAAGTAAGGAATTTATGTGAAACTAGGCTACGGTTTGTTTTCTAGATCTGAGCCAGATAGAGTTGTATCAGAAACAACTAACCTAATTCAAGGAGAATAAGTTAGAGAAGTTTAAATAGGAATTAGCAGCAAGGAAGTATTTAACGGAGGTGTTTAGTGGAATGTACTTCAGGGACAATGTCATGGTCATTTTTTTGAAATCATCTTTTGGTTTCTTAGCAGTCCATCTTCTCCATACTCTCAACTTTAACCCCACAGCACCCGCACCACTCTGGAATATAGAGAAAATATAATCTGCTGTTTCATGCTAATGACATTTACCAAAAACACAAAGTGCTTTAGAGGAGCAAGAAGTCTATTGTTAATGCTATTTATGTTAAACATTTAAAAATTAAAGAATAACAACTGTCAAGTTTTCTCATAAAACAATGTTTGATTTGTTTTCAGGCATCTTGGGAAAGCCTTAACATGTCTTTATTAAATTTTTCATAATCCTTTTTTGTTGGACTTATGAATTTCCCCCAAACGGTTTCTTCTAAGTCAGTCTTTAGGTGTGGTATGAATTCATAAATTTCTCTAGCATTATCTTAAGAGAAGGCAGATCTCACCACAAAAATGTCTTCTGAGTATGGAGTCTATGCAAACTGTTAGGGGTAAGATCAATCGCCTTGGCAAAAAACCAAAACAAAGACCAGAAATGAATATTATTTCACGGGTCACGTTATTTTTTTGTAGTTATCAAATATAACAGATGAGATTTGTTGTGAGTCTTTGCTGGTGCCAGCAAGACTGGAGATAAAAACAGATTTTCCTAGACCTGGAAAATTTTGGCAATGTCTCCCAAGCAACCACATAAAGACCTCCATGTATAGTCAGCTCAAATTTTCTAAGAGAGATAATCTTTTCCAAGATTTAGAAAACAATGGGTGCCTCTCTGGTGGCATAGGGATAAAGTCTCAGTGCTGTTACCACTAGGGACTGAGTTCAATCTCTGGCTAGGAGCTTACCCACATGAGGTACAACAGACCTCTCCTGTCTTACCTGATGCTCCCCTTAGCAGTGTATTTCAGTGTTCTGCTCCCCACTGTATCTCTGGTAAATCCTCTGTGCCCCCATACCTCTCTGGCCTTCACACCAGTTCTTTTAAGCAAAAAAAAAAAAAAAAAAAAAAAAAAAAAGAACTCCTCAAAAAAGATTAAGAAAATGACAGAGGAGAGCATTTCATTTCCTAGATTTAAATGATTTGCTGACATTAACTTCTACCAAGTGCCATTAACTCTCTCCTTCCCTGAAATTGCTCTGGACATCTTCCCTTTATGCTGGACACATACACTGCCTCCTATCCAGGGGGCTGGAGAAGGTGAAACAATTGTTTCTGGATAAAATGTTCCATAATGCTATTTTGTGAATTTGAAAATTTCAGCGAACAGCAAATGCCATTAACAGGGAAGCTTAATAGCATCACTGGCAGCTAAGGCTGCAAGGACAAGTCAGCAGGCAGCAGGGTGGAGACTTGGCAAAATGCCTTCTGTCTGTTGACTGCAGAAACAATCTCCACGCTTTGCTCTGTGTGCCCTGGAGGGGGGGGGTGTGTTAAAAATCCATCAACCTGAAAATTGCAGCACTGGAGCCTATCTTAGGGCAATTTTTTGGGAAGTTATATCAAATAAGTTTCAAAAGAAGTAAAAGAAGTGATAGCATTAAATTAGGGGGAAGGAGTAAGAACTCACTGACTGGTAGTCTTCATAAAACTAATGTGATTGCTTTTTAAGGTCTTTGCAATTATACTTCAAAGCCAGGGAGCATCTTCAAAATTTCCCCATTTTCTTTTAATCATTAATGATCATCTCTGTTTGTTATTTTTTAAAAGTGCAGCATTTTCCATAGAGAATGAATAGCAATTTTTATTAGCAGATAAGCAGAGCCCTTACTTGAAGACAGAGCAGTTTCTAGGAGGGATAACCCATTGTTACTTTAATTACAATATTTGCAGTTAAATTGCTTTGATTGTTAGTCCACTGCAAAATAGAGTACAATTTACATTTTTCTTCAGTTTCAGAACTTACCCAAAGCGTATTTTAAATGATAGCAAAAATTATAAACCAACATTTTTACCTCCAGAAATTCCCAATCAGTTTTCTACTGATTAAATAGCATCATGAAAAAACAGTATATCTGAGTAGAAAAAGGAATATCTGGAATACAATTACTTGAAAACATTCTACTTTGCATTTATAATACATTTCAGAATGCAGAAGGAATATTTTATGCAGGGTTCATTTTTGACTTGAAGACAGTTTTATATTGAAAAGCCTCTCCTCGATGTGTTCTCAAAAAGAATACATTCCGCCATCCATTGTTTTCATGTCCAAGCTGCTGTCAGAAGAGTCTACAGTGACCCTCTACGAGGAGGCATTTTCCTATTTGCCAGAAAATTAGAATCTTTATGTGGATGGGGGATGCTAAGATGACCTTTGACCCTTCATCTGGTTAAGTAAACACATGGCATATTTTTTGAGTTTTCCTATGAAAACGAAAGCATGACTTGTCTCTCCAAACTCCAAAGGTGGAAAATTCAGAATGAAATATTGATTGAACATCAAGTCTATGCTACGGACTCCCCTTGCATTATCTTTTATTTTCATAGAAGCAAAATGTGTGGGAGAGGTGAAGGAAGGCAGAAACATCTCGATCAAGTGATATTTGTCATGCTTTTTGTCTCCTTGGGTGACCCATGCTGGATTCTGCTCTCATCCCATCTCCTCCCTGCTCTCTCTTCTCCCCAAGTGCTAGTGGAGGAAGTTGTGATTCACTGTTTTTGGCAGGAGGCTAACTGAGCTTCCACTGAGCAAACACTGAATGCTCTAGCACTTTCTATGAACAGCCCTAAGAAACCTCCTGCCAACTTCTGACTGAAGTAGCTTCACTGCTACCCTTCAGCCACATTGAGCCCTCTGTTAAAGGGCTACAGGTAAAGGTAGCCACGTTTATAGTTACACAAGAGCAGGGCTGACGGACATTTCAGGTCAAATAGTGCAACCCATTTTAGAGTGTCCCCAAGTTCTGGGACAAGTAGGGGAAGGAGGGACAGCTACGTTCCTTCCAGCTTTTTTAAATATATTATATATTTATATATTGTTTTATATTTTAATATATTTATTTTCATATTTATATTTTAATATATTATATTCTGGGGTAACCACTATTTATATACTATATTTATTTATTAAAGATTTACTTTAGGGCCTCCCAGGTGGCGCAGCGGTTGAGCGCTGGGTTGCGAAGCTGCCCGCAGCCTCTGCGGCGCCGGTTCGATCCCCGGCTGCTCCCCGGCCACCGGCGGAGGATCCCACATGGCGCGCAGACCTCTCCTGCCGCCCGCTGCTCCCCTCAGCAGTGTACTTCGGTCCTTCTGCCTGCTCTGCTCCCCGCTCTGGCTCTGGTGAATTCTCTCACCCTCCCGCGCTTCTGACTGTACCCAGTGCTTGTATAAACAAAACAAACAAACAAATAAAATAAATTAAAAAAAATGCCTCTATAAAAAAAAAAGATTTACTTTATTTATTTATGCATACAAGAGCTGGGGTGTAGGCCAGAGGTGTGGCAGATAAGAGGAGTCACCAGAGACAGAGTGGGGAGTAGGCGGATCAGCTGAAATCCACTGCTGAGGGGAGCAGTAGGTGAGACAGGAGAGGTCTACTGTGACATGTGGGTCAGCTCCCTGGCCAGGGATTGAACTCATGATGCAATGGCTGCTGATAGCTTCATACTGAAGAGAGTTAACCCCTTGCCCCACCAGGGAGACCCTATATATTTATTTTAATATATTATGTATTATTTATACATTATTGTTTTATGTGTAGATCTAGCAATATTTCTTTAGGGAATAAAATATCCTGTCATTTTTTCCCACTAAATTATTTGAGAGCCAGGCGCTCAGGCAAGATGGCTGCCCAGGAAAGAGGCTGGGTTCACCTCCTCAGAACTAAATTGAGTGAAGGAAGTCAAAACACTGAGGGAAACACCAACAGCTCACACTTGGAGCAATAGTTGGGCAGAAGCGGGTAGAAAAAACTTAAGATGAGCTTTGTTTAGAACCTAACAGGGCAGTGCACCCCACGAGAGAGCCCACTGGGCAGACCCATTAAAGCTGTTGACAAGAAGAGGCACTGCCATGGATCTGGGGGTGCCAAGTGGGCACTGGGAAGGAGGGAGCGCTCCTGGAGAATTGCAGGGAGCGGGGTGCAGAGCAAGGATTGTGCTTGAGCCTGAAACTCAGTACAGAACTGGGGGAGCCTGAATCATTAGGTTAGAGCACCTGGATTTTATAGAAGTGGTCACACTAGAAGTTCAGGCTGAGATATTCAAATATTCAAGAACCACTGATTTTTTCCTTATGCAGATGAGGAAGGGGGCCCAGAGAGACCTGTGTCTTAATTCAATGCTGCTTGCAAATAACAGAGATTTTACCCAGGCTTAAATTCTTGGCTTTGATAGTGGAGGATAGTGAATGTCTTATGTTTTTCTTGAAATTGCATCCATAAAAAGAGCATCTACGTAGCCTGTTTCTATGTCATTGTTTTACTTTTGCAAACATACACCCTCAGCATGTGTGAGTGTGGGATGTGTGAGTGTGGATTGTGTGTGTGTGTGCGCACACACGTGCATGTGTTCTCACTTTCTTGCATCAGGCTGTGGGAGCTCGTTAATACAACAGGTCTGTGGAACTTGGGGATCAAGCCAGTCCCCTCAGTAGCTGAGCAGAAATGCTTGGAATGCACCCTCAAGCTTTCCATGACACAGCAGGCGCTACTTGCTACAAGAGCAGATGATAAATATAATCCTGGGCCCTTGGCAATCTATTTCCACCAGCATTTCTTAGATACTAGTGTTGGTTGAAGTAGGTTGCATATACGGGAGAGACCATTATCTATTGAGGATGCTCTGTCCTGGGTGTGGTACCCAGTCCTGCTAGTGCCCATCACACCAAGGTGATAAGGGTGGGCAAAGAGCCCTGTTTCCATGGGCACACTATCTCCTGATCAAAATTAGCTCTTTCTGCCTTTTCCTGAGGTCACACAATGCTAACCCTAGGTATCCAGTTCCCTCCTGTGTATTGTATTCTGTTCAGTTTGGTCCAACAGACATTTCTGAATGTCTGCTCTGTACCACGCCCCGACTATGAACCATATGTAAAGGTAATGCTTCCCTGAGTTAAGTCAGGCCATGCCGTTCATATTTCTTTCTAAAAGATTATTTTAAAAACAGGTTTAAATATGGGTTGAGAACTTAATGTCCATCAGACACTTGTAAAAGAACCAAGTGGGGAGCTGGGGAAACTCTTCCAAAGGGCTGGCTAACTCCAGTCTGTCATTTGCCAGATCTTCTAAATCTAGGGAAGCAAGGAATCTGGATTTTCAAAATGTTGCATATCTGAGTTTTTAAATGTTGGCCACTGAGTCAAAAACATTTAAATCCCACATCTGTGAGCTGTATCCTGTTTCCAGAAAACCCAATTAAGGACCAGTACTTTAAATTAACCCTTGGAAATGATCACTAGGCTTGTTGCTGTCTGGCTGGGGAGCACATAGTCCCGAGTCCGTGATGCTGGAATTGTGCACTGCACATATGGTTTTCTAGAAGTATTGTGGCAGCCAGTGACTATTCATCATTAGCAGTAGTTTTACCACCACCATTGTGCAAACTTGTGGAGCAGTTAGTAGCAAACCTGCAACAGTAATTGAGGGGCTGCTTTGGAAAATGATGATCTAGAATTAGATTTCACTCACATACTCAAAAGCAATTATAATTAGTTCCTCAAAAAAAAAAAAAGCAATTACAAGCAGTGTGCGAGAAATATGATTACAGTATGGTCAGTTGCAATATTTTAAAAGAGTTTTTGATTTTCTGTAGTCTGAAGAACTCAGTACCTTGCACACTATGAAGCCATGGTGTAGTTGATGATAAAAAATATGTTTTGGCTACTTGGTTTCATGGAAACGCTTGATTTCTATGGCTACTTGCTCTAGCCAGTGCTTCTGTGTCATATATAATCATAAGCACTTATTTTCCATATAATTGCATACTCAAGATGAAATTTAAGAGATTATTCTGGGACAATAAGAATATACTTTTTAATGAAAATGATTTGAGGTGATCATGTGTGTGTTACTTCTAACAAATCCATGTAACCTAGTGTTGATTGAATGTGTTCCCCTCAAATTCATATGAGGATTTTTAGGAGGTAGAGTATGTGGGAGGTGGCTAGGATAAATGTGAGGTCCTCAGGAATGGAATTAGTGCTCTGATAGAAGACACCTTAAACACTCCCTCACCTCTTCTACAATGTAAGATACAACGAAAATATGGCCATTTATAAACCTGGTGTCTCACAGATACCAAATCTGCATGTTGCTCTTGAATGTCCAGCCTCCAGAACTGTGAAAAATAAATTTCTGTTGTTCACAAAGCTCTCAGGCTATGGTATTTTGCTACTGAAGACCAAACCGATGCAGAGAGCCTTTAAAATTAAAATTCACAAGTCAAAACCCTCTGTTAATCAACAGAATCAGTATTTAGAGTCAGGAGAAATTTTAGAGATGATATTCCCAGCTCTAGTCTTTCTGAGGGGTCAGCAAAGGAACCAGAGAGGTCAAGTGATTAATGTAGGGTCACACAGCCAAACAGACCTAGAATCCAAGTCTCCAGCATCAGGTATAAGAAATTGTGATGTTTCTAGATTTAATCTATGTAGATGCTAATACATACCAGTAATCTAACATCTATGACATGTATTTGGAATTTTGCGGAAGCAAGGATTTCAATGTGCTTGTAGTGATGGCTGATACCCAGAAATGAATCACCTCACTGGTGAATGAGCCTGATCTACCACTCTGTAGCTAATCTCAACCCAGCGTGGTATTTTCTGTTCTAAAGGAGTCATTTAAATTGCTTGGTTATTTTTTATTGCCTGACTTCTGTAGCAGGCTCTTAATAAAATGTTCTTTAAAATGAAGGAGTGAATGAATAACTACTTTTTATAGAAAAATTTTATATGCTTCAGAGGCCTTTGCAAATATGAGTAGTCAAAAATTCTGATGATGTTAGCCTTTGTGAATGTTGAGGGTCATCTGTAGTTTTTATTAATAGAAGAGATTCTCAGATAAGGAGGTTGAGCCGCCAGTGGTTTCTCCCAAGGAAATTTGAACCAGGCTCATAATTTTGTGGGGTTAAAAGGTAAGAATAAAACAGAGACTTAAAAATATTGAGTCAAATTTCTTTAGTTCTAAAACGAGTCCCTGCGATTAAGCTGGGACCTTTGAAAACTGTAGAGGCACTTTCCAGTAATCTGTGTCCTGTTCAATAAATGATTGCTTTGGGGATAAAAAAATTTCATGCCTAGATGCTGAGTGGTATAATGTGTTCAAGACTCCCTTTTTTGGATATATGGTTGACTTCAGTATGGCAGTTAGTCTTCTTATTTTTTTTAAAAAGATTTTATTTATTTATTTTTGCATAGAAGACCTGGGGTATGGGCCAGAGGTGCAGGGGGTGATAGGACTCACCAGAGACAGAGTGGGGAGCAGGACAGGAAGATCTACTGAAACACACTGTGGAGGGGAGCAGCAGGAGACACAGGACAGGACAGGTCTGTTGTGCCATATGTGGGTCAGTTTCCTGACTGGGAGTCAAACTCAGGCCTTAGTGGTAACAGTGCTGACACTTAACCCCTAAGCCACCAGGGAGGTTTAGGCAGAGAGTCTTTCTATTTCTTGGTTTCCTCATCTATAAAATTGACAATGATACCTCGTGCTAAAGGGCTTTGGGAAGTTCACAAAGGGCCCTGTGGGAGGTTGGGGTGGGAGCTCCAGTGTTTTTTCCCAGAAAACTTTCTTTCCTATGCATTGTCACACAAAGCTATCAGGTCTGAGAGTGGCAGGGGTTATGTCTTGCTCCTTTTTGTATCCCACTCAATACATGTTTATTGAGTGATTGAAAGGCATAATATAAGAAATTATAATTTCATCTAGGAAGCTGGCTCTTTAACTTGGTGGTAGTAAGAGTTCCTTGACCTCGGGCATGCTCTTGATACAGGGCAGCAAGGACACTGGCCAAATAGTTTACCGGTCACTGAGTTCTTCACCCACGCGCACAATTGCAAGAATACTCAGACTCAGACAACAACAATGGGATTTATTTAACAAACCAGGGGAAAAAAAGAGTTACTGAGGCCAAAAATGGCTTTTACTTCATCTGAAGCAGTGTCCAGTGTTTTTCAGTCCTAAACAAAAGCAGCTAAGATGGCCTCTTCCCACCACTGAGAATGCAGAGTTCCCAAACAATAGGCCATGTGTCCAAGATGGGATCTTCCTGTCTCTGCTGACCAAGAGCAGACAGCAGCCAGACTCTAGGCCAGGCTCCACCACACCAAGACAACAGGAGACTCGTGCCTGGAGCTGTTGGGATGCCCCAGGGCAACACCAGATAAATGACACTCAAGACAGGACCTGCAGCAGTTGAACGACCTGACAAATAGTACCACTCACACAGCTCAGCTAGGTGCTGGCCTCCGGGTCTTCGCCTTCTCTGCCAGGCTGTACAGCAGCAATACCAGAAACAGTTTCAGTCGCTTGGCTAATTGCAAAGCCTCCAAACTTTTCCTCTCTAAGGTTGGCTGCTGGAGTCCTCCACCTTCAGAGGCCCACAACAGACTTCTGGAAGATCTGTGTGGTGGGGGCCAAAATTCGCTAACCTCAAATGCTGAAGACCTGAAAATGCTGAATCCCAAAGACTGAATGAATACACACCCCTTCTGCAGTCCCTTGTATTTCATATGAGCTGCCCCACCCCAAAATATGATACTTTTTAGCATTTCCCCTGAGGCTATCAATTCTCACCCACAACCACTTCCAGGGAGCACCAGCTGTAACAGTCTTCTGGCTTCAGCCACCTATTGCACTCTAACTTCTGCTACTTAGTACTCACTCCACACAAAAGAAGATGGAGGCTACTACCCACCGTGTGTAGGGGATTTTGGCATCCATTTGGACTGCCCAGATGTCATTGGGTTGGCATTTCCTGAACAGGGCACAGGTCAGCCTACCCTGAGGACATACATGCTCTTTGTACTTTTCCAATAGAATGCAAGGCTTTATTCCTTCCTAGAATTAAGTAATATAACTATTGAATAATGTAGCTATTAAATAATATAGCTACGTAATAAAAGTTAAGGCTTATGGTGAATGTCAGCAAATACTGGTTTCACCGTTCCCTTGTGAACTTTTCAAACCCACTTCAGTATTTTTATTCTTGCTGATTTTCAAGTTTGGGAAATCTTGCCTGAATAATAATTGTAAGTGAGGTCTACCTTGGTTACCCTTCTAAATTTTGTGTAGGTTTTAGAAGACCGAATGGTGGTTTGAGAACCCGGGGTGTTCTTATGAAATGTTGCAGTCAAAGGTTGCTTGTCCTCAGGCCTGTGGACTAGAAGGGGCCCACAGTGGCTGTGAGGTTGAGATGCCTTTATTTGTCCCTCCCTTTATTTGTTGACAGAGTACGTGAGTGTGACTCTGTCCCGGTGAGGCCTTCTTGCTCTTCTCCTTGGCCACACGATAGTTTCTTTCTCTGTTCCACAAACAGTACATCCTTCCTTCCAGAGTACCCCAAACTAAAACACTTAGCTCATTGAAGAAATGTGGGGAAGCTGTTGCGAGTGTGTGCACACGCTTTAAACTTGTATTATGTCAGTGTCCCTACAACCTAACAAGGGCCATTGTTTCAAAGACTGGCTTCAGGGAGTTTGTGAAGCTAAAAAATACAAAGATTATAGAAAATTATAGAAGCAGAATCAGGAAAGTCTTTGGCTCTGAGGTTACATTTAATGCAATCATGTGTTTACGAGCTGTAAGATTTTATTGTCTTGTTCTCCCCAAAGCACAATTTATAATGGTTTTACTAAAGGATTTCAAGTCATCTTGGTAAGTGATCTTTTGTTTATGTGTCTTTTAATTATCCAGATCGGTTTTTCTTTGACTTGGGCTCATCTTAAACACTTTCACAGGCTGTGCCAGGATAGCTCAGGGGGCACCAGGCTTCTTGCTAGACAGCCAGAAATCCACTGTTTATCTGCACTGGAGCTGTAAAAAGAACTAAAAGGTACAAGGGAGTGGTCTTTGTAATCACACACTGTCTTGGGGCCCCCAACTGGTTGTGCATTCTCTCCCCCAAAGCAATAGGTGTCTTTAGCAATGGGCCGGAGGTGCTGTGTCTGTCTTGAGAAGTGGACAAGTCTGTCTTGACCTGGTGGACATTAAGGAAACCGTGTGATTCTGGAACACTAGATGTTTGCATGACTGTTTACAAACCCACTCTAGGAAAGACACAGGCTCTACTAAAAGAAATGCTATGTCCTTGGAACTCTTCAAAACTTTTCACTTTAAGCTAATTATGGGCTTTCCTGTGGACACAGAATCAAGTAAATACACCCTTTAAAATGAACCAATGTCCATGTATAAATGTATCCTGTCTGGAAGACATAACATTTTTTGGAGAGCAGGGATCTGGGACAACCACATTTTCATGGTTGCTTCATTATTGTAAAACTTGATCTGCAATCCTGCCATACATGTCCCCAGGGGGAAAAGTACTGAGCTCCTTCGTTCTATCAATCGTGGATAATCAAATCCAGTCGCATAATGAGTATACTGTGCAGAAAAGGAAATAACAGCCTGGAAAGCATATGTGTCTTGCTCAACATGCCCCAGAGGTCCATCTGTTTGGAGCAATACTCTCTGCTATCTTCTCTAGTCACTCTCCCTCTCTCTGCACAGGCAGCCCCACCCTGATCTTGGGGCTTGGCCCTGACCCTTTGTAGGACTGAGGGTCCACTGCAGGGTTGGTGGTTTGGTGTCAAGTTGGCATTTTTGCTGGTCTGGTTGAGCCCTCATGCCTGAGTTCTGAAAACTCCATTTCTGGTGCATTTTGTTCCTATATGTCTGGTCCTGATGAAAGACATAGAGCTTGGGTTGTTCTGAAACTGAAGACTTTCCTGTGCTTGTACTTTCTGGCACCTGGTGCTTTTCATTAATCACAGACTGGTGATTCATTAGTTGTAAAAATAACACAAATACTGATGCTGAAGCTAATGCAACAGCAACAACAACTAGCCTATTTCGTTCCTCCCTATGTACTGGACACAGAGCCATGTGCTTCATGTACACCATCTTTCTTAATCTTTATGGACACATTATTTTTTTTTAAAAGATTTATTTATTTTATTTATACAAGCACTGGGTACAGTCAGAGGCACAGGAGGGTGAGAGAATTCACCAGAGCCAGAGCGGGGAACAGAACAGGCAGACTGATGAAATACACTGCTGAGGGGAGCAGCAGACCTGGCAGGAGAAGTCTGTGTGCCATGTGGGACCCTTGCCGACAGCTGGGGATTGAACTGGCCCTGCAGAGGCTGCGGGTAGCTTCGCAGCCCAGCACTCAACTCCTGTGCCACCAGGGAGGTCCATGGACACATTATAAAGTAGGCATTATTAATATCCCCATTTATAAATAGATAAACTGAGGCTCGAAGAGATTGAATAACTCACTGCACATCCTAAGCCCCTGGTGAGAATGAACAGTCATGCCTGAGTCTTTGTTATCAGCTGTCACACCCTCTCTAAGTGAAGAGAGATGTTTCTTTTTTTCTCTCCTTTCCCCTCCCTCCCTCCATCCCGCCACTTCTATTGAGGTGACATTGCTTTACATCACCCTGTATATGATTCAGCACACATATCTCTTTATCATACATCACTGGACTCCTCCCTCTTTGATAGCCCCCACTCTGTTAGCTGCAATTCTGCAGTCCTATTTCTAGTATTTTTTTTGGTTTCAATTTTGTCAGTTCTTTTTTTTCCCTTCTCTACATTCCACACAGAGGTGGAATTGTCCATCTTCAGTCAGCAGGGTGGGGTTAGGGGCTTGGAAGGGCTGAACCACTGTCACCTGCAGCCTTGATTTTGTTAACTCAGAAGGCACTTGGGAGCGTGGGTGCAGGGCATGTGTGCCTGCTGTGGACACCTGGAGCATGGGTGTGGGCATGCGTGAGTGTGCCCACCTGAGCCTAGAGGCCAGGGCTATAAGGGCAGTGTCATTCAGATGGAGGATGGCTATGGGAGGATGAGTGACTACAGAAGAGACAAGACCATAAGACAACACCAGAGAGAGTCCAGAGAAATAATAATGATTCGTGAGGGGGGTGGGAGGTGGCCTGTGCCTGCCTCCTTGCATGCCAGCCTCCCTGTGTGGTGTGCCTGTGCACCTGGTTCCCTGAGAGAGCATTAAAGCCTGAAAAATCCACTGAGGGCTCCAGGACACTCCTTTATCTGTCTGCCGGAATCCACAGTGAACCTGCCCTATGCTTGTTGGCACAACAGACATCTATATGGATGACAAGGTGGGGGTTTCCCTTGTCTGAGTCAGCCCAATACTCCTCCTTTCGAGGTCTGGAATGAGAGATTTGGCTGTACCTGTGCAAACAGCCTGCCGCATACAGCTGATGGTTGTGAGCTGGCTCTCAAGGGTGGTAGTTGGCAACCAGGAAAGGCTGGACTGGTGGGGGGGCTCCTGGAGTTACTGGCAGCCAGACTAGGGCTCCCCTCCTGTGGCTGTTGCTCCCCCCACATGCTGCACTCTGTTGTCTTACCTTCAGGAGTTGGCTTTGTTCTGCTGCATGTAAGATGAGAGTAAAGCAGGTAAGTCTGCATCACCCTGCTGTAGTGTGTTGCTGGTCTCCAGGGTGGACATTTCTTTTAATATTTTCAACCTTCATACATATTTTTTTAATTTAACATTTTATTTTCTTATATCGTAGTTCGCATAGTTCTCCCACCACCATGTCACTTTTGACCCATCACCATACTCCCTTGTGTTCTTTCTTTCTCTGTTTTGCCTCCTCACTCCTCCTCCCTTGCTGGATGCCTCAGATTTATGGTCAACTTGCTAGTTTTTTCTTGACCTTTTGTTCAGTTTCTCAATATTATGCATACAAATGAGACCATGTGATATTTATCTTTTTCCTTCTGTCTTATTTCAGCAAACGTAATCCCTTCCCGCTCCATCCATGTTGCCGCAAAGGCATGAACTGGTCTTTTTTGGTCGCTGAGTAATATTCCATTGTGTAAATATGCAGTGTAGATGTTTCTTATACTCAATTTCTTCTTTGAATGTCAGCCCCTTCCTGGATCCTCTTAACTCTTCTCTGTTTTCTTTTGATGTACTGAGACTCCATGTTGTGTCCCCCCCCCGTGAGTTGACACCTCTATTAGGCCATATCTGCTCATTATTTTTACTTTGGATACTGTGCTTGGCTCCTTGCAATGAGTGGCTTTCAGTCATGGAACAAAGGGACTGCCTGCCACACCAGTGCACCACCTTCAGTCCTGACTTTGCCTTAATCTGCTACTGTTGATTTAGCTGTGCTCCTTGTATTGTGCCCTGCCTGTTAAGACTTTACTTGGGTAGTCAGAAGAGAGATGGGTTTCATCTTGATCAGCATTCGGAGTGTATAGAATAAAAACAATGGTGTTAAATAATATGAATAGTTCATTTGTGCCTTTAGGGAAGAAATTAAAACCTCTGATGTGGCTTTTAAACTTCAGGAACACAACTTCTAGAGATAGTTTGTAAATATTTATGGTAAACTCATAAATTTGTCAAAATTGATTATATTGTAAAAATTTTAATTGCTCTGCAAAACTTGCACTTTCCTTGGCCTTGATATGTAAAGATCATCCCTTATTTTTATAGTTATAGAAAACTTAGCTCAGAATGACTCAAAATAAACTATCATTTCTACTGTGATGTTTGTGGCTATGTGTTCTCCTGTGTTCACATTCTTAACTACCTTTTCGTGTGTGTGTGTGTGTGTGTGTATTAAATTTTAAAAGGACAGGTTTATTAGGAAAAGGAGAAAAGAAAAGTGAGGTCCCTGTGTCTGGTTGAAGAGCTCCTGCTGGTTTGCCAAGGGAAAGAGCTTATGAAAAGAAACACCTGTGACTAAGGTGGGCAGGAGATCTGCCTACACATATTCTCATAATACTTCATTTTAGATCCAAATTCCCAAGTTTTCATGTCAGTCCTATACTAATTGGACCCCTCCTTACATGTAATTCCTATCTGACCTCCCAAAAGTCCCTAAATATTTATAATTTTGTGAATCTTTTGTACATAATTTTATTTACTCTAACATTTACATCCTCTTGTCTTAACCTTGATCAATCTCTGCTCTTTCTATCTGGATGATTTTGCCTGGCTTATTAACTCCTCTCTTCCTTCAAAACATCATCTACAGGTGGTGGTTTTACCCCCATGGGCACAGTGCTTACAGGACTGACCGGCATATGGGAAGACTTTCATACAGTCTGCTAAATGTTCTCTCCACCACAGACACTGGGTTCTGCTTTAAGAATCATCTCGGACCTCCCTGGTCGCACAGGGGGTTGAGCACAGTGCTGTGAAGCTGTCTGCAGCCTCTTCAGTGCCAGTTCGATCCCCACCGGTCTCGGAGCAACCCAGATGGTGAGCAGACCTCTCCTGTCTCTCCCGCTGCTCCCCTCAGCAGTGTATTTCGTCAGTCTGCCTGTTCTGTTCCCCGCTCTGTCTCTGGTGAATCCTCTCACCCTCCTGTTTATCTGGCCTGTACCCTGGCTCTTGTATTTTAAAAAAAAAAAAAAGAATCATCTCATCTCCTATTCTTCTCCCTGGGCAAAGGGCCCCAATTATGGGTGGTATGGAAAAATATTCTTTTCTGAGTATTATCTGTTTTAGCCTTGCTGCTAAGCACCTATACTATTTCACTTAATCCTCTCAGTGATGACAAAGATGCAAAGGATTAAAACTCATGGGGAGTTTAGGACTAGCCACGAGAAGTTGTCTGCTGCTCAGTTACTTCTTTCTGATTGTATTTCACACCATTTTTGTGCTTGCGAGGCAGCCAGTGTGGCTCTGCAGTGTGCTGGGAGGACTCCATGTGAGCAGTCTTGGGGGCCATTGTAGGAGCATTTCAATATTTCGGACGAATGTAGGAAGTCCTTGCAGTATGATCACAGAAGTGTGTATAGCTTATGGATCCTATCTGGGAAAAAGATGATTGCTTGATTCCAGAGAGAGATTAGGGAATGGCGAACATTGTCAGATTGTGTTAATGAAAACCAAAATCATTTAACGAAAGTAACAGTAGTTCTGTTCATGGGATGAATAATTGAGGACTTTTGAAAAAGATGGGAAGCCCAGCACCAACTTGATCTGAATGTAAAGAACTGACAGGATGGAATTCCAGAACTGTCCATACTCCTTCCACTGAGTGGCCCTCCAGACACCAGCCTCTTGCTGGGCCCCAAATCCTTCCTTAAGGATTGGGGAAAGACCTGGAGCAAGCATTACTCAGGCACTCTGCTGTGACCCTAACAGGGGGAGTGATGAAGCAGAGAATTGTGGGGTGGCATTTGCTCTGTTTTACAAGGCAAGTGTTTATGCTGAGTATTAAGACTTTTAAGTAGCTGGAGAGTTCATAACTGTGGCCATAGGTTCTAAAGATAAGAGAGGAGAGGAAATGTCTGGGAAAATGAGCCCCTTTTGATGCTATGGGACTTTGATATCAGATCTTAGTAGATGGGGGCATATGTCAGCTGTGAGCATGTCCTCTGCCTGTCTAAGTTCAGGTGGAAGTATAAGAGTTGGCAGGTAAGTCCAAGGTAAAATAACTCTAATAGGAATAGGAGCCAAGAAAGCATAATCCTCAGGTTAGACTCATAGATGAGAAGATACTATGTCGTTAGTGAGAAGGAACATGGGATTGGCTTGATGGAAACCTCTAGCTTCCATTGTAGGGCTCCATTTTGTGTAGAACCACCTCATAAAACATTTTCATGCCAACCCCAGAAGGGAGTAAAGTGGGAGAATCCTCCAACTTCTCTTGTAGCTGACGTGTGCCTAAAATATGAGCTTTAGTATTCTGTAGGGGAACTCTCTGAGGAAAGTTTTATTACCTGAGACTGAAGATTCTAGTGGTTTTTGAGCATATATCTTCAAGAAAGTACTTTTTTTGCCATAAAATTTATGCAGGACTCTATCATATAGACTGTTGAAATGTATTGAAGCTTTGCTACACACTCTCTTTATTGAGTACATAATGATGAGGGATACAAAAACTCCCTTAAAAGGATCTGCTAACAAATTTCTAAGAGAAATAAAGAAAATGAAAATTTAGTAAGTACAGTTACAAAAGCAACAAGGCATTTCACTCCTAGGAGTCTACCCAAAGGTCATAAAAACATTAATTCAAAGGGAAATGTGCACTTTTATGTTTACTGCAGCACTATTTACAATAGCTAAGATATGGAAACAATCTAAATGTTCAAAAACAGATGACTGCACCAAGAAGATGTGGTCTATATACACAATGGAATAATACTCAGCAATCAAAAAATATAAATTCCTGCCATTCACAGCAATATGGATGGAGTTGAAGGGATGATGCTCAGTGAAATAAGTCAGAAGAAAAGAGAAAATATCACATGGTTTATTTATAGGGGAACACAGGAAACCCATACAAGGGATCAGGAAGAAAAAAAAGACAAAAATATCAGACAGATATAAATTGGAGACATTCAGCAGGGGAGGGGAAGGGTGAGAGGTCAGAACAAGGGGAGGGGAGAGTACAAGAGACTGTGGTAAAGGTTGATCATGGGTGTCTTGGTGGGAATTACACCTAAGAGGAGACTGAACAACAATGTGAAAAATAGGTAAGTAAAAACAAAAACCAAAACCCTACAAAAACAACAAGCCAAACATTGTTGCTGCATGAATTGGAATGTATAAGACATTAATATAAAAACATTTTAGAATGTTCAGAGATGAATGAGAGAATGATTTTATTTAAAGGGTGATCAATTATAAAATAAATATGATAAAAATGAAAACAAAGTTTAAGGAAATAAAAGAGTAGTTAAGATAAATGGAGATTAGATGAAAAGCTCCAAAATATTTTTACTAGGAACTTAAGAGAAATAAAACAGAAGTGATGGTGGAGATTCAGTATTTTGAAAGACGATCATTTTAAAAAATTACCAAAATTGAAGACAGACATGAGTCCTGGCCTGGAAAGAAGATTGTACTGAGTACCAACCAGAATGAATAAAAATAAACTCACAAGTAGATACATGAGGGAGTAACTGCAGAGCATTAAAGTGTATCCATTTGCTAAGGATCTTAAAAAAGCACCTCAGATTATTGAACCCAAACAGGAAAAATTAATTTTCTCATAGTTCTGGAAGTTAGAATTTCAAGGTCAAAGTACCAGCAGGGTTTCTGTTTTCAGAACCCTCTCTCCTTGACTTGTGGTGTTGGCCTTCTTTATGTCTTTGTATGGTCTTTGCTCTGTACTGTCTGTGTCCTAATCTTCAAAGTGAGATTAGATTAGTAGTAGCCTACTGGCCTAATGTTGGCTTAATCATCTCTTTAGAGTGTCTAGCTCCAAAGATAGTTATATTCTGAGGTTGTGAGTGTTGGTCTTCCATATATGAATTTTGAGAGGGCTATAACCCAGTCTATAACACAAAGTTTTCCTCCAAGATCAGGCATGAGACAAGGGTATCCTCTTTCATCAGTTCTATTCAGCATAGTATTAGAAGAAATTGAGCAATTGAGCAAGAGAAAGTTATAGAAGTTATCCAAATTGGAAAGAAAAAACACTATCATGGTCTATAGACAACATAATATGTATTGAAAACCCTAAAGTCTCCACTAAAAGAATTATTCAAAATAATGTCAATACTGTGAAATGGTAGGCTATAAAATCCATGTACAAAAATGAATTGCACTGCTATATGCAAATAACAAGCCAGAAGAGAAGAATATCAAGAAAAAATGTTTCACTTACAATCAAATAAAAAAAGAATTAAATATCTAGGAAAAAACAAAGGAGGTGATAACTTGCACCACAAAAACGTTAAGACATCCTTAAAAGATATAGAAGACACTAAGAAATGAAGATATTACTTGCTCATTGATTGGAAGAATTAACATTGTTAAATTTTCCATCTTACCCAAAGTAAGATTCAATGAAGACTATTAAAATTTCAATTGCATTCTTCAAGGAAATAGAATAAACAGTAACAAAATATATGGAATCACAAAAGACCCCGGTAACTAGCAAAGCGATATTGCGAAAAAAGAATAATTGAGGTGTTACACTTGTGGATTTCAAACTACATTACAAAGCTATAGTAATCAAAACAATATTAAATGAAATAAAAAGGAACACAGACTAATGGAATACAATTAAGAGTCTAGGAATAGTTCCATACATATGTAGGTAGTTATTTCATGGCAAAGAAGGTAGTTATTTTATGACAAAGAATGTACAATGGAGAAAAAGAAGTGTCTTCAACAAATGGTGTTGGGAAAATTAGGCAGTCACGTGAAAAATAATGAGTATAGACCACTCTCATTATAAACACAAAAATTAATCTAAAATGGGTTAAAAAGTTGGATGTAAGGCCTGAAACCATAAAATACATAGACAAAAACTTAGATAATATGTTATTTGACCTCAGCTTTAGAGATATATTTATGTACTCAATGCCAACAGCATGGAAGACAAAAGCAAAAATAAACAGATGGGAATATATCAAATTAAAAAGCTTCTGCACAGTGTCAGAAACTATCATTTAATGAAAAGATACTCTACTGATTGGGAGAAAATATTTGCATACCATTCATCCAACAAGGGGCTAACATCCAATATTTACAAACAGCTCATTCAGCTCAAGCAGAAATAAGAGAACCAATCAAAAAACAGGTAGAATATCTGAATAGACAAATCTCCAACAAAGATATAGAGATGGCCAACAGGCATATGAACGTATGCTCCTCATCACCTATCATTAGGGAAAATCAAAACCACAATGAGATTCCACCTCACCTCTGTGAGAATGGCCCATATCAAAAAGACCAAAAACAAATATTTTTTAGAAAAAAGGAACCCTCATATACTGTTGATGTGAATGTAGACTGTAGCCCTTGTAGAGAAAAACATGGAAATTCCTCAAAATATTAAAAATATGTGTACTTTATGACTCTGCAATTCTACTAGGTATCCACCTTACATATGCAAAATTACTAATTTGAAGGGATAAGGGATATATGCACTCCTATGTTTATTGCAGTTTGTTTACAATAGCCAAGTTATGGAAACAACCTAAATGCTCATTGACAGATGAGTGGATTAAGGAGATATGGTCTATATACACAGTGGAGTACTCTTCAGCCTTATGAAAAGATGGAATATTACCAACTGCAACATCACAGGTGGAACTGGAGGGGAGGATGCTAAACAAAATAAGCTAGGAGAGAGACAAATTCAGGAGGATTTCACTCATGTGTGGAATGTGAGGACCAAAACAAAGGAATAGACACAACTGAAAGGAAACAAAAACCAAGAAATCTACTTCAAAATTTAGGCTAATTGATGGGGATAGTGGGTAGTGGAGAGCAAGGGTATAAGGGGCTCAATGGACACGGCATGATAGTAGACATCTGAGAGATTTGAACCTGTAATCCTAAGTAATATGCAATGTTTAAACCAACAATATCTCAATAAAAGTAATACAATAATAAAAATAATAAAATAAAACTAGAACATTTGAAAATAAAGTGCATGTAATTTTTTTTATTTAAGATTTTATTTATTTTTACAGAGAAGAACTGGGATATAGGCCAGAGATGGGGGGGGGGGGTGAGAGGAGTCACCAGAGATAGAGTGCGGTGCAGAGCAGGCAGATTAACTGAAATCCACTGCTGAGGGGAGCAGCAGGTGGGACAGATGAGGTCTGCTGTGCCATGTGGGTCAACTCCCTGGTCTGGGATCTCACTCATGCGGCAGCAGTGATAGCGCTGAGCTTTAACCCCTAGGCCACCAGGGAGGCCCCAGGCAATTTTGTTTTAATTGCAAAACTGAAAAATGGTAAGGCCAGATTTGATTTCTGGCAGTCTTATCCCAGATCATGTGTTTTTAATCATAACTGCAGGTGACATAATAATAGGTACAAGGTTTTTAAAAGATAATAAGGAAATACCATAACAAGTTTGTAAATTTGAAATCTTACGTGAAAGTGGTATTAAGAGAAATAGAAATTATTAACACTGATGCAAAAAGAAATAGAAAACATGATCATATTTTATACTATAGATATTCAATGCTAAGTCAAATATCTTTGCAAAAGTAAATGGTCCCAGGTTATTTTACTAACAAATTTCAACAAAATGTTCAAGAACAGATAGTTTTTACTTAAATATTTTCAGAGAATCAAAAAATAGGAAACCAACTGATTTCATGTTATGACATGAGTAGAATTTTAAAATTTAAGCCAGAGGTAGAGAAGCAGGAGAAAAAAGTAAACAGTACTTTTACTTATGCTTCAAATGTCAAATAAAAATTCTTAAATGAATTTTAGTAGTAAATCTTAAAACATGACCATGACTAGCACATAAGGATCTTTTAGCTTTCAAAAATACAGTGTATACTTATAGATTAAATAAGAAACCAAAATGATCTTGCAAAATACTGGTCATTTGATGAAATTAATAACAACTCTTGATTATACTTATTATAAAATAATGGTACAAGGATGATTACTTTTCCTAAATTGTGTATCCAGCAAATATTTGCAGAACATATTATTAATAGCGTAACCTTAGAAACTTGCCTGTGAAAGTCAGGAAGAACTCAAAGTTCCCCTAGTCAACATTTCTTTCACTTTTGTACTAGAGATTCTATCCAAAGAAATAAGGCAATTAAAAGACAAATGATTAGCAGGAGAAGATCAAATTATCCTCTTAGGTGACAGAATTCACCATACATAGAAAGCAAAAAGAATTTATAATTCTTTATTGTTAGATTACATATAATAGTTTAGCAATATTGACTGTTGGTGACAAGATGAACTTAGAAATATCAATAACATTCTTTATAAATAGAAAATAAAATAGATTTAAAGGTCCTTTTTGCAATAAGAACAAAAAAAGAAGGTACATAGAAGTAAATCTGCTAAAAAATGTGCAGAATCTTTATAAAGAAAATTATAAAACATTGAGGGATGAAAAAAGAACAGTGAAACATGGAGAGATAGATAATGTCCATGGCAAAGACAAAGATGACAAGTCTTCTCAAATTAATCCATAATTTAGTGTGATTCCTCTGAAGTGTTATAATAATATTTTCTATTATTCAATCCTGAAATTAGCATAAAACAGCAAATTGTGAAGAATAAGAAAATCACGAAGATTAGCAACATGGAGAACTTGGCCTGTCCTATCTCAAGGCCTAGCATACGCTGCTAATAACTAACATTTTGGCTCATCAGAAAAATCGAGAGTCCAGAAACAGAGCCATGTGGATATATGACAAGAATTACATTTCACATCAGCAGAAGAAAGGAGAGAATTTTCTTTACTTCTGTTTTTTTTTTAAGATTTATTTATTTATACAAGAACCGGGGTAGAGGCCAGGTTTGTGGGAGGGTGAGAGGATTCACCAGAGACAGAACTGGGAGCAAAACAGGCAGACTGACGAAATACACTGCTGAGGGGAGCAGCGGGCGAGACAGGAGAGGTCCCCCGAGCCATATGCGTTGCTCTGTGGCAGGCGGGGATTGAACTGGTGCTGCAGAGGCTGCAGACAGCTTCACACCTCCCTGTGCCACCAGGGAGGCTCACAAAGGAGACAATTTTCAATAAATTTTTTTGGAACAGTTTTTAGCTGTTCCAGAAAGTAAATTCTTATCTCGAACTATACAAAACATTGTTTCAGGCATATTGAAGGTTTAAATACAAAGTGAAAATAATGGGAGTTTAGATCATAATAGAGTCAACTCTATGTATTAGAAAGAATTGGTAGGGAGGTCACAGAAAGCACACAGAAACCTGATATTTGTGAACAAGGAAGTGAAAAAAGAGACTGGTATGGTTGGCTGCATTACAATTTAAAACAATTGTTAGTGGTGGATGGAGACTGGGCTTTTGGTTGGGATCAGAAGGAAAGGGGATGGGGAGGGCAAATCAGAAAAAGGGGGTCACTTGTATGGGGATGGGTGTAAGCTAGATTTTGGTGGGGATCATACATATAAGGTTTGTAGTTATGAAGCAATGTCACTTCAATAAAAATTTTAAAGAGAAAAGAACTAGACCCTTGTATTTAGAATAGAAACACCTAATGCGACATTTGGGGAAAGTTGCTGAATTAAAAACATCTAAGCCTAAGAAAATATAAATATATAAGCCCACTATAATATATATGTGTTATATATAATATAAATATACATTATATGCTATATATTGCATAGCACATAATACAATATATTTATGCTTATATCATATAGCACACAATGTGTATTATGGTATATAAGATATAACATTAGTATATGTTGTATATAACTATTATATCTATTATACAGCATATAACATATTATATTTTATATATATAAAAAGAAGAATAAAAATTAAATATTCAAGAGAAAAGACCATAAGAAAGTTAAAAGACAAATCACAAAATCAAAGGAGATATTTTACATGTAGATGACTAGCAAAGAAACAATTAAAGAAGATTATATAAATAAAGCATCTCATCATATAAATAAATCAATACAAAAAAGATAAATAATGCATAGGAAAATGGGCAAAAGAAACAGAAGAAAGGTAATTCCAAGAATAGAAAGTTAAAATGAACAATAAATTAAAAAAATGCTCAAACTAACTAGTTATTTGGGAAATACAAATAAGAACTAAAGTAGAATACATTTTTTTAAAAATCTAATAATTTATTTATTTATTTACTTAAGAGGTATTTATTTTTATTTTTATTTTTTTTAATTTTTATATTCCCCAAACAATTGTACCTCCCTTCTTTTGACCCCAATCCCTCCTTTCTCCATCCTCCTCCCCCATAGTGTGTCTCTGGTTCATAGTTGTTTGTTGATTTTGATTTTTTCTTTCTTATAGTTTTTCTTTTTCCTTGTCCCTTATTTAGGTTTTCTAGATTCCTCCTATGAGTGAGACCATCTGGTATTTTTCTTTTTCTTTCTGGCTTATTTTGCTGAGCATGATCCCTTCCAGCTCCATCCATGTTGCTGTAAATTGCATGAGTTTATCTTTTTTGATTGCTGAGTAATATTCCATTGTATATATGTACCACATCTTCTTGATCCAGTCATCTATTTTTGGGCATTTGGGTTGTTTCCAAAGCTTAGCTATTGTAAATAGTGCTGCTATAAACATTGGGTTGCAGGTGCTCCTAGATATTTAACCAAATGACACAGAAATTGACCTTTTCTTCTTTCATTGGGAGAGGTGGTAAGCTCCACTATCACTGCTTTGGGTGAAGAGTCTGTAAAGATGTCTTTGAGGTGCATGTCATGAAAATACAACTTTATGCCCAGTTCATTGGCAGCAATGAGAATACCAATGTGGAGCCTCTAACTCTTACATTGTTGACAGGAAAACATTTTGGAGAGTACTTTGGAGATGTCTTGTCATTTTGTATTTGAATATTCCCTAGAGGCAGCTGTTCTACTTTTAGGTCTGTCCCTTAGAGGACCTGATATTTGTGAACAAGGAGTTTCACTTATACTTGTGTTGTTTTAACAGAGGAGGTTTGTGGCTTCAATGTCTACGAACAGGAGACTAAGTAATTGGGACAGAGTCTTCCAATGGTGGCCAGTAATCGATCTGTCTAAAATGAATTACACTTGACTCTTGAAACACATGGGTTTGAACAGCTACTGGTATGAGGATTTTCTTGTGAAGAGACTTAGAAAAATTACATTACAGTACTCTAAATGTATTTTCTCTTTCTTATATTTTTTTAAACATTTTTCCAGATTATTGTAAGATACAGAATATAATACATAAAACACACAAAGTATGTGCTAATCCAGTGTTTATGTTATCAATAAGTTTTCTGGTCAACAGCAGGCTATTTGTAGTAATGCTTTTGGGGAGTCAAAACTTATATGTGAATAAGTTGCGAAACTGCATAGGTGTCAGCACCCTAATATTCTGCATTAACAGTAATTGGAATCATGTGTTTCAAAATGGATGCATCTCAAAACACACTTTTTTTAAGCAAGAAATGTTATCATATATATATATATATAAAGTGGATAATACTATGTATGCACTATATATAGATTGCAAAACATAACTATATGTAACTATCGATACATATATAAGTTGCAATATTATTAAAACTATGAAAATGAAAAACAGAAAAAGTATAGAGGTTTTCTCTGCAGTGGAAAGAATGGAATGGGCTTGGGGAATGATATACTGATATTTGCAAATGCATTTATAGGGTTTATTTACAAAGCAAAGCACAACAAAAGTGGCCAATCTGGCAAAATATTCAAGAATATTTGTTATTATTTTCTATAATTTCAAGAGAAAAAATTCAATTACAATATAAATGTTTCATAGTTTACCAAAAAAACCCCACATCGCTTGTTTATAAAAAAGACTTTCAAAGGGAAAAAAATGGGCTGAGTAAAATCTTAATATGTTATATCAGGGATTGATAGGTATACTGTGTATTGCAGATAAAAGCAAAGTATCACACATTTCAACTTCAACTTTCCCTAGTGCTGATATTCAAGCATTCTAGCAATGTATTATAACAAACTCTGATATATACAAATAATAGCATTTATTATTTATTTAGTGTGTAAAAGAATTGGGGTCTAGGCCGGAGGTGTGGGGGGGTGAGAGGATCTAGAGTGGGGAGAGACAGAGAAAGATCGGGGAGCAGAACAGACAGATTGACTGAAATCCACTGCTGAGGGGAGCAGCAGGCGAGACAGGGGAGGTTTGCTGCTCCATGTGGGTCAGCTCCCTGGTCAGGGATTGAACACAGAGCGTGGCCATGACAATGCTGAAACTTAGCCCCTAGGCCACCAGGGAGGCCCTGGAGAGACACTTATTAATGTATTTTATTTCATAATGTATTTTATTTCATATATATTTCATATATATATCTCCTTATGAAATACACATATATGAAATATATAAAAATGAATAAATGAATAAAATATAAAAATGAATAAAATATAAAATATAAAAATGAATAAATATTGGTTTATAAGCAAGGAACAAAAAGAAAAAGAAAAATACCAGATGGTCTCACTCATAGCAGGGATCTAGAAAACTTAAATAAGGGACCAGGAAAATGAATAACTATAAGAAAGTGAAAATCAAAATCAACAAAAACTATGAACCAGAGACACTTTTTGGGGGGTGGGGGGCAGGAGGGGAGGGATTGGGGTCAGAATGGGGGGATTGCAATTGTATGAGGAATATAAAAATAAAATTTATTAATTAAAAAAAATATATATAAGCAAGGAGCATCTATAGAGCATTCTTATTCTGAGCAAGAAAATGTCAGCTAACCCAGTAAAAAAATTCTCTGAGAGGATCCAAGTGGCCAACAACCAGGAAAAAGTGCCTAATCCCCTTCGTCAGCACAGGGGAGTATATATTGCAGTTTGTCAGTTTCAACCCCAATTGACTTTACTCAATATACTGTTTTAAAAACACTTCCTTTCACTTTGGGTTTAGATGGTACATTTTGTGGTTGTCCTATTTACCAGAAATACAAATTAAAATAGTGAGATACCACTATACTTCTGAATTACAAAGACTGGTAATGCCAAAAGTTGGCAAGGGAGTGGGCAACACTAATACTTACTCTCTAAACATCAGGGAAGAGCTCATTCCCCCCCCCACCCCCAACCTACTGGATTCCCTTCCACACCGGCATGTCCAGGAAAGTTGAAGAAGGGGTACTGTTCTTGGCATGCTTATGCTTTCTTTGTCTTGGGCATAGAGTCTTTCCCTGGGATATGGGGCCCAGCTCTCCTCTCTGCTCAGTTATAGGAGCTTTGCCTGTTTGTGTTTTAGTGGTGGGTTAGCTTAGTTTGCAGGGTAAGTATATATCCATCAGCTATTTAGTGAGGGTTAAGCATTAATTCAGAACTGAGTCAAATTTGTTTTCTTTATCATTTTTTTTCTTACATTGTTGTAGTTCCCATAGTTCTCCCTCCACGTGTCACCCATGAACCACCACCATATTCCCTTGTGCTCTTCCCTCTCTCAATTTGACTGCCTCCCTCTCCTTCTTTTCTGTATGCCTCCATATCAACTTGCTAGTTTTGACTTTTTCTTGGTCTTTTGTTCAGTTTCTTTATATTTCCCCTGTAAGTGAAACTAACCCATATTTATCTTTTTCCTTCTGACTTATTTCACTGAGCGTCATTGCTTCCAGCTCCAAGCACATTGCTGCAAATGACATGGCTTTATCTTTTTTGATAGCTGAGTAATATTCCATTGTGTAAATATACCAAACTTTTTGATCCATTCATTTATTCTGGTGCATTTGGGTTGTTTCCATACCTTGGCTATTGTAGATAGTGCTGCAATAAACATAGGGGTACAGGTTTCCTTTTGAATTAGTGCTTTTGTGTCCTTTGGGTAGGTTCCTAGGAGTGGAATTGCTGGATCATATGGTAGATCCATTTCTAGTTAGAACTTGGTCAAATTTGATTCAAACATGGTATGACCTCAGTCTTGCACTTAGAAATCAGTTAAATTACAATAATAATCTAGATCAATGGGGTCTCAGAAGCCTTTGGGGGGACAATCTCTCTATATTTTTCTAATTTCTTCGATACTTCACTTCCTCAGGCCAACAGAAAGAGGAACATGAGTGAGGTTAAATCTGTGAAATGCTATTTCTTGCAGCAAGCTCTAAATGTCTTCCTCTTTCATTCATCTCTTTACAGCTGCCTGGTCCCTCTACCAGAGGGGCTGAGATCTGGGACTATCTCATATTTTGCTCTAATGCTGAAGCTCTCCATCTTAAACCCAAGAGAACCAACTGTTTGCTCCAATATCCAAACCCTCTGTAGTCAACTTTCAAGCCACCAAAAAGAGTAAAACAGTTTGGATAGCCTTATAGTTCTTTATTTGAGGAGAAATGTGTATTTTTCATTTTTTCAATTATATTTGAAGACTTAAGGTCAAAATGTCACTTAGGAATCCAGCTGTGCTTACCTTATTCATTCTGTGGGTTCAAGTCAGACAATGAATGTGACTTAAGTTTTCATGTGTGGTAAAGTGGATTCTTGTCTGACTTCATCACACTTTCATCAGACACGAAGGAGGCCCTGGCGTCTTCTGACCTGTTCCGTTTTTGATTCTCTTTGCTTTGATGCCTGCCGATTTATTAGGCCGCCAAGAGCTCACCGTGAACCTCAGCCGGGAGTCCGGTGCCAAAATCACAAGGTGCTCTTTCCATCACACAAGGCTTTTGTTCAGACATTTCTCCAGCGAACCCGCCTGTCAAGTCAGATTCTGTGGGAGAACATATTTGTAAGATAAAGCAATGCTGGGCTACCAGGAGGCCTATGACTACTCTGTGAGTTATTCACACCACCTGGGCCAGGTCACTGATGCACACAGCAGGAGCCCGGCATAGCATTATCAGACCTTGCTTTGGTGTCTTCTGAGGTCCCCTCTCCCCCCTTCATTGGCCCTTCAGGTTTGAACAAGACATTACATTCTTTTAAACTTCCCCCGGGCAGCAGTGGTCTCCCCTCCTCCCCCCTTCCCCAGCAGAAGTTACAATAATGGATAGAAAACAGGATCAGGTGTAATTGCAGCAGTGAATGTCAAATTGATGGAACAATGATCAAACCACACGGTGCAACCTGAGGGTGAATGCCATTGAGAACATTTCCAATGAAAGGGTTATAAAATCATAAAAATGGAGGCTTTGTTAAAAACCTCTGGCAGTAAAAAGAATTCATAAAGGTGACTGAAATTATTAATGAGGATGAGACTGGATGTTGGCTTTGGAGCGAGTTCTGATGGGTTGGGACAGCAGCACCCTAGTTGCAACTTCAGTACCAGGATAATGCCACTCCTTGGAATCTACCCAAAGGACATAAATACATTAATTTGAAGGGAAACTTGCACGTCTTTCTTTGTTCATTGCAGCACTATTTACAATAGCCAAGATATTGAAACAACTTAAATGCCCCAAATCATATGACTGGATCAAAAAGATGTGGTATTGATACACAATGGAATACAACTCAGCAATCAAAAGGGATCAACTCATGCTATTTACAGCAACGTGGATAGAGCTGGAAGGGATAATACTCAGCAAAGTATGTCAGAAGGAAAAAGAATAAAATTGGATGGTTTCACTTATAGGAGAAATACAGGGAAAACAAACAAAGGGTCAGAGATTAAGAAAAAAAAAACTAGCAGGCAAATTATAGATCAGAGGCATCCAGCAGGGTCAAAACAGGGGAGAGGAGAGTACAAGGGATTATAATGATGGTCACATGTGATGTGATGGCAGGAGATTTACGGGTATTGCACCTGAGGGAAGAAATTAACTATTGTATGAAAATGAACAATGATGTAAGAAAATAAATAAAGGATTTCCCCCAAATCTCTATTTGTTGGTTTTCTAAGTATGATGCAGGGATAACATTGAGAGAGTCAGCTTGTCGAGGAAAGCGGCAGAGCCCAATGGACGGCACAGGGCTTGGCCAATTCAGGAAACAGTGAAGGACAAGGTCACGCGCTGAACAGGCAGCATAACGTTGGAAACCTATGGCAGCGGGCTCTCTGCCATCCATTCCAACCATCCATTCAAGTGCAGACAGGAAAAGGTAAATGGATTAGAGCCAGGACAACATGACAGTAAAGGAGCCCGAGAATCATATTGACGGCACCTCATTGCTACTTTCATGTAGAACTAAAGAATACGCCCGTTTACTTTGAGGTTATGATGTTTCTCGATGTCATTGGTATCAGTGGACAATAGCATGTTGGGAATGAATTAGTTGCAGGAAAAGGAAGAAATGGCAACTGGTGGCAAGAATATGGACGTAGAATAAGCAAGAAGCCTCTGAAATAACAATCGAACTCTTTGCCTTTGGAAGTGCCGCCCTTGCCTTGTTCGTCTGCACATATGCTGGGTGTCTGTCATTAATACCCCAGCAAAAGAGTGACCTGACAACTTGTTTCAAGCTGGCCCACTCCTGTCTTTAGCGGCATGCCTTATAATTATTGGAATTGTGGTTTGCGAAATAACCATTTCATTTCAGACTGCAAATACCCATGGAAGTAACCAAGCCTGTCAAATAGGAAAATGCACATAAGTCTGCAAAGATAAACATCTATGAAAGGATATAAAATACACAGAAGGATGAGGTTGTTTTCTAGGGCTGGTCTATGGAGAACAGAAGATTGCATGCAACTGGATAATTCTGACAAGCAGCTTTGGGTTGCCCTTAATTGCCCAAACAATTTTGGAACCTACTTGAACCATTTTTGAAGGCACATAATTAGGGTGGTTCCCTTTGATTCTGTGGATCTGGATATGTCACATGCTATATTTCAGCTCCTGTAATTTAAAAGTGTATGTGTAGGCTAACTATTGTAAAGCAGGATATGGTTCCTGGGGGATGCCAGCGCTCACCCACTAATTGACCTGCTAAGAACCAGCAGCAACATGTTCACCAGTTGTGGTCTGGAGGCTGAATTAAAATAAATACCCACACCAGTGTCCTATTTAGATTTGTCCGATTAAAAAACTCATATACAAAGGCGATGAGACCCACGTTAGTTGCAAGTTAATGCTTGCTGGCTTCTTGCGGTCAACTCACCAGCACCGCTCAGTAAATAGGGCTCAGGCACAGCCGGGGGCTCTTTGCAGCTGCCAGGAAAGGAGACATTGAGAGAAGCCAGCTGCAGGGTGAAGGCTGAACTTGGTCTTGGAGCCAGACACCTTGGGTTCCAGTCTTAGTTATGCTCTTTTCTGCCTTTGATCCTTCATCACTTATGGAAATCAGACCAGTTTTCTCATGTGTGAAGTGGAAGAAGTAACGTGGTAGAAGACCAGGGGTACATAGGAGTAAGGTTTGAAGCAGCGTCCCTCACCATCAAGTGTTGGCACTGGGCAGCATCATGGTGGAGAAGGGTGCCACCTGGGAAGGAAAGGACATAGTGGGATTAGACTGGGATAGCCTCTCCCCAAGATGCTGTCTAGATGCCGAAGAACTGGTCTTCAGGCAGTGGGAGAGCAATTGCGTCTGATGAGAGGTTGTTGGGCCCTGCTTAGAAGTAAAAGATCTTCGGGACCTCCCTGGTGGTGCAAGGGGTTAAGTTGCAAGCACTATGAAGCTATCTGTAGCCACTACAGCATGGCACAAGTTCCATCCAGCTGGCCAGGGAGCTGACCCACATGGCACAGCAAACCTCTCCTGTCTTGCCTGCTGCTCCCCTCAGCAGTGTATTTCAGTCAATCCACCTGTTCTGTTCCCTACTCTGCCTCTGGTGAATCCTCTCAGCTTCTGCACCTCTGGTCTATACCCCTGTTCTTGTATGCATCAATAAATAAATCTTTAAAAAGAAAGAAGCAGAAGATCTTTATTTATTTATTTTTTATTTTTGCATAGAACAACTGAGGTATAGGCCAGAGGTACAGGGGTGGTGGTGAGAGGAGTTACCAGAGACAGAATAGGGACCAGAACAGGCAGATTGACTGATATCCACTGCTGAGGGGAGCAGCAGGTGAGACAGGAGAGGTCTGCCGCGCCATGTGGGTCAGCTCCCTGGCCAGGGATCAAACTCAGGCTGTAGCAAGATAGCGCTGAAACTTAACCCCTAAGTCACTTATTGTTTTAAGTGATTATTTCCTTCACATTTGGATGTAGTCTGTATTGAGAGATATTTGATACCTCAGAAACTGGGAAGCAGAATTAGCATGAATTTTTAAACCTTCAAGAATAAGAGCCTTAATTCACAACCACCCCATGCACCTTGTAGAGGCTTTCTGCTTCAATACAGGCAGGTAATCACCCCAGTGGGGACATCAGGTCAGTTCTGGCTGCCTCACGGTACCCTGGTTGGCTGGCACAGATGTCAGCAGAGATTTAGGTTCCTGGAAAAGTGCTTAGTGTAGCTTCATCTGCTTCTCCCATTCTGTTCACAGAGGTCCTCTGCGGGTCATAAGACACGAAACAAGAGGTTCAGAGAGCCCCTCAAGAACTAGAAGGCCAAAAACTGGATCTGAAGAGCAAAACACTTAAATAAGTTTTGTCTGAGCAGTGAAGGTTAAATGACCCCCGGGATGAACCAGCTCATTCTGAAGCAACTTCCTTGATTTGAAGCCAGAGGGCCAGATGCCCAGGGCCTGTGAAGATGAAGGATTTAAGGCAGACTGCTGCACTTGAGGACCTTCTGTGCTTTTTAGCTCAGAGTTGGAGCAGTTTTATTTCATAAATTGTATATTTTGAAAGGCAAACCAGAACCTGCAGGGCCCCTGACACAGACCCCATGTTACGGAAAAAGGGCCTTGACCCAGTAGTAAAATGCTTTGAGATTAGTCCCATCTAAAAGATAAAAATCTTCATTTGCAAGCTTCATAAGGATTTTAATTTTATTTAATCAGAGGCAAATTTCCTGCTATAACTTTTTAAAGATGGTCTACATTTTAAAAGAATTAAGACAATCCTGTATCTTTGATCAAATCAAAGACTCTTTGGGGGAAAAGATTTAACACTCTAGTTTTTAAAAAGACATATAAATATGCATCAGCTAACAGTTTTTCAAATGAGGCAGCATAAACTTTATAATTTCATCACATCCCAATGAAAAGAAGGCCTGTTTCATGCTTAGAAGTGGCCGTCTTTGAACTAAACCCACTTGAGTGAGGGTTTTTTTTTTGTGTCATTATTTTTGACACAACTTGTCATTAGTTTTAACTTTGACCAGGTGGTAATGAGGGATTTAGTTGTGCAAGTTTGCCTATTGTTTATAACCAGACTTAATTATTGCTTCCCAGGTCATTCATCACCATTTTAAGTGGAAAGAAATGGCCTTCACCCATGGGATGGTTCCCATAGGGTTTATCATTTGTAGTTCTACCATGAGGTCAGATGAAATGACGGAGTGAGCAGAGTGCTTTTTGGGTAGAGTGTTGGATCTAGCTATTTGGGAGAAGCTGGAAGACAGGCTTTTTCTGTTACAGAAACACCTCAGGGGAGATAGGCCAGTAACAACTATTTAGGGGCAGAAGATTGGTCTTCACATGGCCTCATAGAAAAGTCCTTTTTCTTTCATCTCTACCATAAAGTTTTATAAAATTTCTGCTAGTAAAGAATTCGTTGCAGTGGGAGTCACCATTGACATGATGGCAGGGTGAATTTAATGTTGTGCTGGATTTCCTGGGTATTGCAGAATATTTAGAATTTCTGACTCTTTCCCCACAGTTATTTTGGCAATCACAATGTCTCCAAAATATAGGTTAGTAGAGGACCAGATGAAAGGGTTGGAGAGTCCACGCAGAGGTTTGTTTTGGGGAAGAGAAGAGAGTGATGTTTCAGAAAACATGGTTAAGATAGAAGAACAAATCTGTACAGAAGCACCAGCAACTAAGTTTGCCTATGAGAACTTGGCTTAGTTTGCTCCTTTGGGTGGGGAGAGGAGAGAAATGACATTTATTGAGTAGCTATTATATGCCAGTATTTTGGAATAATTATTTAAATTAATCGCCGCTATGGTGTGAATTAAGAATAATTGTTCTATCTTCACAGAAGACCCTGAATCAAAGATTGCTGATAATGACAAGCAGGCATGGGAGTCTCATCCCATCTCTTTTTCAAGAATTAAACTCATGAAACTTCCTCTGTATTCCAAGTTCAATATTTTTTGCCATGCTGGATGTCCAACGTTGTGCAAACAGATGAGAAAGCTAGTGGTTCTTACAATAACTTGGAAAAGTCACCTCTTCCAAGAACCTGGCAGAACATGGCCATATAGGGTACATTGAATACATCTAATCCAATCAGCAATCTATTTCTTAGTATTTGCAGCAACAATAATTGCATAATTGATAACATAGATAGTACTTTATATGATGACCATATTCCTTCTCTGCAACTAGCTAAACTGTGATGTTGAGAGGAACTAAGACCACACTACTGATGGAATTGAACTTGGTTCTAGGTGAACATGGCAGAGACTGACAGGCATTCATCAAACCTGCTTGCCTCTCCCAGCCTCCTTTGCATTTAGGTCTAATAATGAACTGAATTTGGCCAACAGAACAAGAGTGGAAGTGTTGTATATCACACCCAGGTCTGACCCACAAAATGCTCCCCTGGGATCTTCCACTCTCTGTTCTCCCTGTGAGTGACGGGATGGAGAACCTTCGAAGCCACATGTTGAACATGCCAGAGCCTTCCTAACTCTGGGTTCCTGTGAAGAAATACCCCATCTTAGGCCTTCCTGGTGGCACAAAGGGTTAAGCTCCACTCTATGGAGCAATCTGCAGCCTCTGCAGCATGAGTTCGATATCTGGGCCAGCCAGGGAGAAACCCACATAGCACAGCAGACCTCCTCTCCTGTTTTACCCGCTGCTCTCCTCCACAGTATATTTCAGTCAGTCTGCCTGTTCTGTTCCCCACTCTGTCTCTGGTGGATCCTCTCACCCCCCTCATCTCTGGCCTGTACCTCAGCTCTTATATGCATAAATAAATCAATCTTTTTTTTAAAAAAAGAATATACCCCATCTCAGCCCCTCCAGATATTGGTTGGAATTTACACATTGGGCTGTCTATTGATGTGCTGTGTCTGGCTTACACTGTACTGGCTGGCAAGAACTACATGCCAAAATTTAAGGAGTTTTGGAAGTCAGTTGATAACAAGTTAATAGCTTGGGACCATCATATTACAATTATCAATACAGAAGTTAACCTAGTTTTACAGGGGAGAATGCAGATCCCACTTTTTTGAAGGGAAAGTTTCCAGAAGAGCATGTGGGGTAAGAAATATGGTCTTGGTGTCTACTACACTTACTCTGCTGTCCAGGGAGAGAACTGCAACTAAGTTCACTTAAGAGCCAATTTTCATAAAATGATCAAGAGAAATCTGATTTCTCAAAGTGGTCTTCTTAAAGTTAGTGCTGGAATTTTTTACTCAAGGTAGCCTAAAACTTATTATCTAAGTAATAATCAGAGCACAATCTATAAGAAGAAAGACCTGAAGTGGTGCCCAGAGATATTTAGAGAGAGAGAGAGAAGTGAAAACTAGTGCACACTTATATAACAAACATTTCCTGAAGGCCTTCTATGTATTAAATATCATTAAAGTCACTAGTAAAATAAAATGAATGACTTATTTATGCATTTTTGCATTGTTGTTCATTTTTGTACAATGTTTTATTTCTTCTCTCAGGTGCAATTCCCATAAAATTCCCATGACCAAGGCACATGTGCACCATCACCATCATCTCTTGTGCTCTTACCTCCCATTTTGATCCCTCTCCCTCCCCTTCCCTTGCTGAATGTCTCCAATTTCTAGTTTACCTGCTAGGTCTTTTTTTTTGATCCCTTGTATGGTTCCCTATATTCCTCCCATAAGTGAAACCGTCCAATATTTTTCTTATTCCTTCTGAGTTATTTCACTGAGCACCTTCCTTCTCCATCCATGTTGCTGTGAATTGCATAAATATCTTTTTTTTGATTGCTGAGTAGTATTCCATTGTGCATATAGACCACATCTTCTTGATCCAGCCAACTGATTTGGGGCATTTAGGTTGTTTCCTTATCTTAGCTATCGTAACTAGTGTTGCAATGAACATAGGAGAGTAGGTTTCCTTACAAATTAGTGTTTTTGTGTCCTTTGGGTAGATTCCTAGCAGTGGAATTGCTGCATCACATGGTAGCTCCATTTTTAGTAGTTTGAGGGTCGTCTACACGACATAGTGGCTGGACTAGTTTGCATTTCCACTAACAATGTAAAAGGGTTCCTTTTTCTCCACATTCTCACCAACATTTGTTATTGTTAGTTTTCTTAATGTGGGCCATTCTCACAAGTGTGAGGTGGTATCTCATTGTGACTTTGACTCACATTTCCCTGATTATAACTGTTGTTGAGCATTTTTCATATGCCTGTTGGTCATCTGTATTTCCTCTTTGGAGAAGTGTCTTTTTAACTCTTGCCTACTTTTTGACTGGATTCTTTGTTTTTTGTTGAGTTATGTGAGCTCTTTGTAGATCTTTGCTATCAGTCCCTTACCAGTTGGGTGGAATACAAATATTTTCTTCCAATCTGTGGGGTGTCTCTTCATCTTGGTTATTGTCTCTTTTGCTCTACAAAAGTTTTTAATTTGATATAATCCCAGCTTTTAATCTTTTCCTTCATTTTATTTGCTTCAAGGGATGAGTCTTTAAAGACGTTTCTGAGATGTATGTCTGAATGACTTTTTTTGTGCTCTCAAGGAAATTAAAGGTTTTGGAGGGTGAAGGGCTAGAGATGAACAAGAGGCTTCTATATGATTATAAACCATGACTATAGACACAGTGAGAAGAGATGGGAACAGTCCTGGGGAAAGACTGAAGATCTTAGAATGACTGTTATTTCACATTTGTGAAAATGAAGTCAATTTGCCACGAATCTTCTTTTATCAAAGGTGGTGAATAAGTTTCCAGCAGAGGCAGAGGCTTTTTGACTCCAAGTCAGTGCTCCATTTCCCTTTTATGGTGAGCTCTGTTGTTCAGACTGTAATTGCACTGGGCTTTCAGCAGTTGAGATTTCCTGTGTTATTATGTTCTTCTCTAATTGCTGAGGAGATGGAGGTCAGGGTCTTGATTAGACCATTAACAATGGATGGGAGAGCATGAAAACAGACGGTCCTCAGATTAAGCCCAAATTCCACGGCATCAGAGTTTAGTGTCCTCTCTGATTAGACTTTCATAGGAGCTACTAATAAAATAGCATAGATTTGTAGTGTCCTATTTGTTGATTTCCTTTCCCTTCTCAATATTCTGAGAAAAGCAATAATAATCATAGTGGTCAAAAGACGAACAGGAAAAAATAAAGATAGGCCTGTTCAAAAACTAGCAATTAATTAAACATGACATGTTTTTTTCCATAGGAACCCATAGATTCATGATGCTGAAAATGGTTACACTTGAATATTGAAAACAGTTTTTCTTCTCCTTCATCTCTTAAAAGTTTTGTATATTTGGTTTTGTATTCTTAATCTAAGATCACTGATTACTTAACTATACTGAGGCAAACACCTAGACTTTTTCTGCTCACTTGAAAGATATCTAAAATTCTTATAATGAAAAACTTTGAACTTATTTTAAAAAGTGGCTTGTTACTCATAAAATGGATTTTAGAGAAATGAACTTAACCTAAAGAGGAAATGCAAATGGCCAACAGGCATATGAAAAAATGTTCAACATCACTTGTAATCAGGGAAATGCAAATCAAAACTACAATGAGACACCATCTTGCAGTGACAATGGCACATATTAAAAAACTAACAACAACAAATATTGGCGAGGTTGTGGAGAAAAAGGAACTCTCCTGCACTGCTGGTGGGAGTGCAAACTGGTCCAACCACTATGGAAAGTTGTGTGGAGATTCCTCAACCTACTAAAGATAGAGCTTCCATATGATCCAGCAATTCCACTCTTAGGTATTTACCCAAAGGACACAGAAACATTAATTCCAAAGGGCACCTGCATCCCTATGTTTATAGAAGCACTATTTACAATAGCTAAGCTATAGAAACAACTCAAATGCCCAAAAATAAATGACTGGATCAAGAAGATGTGGTATATATTCAAAATGGAATATTATTCAGCAATCAAAACAGATAAACTCATGCAATTTACAGCAACATGGATGGAGCTGGAAGGGATCATGCTCAGCGAAATAAGCCAGAAAGAAAAAGAAAAATACCGGATGATCTCACTCATATCAGGAATCTAGAAAACCTAAATAAGGGACAAGGAAAAAGAAAAACTATAATAAAGAAAAAATCAAAATCAACAAGCAACTATAAACCAGAGACACACTATGGGGTGGCGGGGAGAGGAGGGATTGGGGTCAAAATAAGAGGGGTGCAATTGTATGGGGAATATAAAAAATAAATCTTAAAAAAATGAACTTAAAGGCAATGCTGCTAAATGCAACAAGTGATACAGGGGCTTGGAATACTGCAAAGGTGTGAAAACTTTGGAATATGTGGTGGGAGAAGAAAAGCTTGAAGAAATAATTATCTTTTGGGACAGTTTTTGCATTTGGAAACTACTTCTCCTAGGTTTCTGAAAGCAGATGTCTGAAAAGCTGTGCCCTGATCTGGCACCATCTCACCATGGTACCAAGAGCCTCAAGGACCTGGTCCCCACTAGTGTACCTCTCTCAGCCTCTCACAGACAGACATCCGTGGCGATTTTACAGCAGTGGCCCATCACCACGACCTTCTTCCTATAAATAATGAGACTTTGAAACAAGATGTTGGCTGCTGGCCAGGTCTAAAAATGCTAATTTTAATAGAAAACTCTATTTTCAAATGCATTTCACAGTTTACACTGAGTGAGAAATGCTTCATTCTCACTGTATGAACGTCAGATTGCTATGTTGAGTGGTGCAGAGGTATCTGTCTTGAGAATATTTGAAGTCATGATTGAGCTTTAACCTTAAAATGTCTTTTATAATAACGTACATGAGATGCAGTGATCTGTCTCATCATCATGATTTTTCTGTCTCTAGGGAACCCATGTGTTGAGGGGTATAGCACTGGTAACACCATGCCTTTTTGATTCTAGAAGTCTGTGCAGGGTTTGTGGATAAAAAGGGTTTAGGCTTCTCTGGCCACTATTAACTCATAGTACAATTAGATTATGAGGCAGAAGCTGAACATATATTTAGTGCTATAGTGTATTTGACTTCCACTCTGGATATTATGCAGATATTTGTGGTAGAATCATGTTGATTAATTCAATGATTTCTTGTTATGTTAAGATAAAGTCTAAATTCTCCTATAGCTTACTGAATGTTGCATGCTCTGTCCTCTCCCAGAGTCTCTGCTCTTACTATTTTCTCTGCCCAGAGACTTCTTTCCCTCCTGGTCCTGCTAGTTTGTTATTATTCATCCTTTATATTCAGTTCAAATGCGACTTGAACTGGGAAACTCTCACACGCCATTGTACGCTCTAGTCATACTGCATAACTTTCCATTTTAGTGCTTTATACAGTATGTAATTATTCACTTGCTTGTGTGACTATTTGATTGACATCCAGCTCCTGCACAGTTCTCTAAGAGAACAGAGACCATATTTCTTTTTGTTTACTGTTATATTTTCAGAGCCTGACTTACAGAAAATGCCCCACAGCTATTTGGTGAACAAGAGCTTTGCAGAAAGTACTTGTCAGGGTGTTGGACACATAGTCAGTGACCAGTAAAGAGCAGTCATAAGACGGTTCCCTTGAAAGTCCAAGTTGTCTGAAATATAGCTTTTGGTATTTTTCCTCTCTATCTTATGATTCATTTGATTTGACTTCCCGCTGCTAATGACTTTCTGGGTGACCCGAGAAGGTTGCTTCATAATGCCTCAATTTTCTAAAGAATGGGTTGATAGTGGGCTTCCCTGGTGGCCTACGGGTTAAAGCTCAGTGCAATCACTTCTATAACCTGAGTTCAATCCCTGACCAGGGAGCTGACCCACATGGCGCAGCAGACCTCTACTGTCTTGCTCACTGCTCCCCTTAGCAGTGGATTTTAGTAGATCTGACTGTTCTGCTTCCCACTCTCTCTCTTGAATCCTCTTGCTTCTGCACCTCTGGCCTGCACCCCAGTTCTTCTACACAAAAATAAATAAATATTAAAGTAAAAAAAAGAATGGGTTGATAGTGGTAACTGCATCAGTCATCCCTAGGAAAGTGTGAATGCTAAATTGATGGCGAGATGAGAATGTATTTTAGGGGAAATTATGCTTGTGATAAATAAACATATGGACACTGATTTCGGGTCCCAGACTTCCTTCCATTCTTTTATGTCTGTAAATAGGTCCATATTTTCTTCATTCTACTCTCAATGCCTTTGAAAAGAAGAAATGTCTGTTTCGTTTTCTCTGTGCCAGGCCATTTTCTGTATAGTATTTTATTTTCAATGCACCAACCATTGAGATAGGTATTTTTATACATATTTATTGGATAAGGAAAATGAGGCCAAAATAGCTAAAGAAATTTGCATGGTGTGACTTACAGAGTAAGTGGTAGAGTTGGAATTTAAGCAAAGTTCTTTCTTATTGTAGACCTTGTGATATTTCCCACTGATCTAGATATTTTTCAAATGTCTCTAATCCTGAGACTTAGTTGTCCACTTTAGTTGGATAGAGTTGTCCATTTTAGTTGGATAGGTTTTAGTTAGATAGAAACTGGGGCATAGGTTTTTCTGTTGTTTGGAGTTGGGGGGCAGCTTACCTCTCAGACATATTTTCTTGCCTTGATTTATAAAGAATCTGAAGACCCAGATGGGAAGAAATGTGAATTTTTTCAGACTGATAAAAATATATATGATGTACTAGGGTGACACAAATGGAGTATGGACTTGGGTCATTTAGAGACTCCAGAAGGCATAAGGGAATTGTTCACCAAAGTGAAAGAGAGAGGTGGTCCACAGCATGAGGTCAGAGAGTGGGTGTCCTGTGACACTGAACTGTCATGGGGCTCATCCAATTCAAGCACCCTGAAAGAAGGAGCATAGTTTCACTCCATAACAAATATATATACTACTCCATTAAAGACCTAGGTTCCACCCAACACCTTTCAATCAAACCCCTCTACCTGTTCCAACTACCTCTTTCCCACTCCGATAACCATCATTCTGTTGTCAGAATCTAAGTGGTGGACAGGAACATTTCCATCAAGTTATGCGGCTGCTATCTCAAACTGAAGGTGATACAATGAGTATAGTCTCCTCATTTCACTCTCATGTGACATACCAGCTTTACTGTCAGAATTTTCAGGGACCCTTTAATAGAAATAGAATCTCTGATCCCCTGTTGGCTTCTGTGAGATTTGGGGTACTAGAGTTGTATGGTCCTGGATCACCCAATAGTGCTGGGGGAGCAAAAGTCAAGTTCATCTGTCCTGAAGTTTCCTTTATATATTTGTGGCCAAAGGGAGATTTTTCTCGGGGAATGTACTTATTGCAGCCATGAAAGGAAAACAGTCTGGGGATTGTTAGAAATCTTAAAAATAGAACATATGATACAGTGATTCTGCTTCTGAGTATTTATCTGGAGAATACAGGAACACTAATTTAAAAAAAGTACATACCCTGAGAATAAAGCTAACAAAAGAGGTGAAGGACCTACACAAAGAAAATTATAAAACATTGTAAAAACAAATAGAAGAAGACACAAAGAAATGGAGAGACATCCCCTGCTCATGGATATGAAGAATCAATATCATCAAAATGGCCCTCCTACCAAAAACAATTTATAGATTCAACACTATGCCATAAAAATCTCAATGACATTCTTCAAAGAAATAGAACAAATATTGATACAATTCATGTGGAGCCACAAAAATCCTCAAATAGCCAAAGATCTCCTGATTAAAACAAAGGAGAATGGAGGTGTCGCACTCCCAGACATTAAGATATACTACAAATCCATAATAATTAAAACTGTGTGGTACTGGAACAAAAATAGACATATAGACCAAAGGAACCAAATAGAAAGCCCAGAAATAGAGCCACGCATATATGGACAACTAATCTTTGACAAAGGAGCAAAGAATACACAGTGGGACAAGGACAGTTTGTTCAATAAATTATGCTGGGAAAACTGGACCATCACATGCAAAAGAATGAAACTAGACCACTACCTCATACCATGCGCAAAAAATCAACTCAAAATGGGTAAAAGAACTGAACATTAGACCAGAAACCATAAAATACATAGAAGAAAATATAAGTAAAAGAACATATGACATACATCTCAGCAACATCTTTGAAGACTCATCTCCAAAAGCAAAGAAAGTGAAGGAAAAAAAATAAACAGCTAGGATTACATCAAACTAAAAGGCTTCCATACAGCAAAAGAGACATTAACCAAAACAAAAAGACCCACTACCGAATGGAAGAAAATTTTTGCACTCCATACAACTATAAGGGACTGATGACAAAGATCCACAAAGAACTCACATGACTCAACAACAAAAAAGTAAGCAATCCAGTCAAAAAATGAGCAGAATTTAAAAGACACTTCTCCAAAGAGGAAATGCAAATGGCCAACTGGCATATGAAAAAATGTTCATATGCAAATCAAAACCACAATGAGATATCACCTTATACCAGTAAGAATAACACATATTAAAAAGGCTGGCAACAACAAATATTGGCAAGGATGTGGTAAAAAAGGAACTCTTTTACACTGCTGGTGGGAATGCAAACTGTCCAACCACTATGGAAAATTGTGTGGAGGTTCCTCAGACTACTAAATATGGAGCTACCATATGACTCAGTAATTCTACTCCTAGGTATCTACCCAAAGGACACAAAAACATTAATTCAAAAGGATACTTGCACCCCTGTTTATTGCAGCATTATTTATAATAGTAAGACTTGGAAACAACTCAAATGTCCAAAAATAGATGACTGGAGCAAAAAGATGTGGTATATATATATATATATATATATATATATATATATATATATACAATGGATTACCATTCAGCAATCAAAAAAGATAAAATAATGCCATTCACAGTAACATGGATGGAGCAAGAAAGGAATATTCTAAATGAAATAAGTCATAAAGAGAAAGACCAATACCATACGACTTCACTCATTCATGGAATATAAAGAAACAGAGTAAATTAATGAACAGAACAAAAACAAATGCTTATATTCTAACAACAGAAAGGTGGTTACTGGAGTGGATAGGGGGTAGTTAGAACAGGTAGAGGGGGTTGATTGGAAGGTGTTGGGTGGAACCTACGTGTTTGATGGAGCAGTATATACATTTGCGATGATGTAAAACTGTGCTCTTGAAACTTTTACAGCATTTTAAACCAATGTTACTTTAATTAAAAAAAAAACTTACACTGTTGGAGTCAAAGATAATTAGCTATTAACACTAGTTGAGATCTATCTATAGTCACCATTATTAAAGCCTGACATATTTGACCTACATCTGGTATAACAAGATTAATGAACTGGATTTTTTCCCACAGGTGGATTCTATTAGGCATAGGGTTCTAGGGCTGTGAGAGGGGATATATTATCTTTTAGTTTGTGGATAGAATTTTCACTCTCTTTTAATTAAGAAACTCCACTTAGAACAGAAACCTCCCTTAAGATTTTGAGGATTAACTCAGGTCCAGGATACAACAGAGAGAAAGAATTGGACTAAAGTGAAGATAGATGAGTTCACAATAAAGTGAACCTAGTAAATATTTATTCAAATTTAACATTCTACTAGATGCTAGGGATACAATAGTGTCTTCATGAAGCTTACAAACTAGCAGGGAAGATAGACATTTTTAAAACTGATTATAAAATATTACATAATTAAAAAATTACATGGACAACAAAAGAAATTGCAAGAGGTAAGTGCTGTGGACAAGGCAAAGACGCAGGCTGAGCAGGGACTAGGGGGCCCTGACTCACTGAGGTCAGCCAAGATTACTGGATGAGACTAGACCTCCCTGGGAATTTAGATTGAGGGTTGGGGGGAATAGCTGGCAGAGTATTTTTGTGGAGGGGGATCAGAAAGACCTCCCATCTTGGTGATGAAAGTACTCCGTACTAGTAAAATTAATGGATTGACTTAGAGGATCCCTTGATTTCTTTTTGTTTTTATTTTATTTATTTATTTATTTTTTTGATTTTTTTTTTCCTATAGAGGCATGTTTTATTTATTTATTTATTTGCTTGTTTGTTTGTTTTGTTTATACAAGCACTGGGTACAGTCAGAAGCGCGGGAGGGTGAGAGAATTCATCAGAGCCATAGTGGGGAGCAGAGCAGGCAGAAGGACCGAAGTACACTGCTGAGGGGAGCAGCGGGCATCAGGAGAGGTCTGCACGCCATGTGGGACCCTCCTCCGGTGGCCTGGGAGCAGTCGGGGATCGAACCGGCGCCGCAGAGGCCTCTGGCAGCTTCGCAACCCAGCATTCAACCGCTGCGCCACCGGGGAGGCCCTCTTTTTGTTTTTAAATATTTATTTATTTTTGTGTAGAAAAACTAAGGTATAGGCCAGAGGTATGGGGGGGTGGTGGTGGTGAGAGGATTCTCCAGAGACAGAGTGGGAAGCAGAACAGGCAGATCTATTGAAACCCACTGCTGAGATGAGCAGAGCGTGAGACAGGAGCGGTTTGCTGCGCCATGTGGGTCAGCTGCTTGGTTGGGGATCGAACTCAGGCCATAGTGGTGACGGCGTTGAGACTCAACCCCTAGGCAACCAGGGGTGCCCCCTTGATTTTTTTTTTTAAATGTCTGTGAGTGTTGACATTGTAAGATATCCTTTCTGATCATGTGTGAGAATGTAAGTTTTCATTTCCCCTCTAATGTGTCCTAGCTTTAGGAGCTTCCTCAGCTATAAAATAGGGATACAAGTAACTGTTTCACCAACCTTCCAAAGTTACTGTTTGAACTAACCAAAATAATATGGGCTGTATATTATGAAGAATTTAGGAAACTTTTCTTGTTTTGTGTGTGTGCGTGTGTCCAGTTTCAAGCTGATCTACCTGAAGGCGGGAGTTTCAGGCCTCAAGCATTGGGTTATGACTTTCCCAAGGTGGTTAAAGTGGCATAATATAACACATTGTTCTTTGGGGAAAAATTCAGAATTTTCAGTATGGACAGCTGGTGCCACTCAGGGAACTAAGACTAGAGAGCTGTCATCACTTACAAATATAATCAAGGGAACTTTCATGTTGGCATCAAATAACAGTTTTCATTTAGCCTTTCCCTCTCCCCCGCATATATTTTTCAATAAATGAAGTTTGAAATTAATTGGTATTAAAATATTTTATTCATGGAAAAAGAAAAAAAAATCTCTTCAAAGACATTACCACAGAAAAATAACTGTACAGATCAAGATACTTGAATGGATGATGGATAAGGAGCCTGAGACACATACTCTGGTTGTTTCTGTTACAAACAAGGAGGTTGGGGAAAGTAATAGCCATACCTTATAAGCAGCATGTTATTTCTATTTAAAGCCTTTTTTTTGGTATCACTTATTCTCTTGAGTGCGTCTCCAGTATGTTCTAGCTTCCAATCTCTGAGTATAGTTGGAATTTCATCAATGAGGCATTCATCTAAAATCTCACCAACTCTGAGTCTCTACCATTTGACAAAAAATCCTGCCTTTTCCTGGGCGCGCCCTCTTCAAATTGTTCCAGTAACCACAAATCAATCCTCAGCACCTCAGGTGTGGCTTTGATATCCACTTTCTGCACTAATGTTGTTGGCACAGAAAGGGCACAAAAGTGGAGCAGAAAGCCAGAAGGTGGACCCTGCTTTGGAACTTCTCCAATGCAGGATTATGTCTACTTTGTTAGGGTTCAATAATTCTATGATGCTACTGATAACAAGCAATACTAGCTATAGAGTGGAACCAAATAAATACCTTCTGGGAACTGTGAAAGTTTCATAGAAGAGGTGACATTAAATTAAATTTTGAAGGGTAGGCAGAAATTTTAGAGGCATAAATTAAAATAAGATGCATTTAGGGTAGAGAGCACATCTTGGAGAAAGGAGCAAAAAGAAAAAAAACAAGGACAGGGCCTCCCCGGTGGCGCAGCGGTTGAGCGCTGGGTTGCGAAGCTGCCCGCGGCCTCTGCGGCGCCGGTTCGATCCCCGGCTGCTCCCCCGCCACCGGAGGAGGGTCCCGCATGGCGCGCAGACCTCTCCTGCTGCCCGCTGCTCCCCTCACCAGTGTACCTCGGTCCTTCTGCCTGCTCTGCTCCCTGCTCAGACTCTGGTGAATTCTCTCACCCTCCCGTGCTTCTGACTGTACCCAGTGCTTGTACAAATAAATAAATAAATAAATAAATAAATAAATAAATAAATAAATAAATAAAGCCTTCTAAATTCTTAAAAAAAAAAAACAAGGACAATCTTTGGCACAATGGTAGAATAGATTGGTTGAAAGAGAAGATATTTAGTGAGTGCTAATGAAACTTGGTAAAGTTGGGAACATGTGACAAGATGGAGAGATATTTGAAAATAAAACAAGAATTTGGGCGCTCTTTTATCCACTGTGCTGTCATCGGCAACATTTGAGGAGAGTAACAGCATAAGATAACTTTAACAGGGAATGGAAAGCTAGGGAGAAGATTCTAGAGAAGTTCTGTGATATAGAAATATGAGTTACAAATATAAGTCATGTGTAATAAAATTTCCTAGTAGCCACATGTATTCATTTTTCATCACTATTCTAAAAAGTTAGCACAAAGTTAGTGGCTTACAGCAACACAAATATATTATCTTGTATTTCTGGAGGTCCAAGTCTAAAAATCAAGGTGTTGGCTGAGCTGTTCTGGAGTCTTTGGATGAGAAAAAGCTATTTTCTTGACAAATCCAACATTTAAAGGCCACCTACATTCTTTGGGTTGTTGCCCCTTCCACCATTTTCATAGAACCTTCTCTAGTCAAGTATCCATCTGTATCACTCTTACAAGGACACTGATCATTACATTACACTCACGTGGCTCTTAGTGACAGTCATTGACATGTGGATTTTTTTTTTTTTTTTAAGAAGGGAGGCATATGAATCCTGTCTTGGATAAATAAATGTATGTCCAGTAGGAAGTTAGGAACGAGGATTTGGAAGTCAGGGGAGAGTCATGGTGGAAGCTTAGCTTTAGTATTGTTGTGAGAGAGACACTTGGATGCTGTGGTGTCCTGGCTGGGGTAGAACCTGGGAATGCTCATTCAGAGATATAAGAGACCCAGCAGGAGGTCATGGGGAAAGGAAAGCCAATTCTGAGACTCCAGGAAAAAGAAATGGTGACATCAGGTGGGAGCAGGGCAATCCTAACATCCGGCAGTATTTCTGGATAGCCATGAAGAGTCTTCTTATGGGTTTAGAGGACCTTACTCCAGATCTAAAGTGATTATTCAGCCTCCCACACAGAGGCACTTTTTAGTTGTTAATATGAGTGGGAACAGGATGATGCTTATTTATGAAACTATTTATCTTTAAATAATAACATTATTGCAGTATCTATACAAGTGGGCTTGGCATTTGACAATGATGTGATTAATTGGATGAGTATAATTTGATGAGTATTCCAGGCCCTAGTCTCTTCAAGTTCTAAGGAATTTCTCTCCACAGAGACAAGATTAACAGAATAATCACCAGGTTTTTTTTCAATGTGGCCATATTTGAAGGATCTATCAACTGCTTTGTACTTTCTTGAAGCAAAGAATCCCACTTCCTTCCTAGATCCTTGCTTCTAATTTTTTCAAAAAGGATTCTGTGTACCATGTGAGTTTGAGTTTGGGATTCAAATAGTCAGAGTTCAAATCCCAGCTCTGTCTCTTACTATTTCAATTTGAGTTAGTTACATAAATTTTTGTGCCTCAGTTTCTCATCAGAATATTGGACATATCACAGTATCTACTTTTTTGGGAGTTGTGAAGATTAAGTCATTACATATGTGTATATTTCTGTCTATATATTACCACTTTCTAAGCCTTTAGAACATTTTCTCTCTATTATAACAATACTGAATGGCTCGTCTGGTGATTAGATAATTTATTTTCCTATTGCATAAAATTGTCCCGTCTCCAGCCCCACCCAACCCAACCCTCAATCCCTGGCTTGGCACTAAAATGCTTGGAGATAATTTGCTTATATTTCACCTATACTACAGTGTGTTTAGCCACAGTAAATCTAACAACCAAACAAAGACTTCCATTGATTAATCTCTAGCGTAACTGACTCAAGCAAGATTAATTTCTTTTAAATAGAAAAAGGTGAAAAGGGAGATCAAACACCCCCAAATTAACATTTATATTGCTAGATTATCTGTTTCCTCATTTTATAGCTTCATTAAATCCAAGGAATAAAGACAAAAACTTTGCAGTGTTCAGCAGGTCAAAGAACATATTGCCAATAAAACATTTCCTTTCTACTTTTCCAGAGATCATTTCTTTTGAATTGGTGCTAAATACATTTGATAAGGTAAGACCTTCAAACATTTTCAAACTTTATCCTCTGAGTTATTTGCATATCAAAATAGCCCTATAATTGGTGGAAATGGAAAATGTATTTTTTAAATTTCCATAGCCTTTTCTGTGTTAAGAAGAGGCTATTGAAAAGGTATGCATACAAGCACTCTTTTAAAGACTGACCTTTAGAAGTTCACTTGGTTCATATGCAGCCAACAAAATGGATTCTTGTAGAATTCTCTGAGGTTGGAACTTCTTTATTTTTCTGCTCTGTAGGTGACATCTAGGGAATGCCATCTCTTTTTTTTTTTTTTTTTTCTGAGTCCAGAATATTAGCCTTTTGAGAGGAGTGAGCCTTGTAGTTTACTGAAAATGACTTCAGGGCTGTGCAATAATACCACACTTAGAGCTTCCTGGAGCAATTTGGTTCCTAAGTGCATTGTTGAGGTCAGTGATTCTTAATCAGGGGCAATTTTGTTCTCCAGGGGACATTCAACAACATCTGGAGACATTTTTGATTTTCATTACCAGGAAGGGGCTTTGCTATTGACATCTAAAGGGGGGAGACCAGGGTTGTGGATAAATATTTCACAATGGACAGGGCAGTTCTTGCTCACCCCACCAAAGAATTATCCAGCCCCAAATGCAATAGGGACTAAGGTTGAAAAATCATGTTGTAGACTTTCTAGAGTTTAGAGAGAAGAGAACAGTCCCAAAGTGTGGGTAGAGGGAAAAAACCAACAAGAGTAAGATCTGGCAGGGGGTCAAGTTTATTAAAAATTATCTTTTATGCGTTTGTTTTATTTCTACCAGGTGTACAATCAAATACTAATACCAAAGGGGATATCAGTATCTATGGCTATCCCAATCATATAACCTGCCATTTTTCTTTTATAGACGATCATAGTTTGGGCATCTCCTGGAGTATCCTGTGATCAAGTAGGTATCGAGATCAACATCTATGTAAGTCATTCCTTGGCATACATAGGAGGCAAACTGATTCCTGAGGTTGAACTGATTTTTATTTTCTTTTTGCATAGAAGAGTTGGGGTGTAGACCACAGGTGTGGGGGATTAGGGGATTCACCAGAGACAGAGTGGGGAGCAGAATAGGTGGATCTACTGAAATCCACTGCTGAGGGGATTAGTGGGCGAGGCAGAAGAGGTCTGCTGTGCCCTATGTGGGTCAGCTCTCTGGCTGGGGACTCAGGACGTAGGGGTGATATTGCTGATACCTAACCCCTAGGCTGCCAGGGAGGGCCCTGAATTGATTTTATTTTTAAGAACTCATTCCCCATTGAGGATGTTTTTCAGAAGCAGTAGGTGAATGGCTTGGAGAGAGAGAGAGAGAGAGGAAGAGTGAGGGGGGGTGGGAGGGAGGGAATATTATGGTCAAATCCTTAACTTACAGGGAGTTTCTATTTAAGAAAAATAAAACATAATATAAAAGTGATATAATTTGGAGTCTACTAAACCATGTTGCTTCACTAAGCTCAGTAGGGTAAATGACCTGGTAACTCAAGGCTTTGGTGTTCTCAGTGGTAAAATGAGGGCATAATACATCTCTGTAGAGTTGTCATGAAAATTGAATGATAAACTCTAGGCAAAGTGTCCAGCACCATCTATAGCATCTGGTAGAATCTCACTAAATATAGTAAACTTAGGAGCTCAGCTGCAGATGGGATAATCCACATAAGAGGAAAGGAATTTTCTATTTCCTAGTTGAGAGAAAGGAGAGCAGGAAGGTCAATGGCAAGAATCCTGTGCTGTCTCCCCTGGCTGATGTTGCTCATAGACAGACTATACCAACTCATAGTCTAGATTTTTCCCTGTAAAGCTCTAGCCATGGGGGTATCTATGAGACTTTCCTTTTGTCTGTGTTTCCCTAGAAGATTTCCATTTCTTTGGAGCTTTCTTCTTGACCTGTGTACATCAGGAATGAAATGTCCCTGGCATCACAGAGTCATATCAGCCTGTGTGGCACTGAGGTCATTAGCCAGAGAATCCAGATTCCAATCATGGTTTTTGCCTCTGAAGTTATATGACCCTAGACTCTGTGATACTTAACCTTTTGTTTACCTCTGACCTCTGCTTGACCACAATGGTTATTAGGAAATTCACCACCATCCAAAAGGAATGTTTGGAAGGTTAATGACATAATTGTGCCTAATCCTGGTGATGAAGAGAGAGTAAATGTCTATCTTTTGGGAATGTGTCATAAATCTTCTAGTTAAATTACATTTCCTTTATTGAACTAAACAGGTCCTAAGGGAAACCATATCAGAGCTTTAAGTTTAATGTTTTTGTTCCCTTTATTGGCTCAAGAGAGTTCCAGAGCTTCTAAAGTAGGGTGAATATATTCTTGCTACATGTGAAACTTTTGATAGTACAGAACTCTTAGTTCCCTGCAAGGAAAGTGTCCTGTGTGAATATCTGGTTAGGTTAATATACAGCAATTTTCATTGCAGTCTCCACTGAAAATTATCCTTCCTATCTCCAGAATAGGGGAACTTAGTCAGTTTGCTTAATTTTTTTCTGGATTAGAGATCACACAGACCACTTCTTCTGCCTGATGCTGTTTCAGGACACCATGGTATATGAGAAATCTAGGCTTTCTTACAAAACAGCCCATTTCTGTTGGAAGGTACCCTTTTAACTCAGTTATCTGAAATAAAAAAATTCATTTAAGCTGAAGAATAAAAGGAGAATGGAGGGCAGAAATGCAAGGATCAGGGCTGATTTCCTGGGAGAATGTGGAGAAAATTGGGGGAATCAGTTGTGAATTTTAAGCAAATAATTTAGATAAAGAAGAAAACCAGGTTGTCATAAACTTATACTATCTTCTGAGTATCATTTGAGGTATTCTCACATACATTTTTCTGGCTTAATCTTTGCATCAGTTATCTGAAGGATATTATTGTTACCATTCTTATTGATTGGGAAATGCTGGTTCAATCATTTGCCCAAGGTTGTACAGCTTGAAAATAAGAGCCCGCAGACAAATCCAGATTGGCCTGGTGACTGAATCTGTGCTGTTTTATGTAAACCAAGATTCTTTTGCAAAATGAAAGTCTGCCTCACTTTTTTTCTTTTTGCCAGTTACCTCACCCTTTTGTGACTTTTCTAAGGATCTTGAAAATATCACTTGTCTTAGGGCATATGAACATGTGAAAACAAAGACAGCAGGCTTTTTGCAAACTTGATGATAACCATTATTGCAAATACCATTGTCCTTGTAGTTTGTAAAGTGCTTAGTATATGAATAAAACCCTGTTATTACCTAGTAATGGTGTGTATTATTATAACAACATACAATTATTTAGCTTGGGTAAAATTAGAATGGTGTATATTTAAGATGTCATCCAGGTTCTATTTTTCTGAAAAATACTCTTTCATTTAATAAATTGCAACATAATCTTCCTCACACAGGAAGTGGATATGTATAAATATTCACAGAAATATTCTGTTTTCTAGTAATATCATCAATTTGAGTTTATTAACACTGACACTGCATTAATCAAATGATATATATTGATAGATACCATACCATCTTAATATGAGAAGAATCCATCAGAAACATTTGGCCTAACCAGCCCAATGTCTGCTGTGTTTGAGAGCGCAAGTTTCCTTGAGATGTGTCTGTCCCCGGTTCCAGACTGCAGAGAAATAAGCTCAGAGATAAGATGCTGATACCCAGACACCTCCAATTCCACATGCACTTTCCCCATTGCAGTGAACTTACTACGGAACCCTGCTAGTACTGAAATGCTCCATTAGCTAGGCAAAAAGTCTTCAGCTATTCAACTTAAATTTTCTCCTTTCCCCTTTGTGCCCATTAGAATATTGATTAGGGCCTCCCCAGTGGCCTACGGGTTAAGTCTCAGCGCTGTCACTGCTGCACTCAAGTTTGATCCTGGCCAGGGACCTGGCCCACATGGCACAGCAGACCTCTTTTGTCCGCCTGCTACTCCCCTCAGCAGTGGATTTCAGTCAATCCGCCTGTTCTGCTCCCCACTCTATCTCTGGTGAATCCTTTCACCCCCCCCCCACACCTCTAGCCAATACCCCAGTTCTTCTATGTATAAATAAATAAAAATAAATCTTTAAAAACATAGAATATTGATTAGAAGAAATGGTTAAAGCCACTATTTAGCATGTGGTGACTTCTTCAACTTCTTAGTAATGGGTGCTAAAAAATTTGGTAGTAGATAATTTTGAAAAAAACAGCTCAAATTACCTTTAATTTGGACTATGCGGTCCATGGCAAAACTATAGCAGCAGCAGGATAATTTAGTTCAGTAAAGTTTTGTTGTTGACACACTGTGTGCCAGACTCAGACTAGATTCTGTGGACACCACGGTGAGTCACAAGTTGATTCTAAACCCCCCACTTTTATCAGGTACTCAGAGTTATGAAAAAGAAGGGCTCTGTGTGTGGTGATGGCTATAGATGAACTTAATTTATCTAGGGCAAGTTTAGCCTTTGATAAGACTGTGGAGGGGGATATAGAACTTTGAAACTTTACACATTAGTCTGGGAGTCAGCACATCAGGAACGCACTGGGGCCCCTTGTAGTTCAGGAATCCTGGCTTGGTGCTAAGGCAAGTTTCTGCCTATATTACTTACAAATATCCTGTTAAAACTCATGCCATTTGCATCAACAGGGATGGAGCTTGAAGGGAGGGATAGTCCTAAGTGAAATAAGTCTAAAGGAAAAAGAAAAATATAGGGTGGTCTCATTTAAATGTGGAATATAGAGAAACCAAACAAAAGGTAAGAAAAATTCAAACTAACAAGCTGAGCACAGATCTGACACATACAGCAAAGAAGGGGGGAAGGAGGGGGCTTCAAAACAGGGGGAAGAGCACAAGGGAACATGGTGATGTGTCACCCTTGACATGGTGGCAGGACAACTATGGGGACTACAGTGATATAAGGAAAAAAAAATAAAAAAGCAATTTTCTGTCTAGCTCCTGGCTCTGCAGTTTGGAAGTCTCCATGGAATAGCTTGGAAGTTGCCTGCTTGCCAGCAGAGGAAAAGGGGAAATTGTATAATCTGAGCATCCATTCCAAGGAGTGCCAGAGCTGACCTGAGTTCCTGGGAACCATTCAGGGCACAGGGATTTACTAGGACTTGGACCTCATCCACCATTGTAGCCAGGGGCCCAGAATCAAATTAGATAATGGGGACCCGATCCAGCTTGCTCGAGGGTTTGGCAAGAAGGCCAATGTCTGCATGCTTGCTGGGGTATGGTGTTGGTTCTGTGCCTGATGCAGAGAAATGCCGAGATTGGTGTTGATTAACCTATACCCAATTGTTGAACTGGCATCCTAGTGATTTGGGTCAGAGCCCTGGATAGACCGGTGGGGCCCAAGCTTTTTTTTTTTTTTTTTTAGTGCTCCTTTCTGCTCTCAGTCACTTACCTTGTGGGCAGAGTGCAAACCCTTTTAGGTTGCTGGCTGCCCCAAGGGACAGGGTGAGTCTTGTCTAGCAAGGAAGAAGCTGGTGAATCTCGCTTTTGTTTTGCAATCTTTTGGGACATGCTTACAACAGAGGATTTCATGATGAGTAAATTTTGGTCATTCTAAAAGAAAAATACATCCAGTGATGTATTTGTCTCCTGGCTGTGGTTTCTGAAGTCATATTAAATTACATTAAAAGCTTTTCTCTCATTGCCACTGGTCTTTTACTCTTCAGCAGACATTTAAAAAGATGATATGTGGGTGAAAGATAAAAAGCTGAATGACGGTCACTGCCTTGGGGGAGATGTTCTCATCCAGAGGAAGTGCACTGGTGGGTTGAGCAGGGAGGTCATTTATGGGCTGTGGGATGGCTAGAATTCTCTCTTCTGCTGCTCTGCTCATCTCTCAAAGTGTAGCTTAGCTTAGCCAGACTAGTTATTTTAAGCTCTTGCAAACAATTTCATAGCTTTATTTTTGCTGTTGGCTCCAGTAAATTGGGGCCCCCATGTTGTGCTCTTTGGCATTAAAATGGATCTGAGCTGCTGAGTGGCTGGAGATACAGAAAGTGGGCACAGCGGGGAGGGCAGACAACAGTGGAGGACCCTGCAAGGCGAGCCATTAAGGATGCTTCTTCAGGGATCTCAAGGGCTGGGAGTTCAGTGCTGTGCACTATATGGACTCAAGCTTTGGTTTGAACATTTGTCTGATATTAACAAGGGGAATCTTTGCAGACTGCTTTATAATTCCTTTTGTACTTTAGTTTGAAAAATTCATGTTTCCCTTTTGCCATCGATTTTTCTTTTTTTAAATTTATTTTTGCATAGAAGAACTGGGGTGCAGGCCAGAGGTGCAGGGGGTGAGGATTCACCAGAGACAGAGTGGGGAAGAGACAGGTGGATGGACTGAAATAAACTGCTGAGGGGAGCAGTGGGCAAGACAGGAGAGGTCTGCTGTGCCACATGTGGGTCAGCTCCCTAGCCAGGGATCAAACTCGGGCCATAGCTGTGACTTAATCCCTAGGCCACTAAGGAGGCCTCAGATTCTTATCTGTTGACTGAGTAAGCCATGGTCTATCTAGTTATTCGTCCTATGAGCTACTTTTAGAGATTACAATAGTGAGATAAAGAGTTTTCAGTGAAAATAGTGGCATACTAGTGGGGGTCGGGCTGGCCTGTTATTAGAACACCTAAATCTCTCAAAAGAAACAAGCACAAATGGTTGGTTGAATTTCCCCCTACATCTGGCATCTGCAGGGAGCACTAGCATGGAAGAAAAACAGTCTTCTTTCTTACCATTTGTGAGTCCGGTGTGATAGAATGGACAGGCGGGCTCTAAACAACTGACTCGTTAATTTGAGAGAAGCTGAACTAGGTTATTTCCTCTATTATTGGCTCAAGATTCCCTCAAATCTCATTGCTATGATCTTTTCCCTTGACTTATGACCTTGTTAATATCCCATAGCTGTCTTATCAGATTTTTACACCTTAGTGTGAATTAGTTTATTGGCTTCTTTCCTTAGATCCAGGGAGAATGATGAGTAGATGACTAGAGAGAGAGCAAAGGGATAAAGGGTTAAGAAAACAAAGTTTGGGTGTGTGTATGACAGGTCAATTTCTACTTCAAGAGATGCCTCCCAGTGGCTGTGCCTGTGGGCTAGGCCTTGGGGCCTGCCAGCTGCATGCATTTTCTGTGCCCTCAGCAGTTCTCCAAACAGAACCTTCTCTCCATTATTGACTTGGGACACCTGTTTTAAATTATGTCCTTGTACTCAAATAGTCAAGTGATTGACACCTTCCTCAGAATATGTGTAAAAACTCTAGTAACAGTGAGAAGCCAGATGCTTCCAAGAGAGTGAATTGCTACCTGTGGGTAAGTTAGTCTGGGTGGAGACATTCATTTTTTCAGGTCACTAATAAATGAATGCAATAGAGTAGTAAATGGCCCCTGTGTGGCCTGAAGTTCTTGTACATATAAATAATAGTGCTTTAATCTCTTTATAATATCTTTCCTCTGAATGATTAAAAATATTTACCACTTGGGATTTGTAAGTTGATTTTATCAACATCTGTTAAAATCAGTTTCCATAAAATATTTGTAAGCTCCCTAAGTAGACAATATAGCATTAATCACAGTTTTCTAAAAGATAAGCCTCTCAATCTAGGCCAAACTGTTCACCATGAAACATCATTATACCATATTTTTATCTTTTGAGTGAATGACTTCTGGAATTATACAAATCCAAAATCCCATTCAGATTACATTTATGTCATGTTATATACATATGATATATCTCTATTATCCACCTATCCATCCATGCAACCAACTAACCATGCATTAATGCATGTATGCATCCATCCATCTATCAGTAGATCTATGTATATATGTATCTATGTATGCATGTATGTATGTATGAATGTATGTATGTATGCATGTATCTTCATCATCATCATCATCATCTCATGATCCATCTATTAGCTGTCGCCCAAATTTGATGGCTTCATACTGTGTCAACTTTGCTGCCCTGGAACTTTGTTTCCCAGAATTTTCCTCCTTGTATGTCTTCTGCTTAGTGTTGGCTGCAGGAGACATTTTGCTTGCGATCTGGAGAGCTGAACTGAAATTGCAGACATTGGGTTCAGCACTGTGAACTCATGAACATTGCTCTAAGTTTGTTGGCACAGGATGATTCCTAGTCCAGAAAATCCTCTGGCTCTAATCAAATCCCCTCCATTGACTTCTCCAAGAGCTAAGTCAAGTGAATGTGCTGCTCCATGAGGAACAGCATGCAACCTAGAGGTTAAGTGGTCGGAAACATAGGTCGCAGCTCATATTCATGGTTTCCAGTTGTCTTTCTTCTCACTTGTATTCAGCTTACCCTCCCTACTGTCAGTCTGGCTGGCATAGAGTGTTGACTATAGTGGATCAACCTTAGTTGATCACAAAGACAAACTTTCAGACTCTTCTATCTGCCTGCGCAGATTACTCCTACAATTGCATATGGTCTAACCCATATGAGAAATCCCTTTTCTATATCATTTGTAGTGCTATCGGCTGCAACCTTCACTGATACATAAAAATTTACATTTGCTTAAGAAGCACGTGGAATTTAAGTTACATGAGGATAACAGACCATTAAACTTTTTTTCACTGCTCTATCTCCTATTCCTAGAATAGTGCTTGACATGTGGTAATCCCTCATTAAATATTAATTGACTAATAGTATAAGTTTGAGCTTTTTATAGAAAGATAGGACATAGATCATTAACATATAATAGCTCTGAATAAGAGCTCAGAAAGAGATGAGAAGGGCAAAGGGCTGAGGAAAGAAACCTGAAAAACAAAATTGATTACTTCAAGTTATTTACTTCCTGGTAATTAAGTTATACATTTATATCCTTGCAGTGGTGTCATAGTGGATGAATGGTACATTTATACCTTGAATTAGGATGGGATCTCTGAGTTTCTTTGGCTAATGGAAAGTTGACGGATATGATGTGAGCAAATACTTGAAATGTGCTTGGACTTCCCCTCAGTTTGGTGATCTGCTATGAGAGAAACATCTGCATGTTCCTCCTTGCCTATTTAGCTCTGCCCAATTTTTGATTGTTTTTTTTTTTTCTTTTTGTTGAGTTGTATAGGTGCTTGGTAGACCTTTCAGTATAAAACTGTCATCACATGTATGGTGTACAAATATTTTCTCCCATTCAGTGGGGTATCTCTTTTATTTGGTCACTGCCTCTTTTGCTATAGAGGACTTTTTAGTTTGATGTAGTCCCAGTTGATTATTTTCTCCTTTGTTTTCCTTGCTGTTGGAGATGAGTCACAAAGATATTTCTGAGGTTTATATCATGGAGGGTTTTGCCTATGTTTTCTTCTTTGTATTTTATGATTTGAGGTTTTACATTCAAATGTTTTATCCATTTTGAGTTGATTTTCATGCGTGGTGTGAGATAATGGTTAGTTTCATTCTTTTTCATGTACAGCCCAATTTTTCCAGCACCATTTATTGAAAAGGCTTTCCTTGTTTCAGTGTATATGCTTTGCTCCTTTGTCATGTTATTTGTCCATAAATGTGTGGTTTATTTCTGGGCTCTCAATTCTATTCCATTGATTGGTGTGTCTGTTTTTGTTCCAGTACTATCCTGTTTTAATTATTATGGCTTTACAGTATAGTTTGAAGTCTAGAAGTGTGATACTTCCATTTCCCTCCCCTGTTGTTTTTAGTTGGGAGAGCTTTGTCTACTTGGCTTTTCTTATGGTTCCATATGAATTTCAGTAATCTTTGTTCTATTTCTTTGATGAAATGCCATTGGGATTGTCATATGAATTTCTTTATATACATGGCCATTTTGATAGTGTTGAATTTTCCAATCCATGAACAGGGAATATCTTTCCATTTCTTTGTATCTTCTATAGTTTTCCTTGTATAGGTCCTTCACCTTCTCTGTTAGGTTTATTACCAGGTATTCAGGTGGTTTTTTTTTTTTTTTTTGGTGAGATGGTAAATGGGATGGCTTTATTAATTTCTTCTTCTTCTTGGTCATTGTTTGCATATAGGAAGGTAACTGATTTTTGTATGTTGATTTTGTATCCTGCCACTCTGCTGAACTGGTTTATTCTTTCAGTTAGTTTGTTCCGTGGTCTTTGGGATTCTCTATGTATATCATATTATCTGCAAATAATGAGAGCTTTATTTTTTCTTTTTCAATTTGGATTCCTTTTATCATGTTCTCTTGCCTAATTGTTCTAGCTAGAGCTTCTAATACTATATTGAATAGTAGTGGTGAGAGAGGACATCCTTGTCTTATACCATATCTTAGTGGAAAGACTTTCAGTTTTAATTGCTTTCTACTATAAATAGTAACTACAAATTGAAGAAGAACCCATGAAATGATCTGAGAAGGAAGAGCCAGACAGGTAAGAGAGAATTTAAGGGAGAGAAGAATCATGATTGAAGAGAGTGTTTCACAAGGAAAAAACTGACGAGTGACAAATGTCTCAGAGAGGTCAAGAAATTGAGGACCAAAACATATTCATTGGATTTGACAACAAAGAGATTGATGAAATTCATATCTAATTTCTCTATGAAGTATGAGTTGTGGTCTTCTGAGACTAAGAGGGAAGAAATTGATAAAAACTTGACAATTCACCAAGGAGGAGGGGAGGAAGAGACCATACTAATTTTCTACAGCAATGACTGCAGCCTTGAGAGAAAGAAGAACATCTGGGTGATTGATATAGTGTTGGAGTTTTCAGAGTGTGTGAGGCTAAAAGACATAAACATTATTCTGTCAACCCCATCCATTATGAACTCTCCTGAATTATTGCAGCACTGGATTCTGTATAGACACTTCTGTGCATTTTCATGTTGTTTTATGTTCTTTGCTATTTTATATGCTAGTAGTATTTTATCTCTTTTTGCTTATAATCATCCGCCCATTTGTCTAATCTGTCCATCCATCCATCTGTGCATGCATCCATCCATCAACCATCCATTCATTTTCCACATTGTCCCTCCAAAGATGTAAGTAACACTGTTAAATTACAGGTAACACTGTTAAATTAAAAGGAAATGTGGGGCCTCCCTGGTGGCACAAGGGGTTAAGAACCACACAATGAAGCAATCTGCAGCCTCTGCAGCATGAGTTCAATTCCTGGCCAGCCAGGGAGCAATCCACATGGTGAGGCAGACCTCTTCTGTCTCACCCACTGCTCCCCTCAGCAGTGTATTTCAGTCAGTCTCCCTGTTTTGTTCCTCACTCTGTCTCTGGTGAATCCTCTCACCCTCCCTTCCCCACATCTCTGGCCTGTACCCCAGCTCTTGTGTGCATAAATAAATAAATCTTTAAAAAAAAGGGAACTTAAGCTAGTTAATATGAAGAGAAAGCAAATTTGAATCATAAACTCTCAATGTGGAAAAATTTTAGTTAAATTCTTCTTTGTAGCTGAAATTACACAGAGAAAGCAAGAATTTTTATGAATTTTTCTCCATTCTGTTTTTTTTTTCACTCTCCCTCCAGTTTCCTCTATTCTTTTCAGACCATATGATCAGTCTCTTGTCACACTTGGTTGATAGGATAGAGGAAACAAGCAGTGCTAGCAATTGTTAGATTTTTATATTGAGACTTTATTACTATTTATCTTCTTAGGAAATGGGGAAAAGACTGCACAACACATATTCAATCTAATTTTCACACAAAATATTTCACATAAAACATTACCTTTTGCTTACTTTAAAGTTTTTTCTAATTTTATTTAATTTTATAATTCACACCTAGAAAATATGGGATTATTTTTATATTCAAGAAATTTTGCAGCTCACCTACCCCCTCCCACCCAAGAAAAGAAAAAGAGTTTGGTTGTCCCGGCTAATTAGTGTCATTTATAGCTTTACTTCAACTAGTAGAAAAATGACATTAGTATTGTAAGCTCTGGGTGGTTATCATATTTCACAATGATGCTACTATTAATACTTAAAAGATTGATTTAATGATTTGTTCCATCTCCCTTTCAAGTTTATTATTCACATAAATTGAAATTATTTAACAAACTTGCCTTTTAGTTCCAGAAAGAGCTTTTTTTTTTAAATTTATTTATTTATACAAGCATTTACAGTCAGAACGCAGGAGGGTGAGAGAATTCACCAGAGCCAGAATGGGGAACAGAACACAGAGTGACGAAATACACTGCTGAGGGGAGCAGCGGATGCATCAGGAGAGGTCTTTCGCGCTATGGGGGACCCTCACCGGAGGCCGGGGATCGAACCGGCACTGCGGGCAGCTTTGCAGCCCAGTGCTCAACTGCTGCGCCACCAGGGGAGGCCCCCAGAAAGAGCTTTTTAAGAAAATAAAATATAAACCAATCCAAGCCACTGGTAACATCAAATTACAGGACCATAATTTCCTCCTAAGCTTCTGTAATACAGTTAACTATAGTCATTTGTTCTAAAAAGTATAAGTAGAGAATATTTAAAATATGCTCACATACTAGAAAAAATTCTGGTAAATGAAATATGAATGTTCCATTGATATCCCAAATTAAATTTCTAATCTTTGCAGCAAATGAACAAAATAATCAGTCCCAAATAAATATCATGAGTTGTATCCCGTAATTTCTTTTGTAGTTGTAATAATAAAGCCAACTAATCAGCAACAGTTGAAAAAAACAAACACAAAACTACATTCACCTCTATTTCCATAACTGATCATCTAGTAACAGTATAAATTATTCTGTATTGCTAACACCCAAAGTTTTGCTGTTGTACATTAATTATAATTAGATTTAAAACCCTTTTATAGACTTCTATGAAATTAATTAATTCAATATAAAGTTTGGGGTCTTCTATTTGTCAGATACTGCAGAATACAGGACTTACACGATGAACCCATGATGTTTTTTATGGAACATTCTCTTTAGTTCTGAAGACAGGTAAATAAATAGAATCACACAGTATGTTAAGAACTCTTACTGTACTTCTATTTCTTTATTCCCCTCACTGGATCAGTGCATCTAGAGCTGGGTTGGGAAGTAGCAGTTTATGGATGGGTTCTTAGAAGTCTGGGTATTTTCTATGACAATTTAAAATATTTTTATCCATTTTGATGAGAATTAAAAAATGTTAAACATACTACTATTGGTCATTTGGATGACTAAGTTGTAATGGAGTAATTGTAATTTTTCTGCTCAGATTTGTAGTATAGTTTCCTAAAAAAAGTCAGTTTTAATGAACAGAATCTTGTTCATATTGAAAGATTTATTTTTCACATAACAACACTTCTGGCTATATAAATTAAAACTATTAATCATAATTTAGTTTGTTTTTACTTAGTATGTAAATCATGCAGTTGTATAAAAATATAAGCAGAAAGAGTTAATATCAACTTTTATACTTTGATTATATTTAGTAGAATTAGAATAGAAATAATTTAAATAAAAATGCATTTAAAATTATAGGACAATATTCCTTTAAAAGTATTTCCTGCATTACTGTTTGAGAAATAAAGTTCTGGTTCCATGTCAGTCATCTTTCAGCGAAGCTATTCCAGAAAACCCCTTTTCTTCAGCCCTTTGTTGCTGGTAGCTACCATCTGACAAATCACAATCTTCAGGCCATCTAAATATTGGTGAAAATTAGAAAATGAAAGCAAATACCATAGGGTAGAAGTTGATTTCCATGCTTGTATAAGTGAAAGAAAGCATCAAAGAAATTCTAAGCTTAATCTAGGCACTGCTTTGGGATATACTAGAGAGAATATTTTCCAGGGTCTGTGATCCCTCTTGCACTTCAGGGACCCATTCATTTTTACTTAAATTATTTCCATTCTAATGCTACTAATCAAAGCATAAAAGTTGAAATTAACAATTTCTGCTTATATTTTTATACAACTGCATGATTTACATATTAATAAAAACAAAATAAATTATGATTAATAGTTTTAATTTATGTAGCCAGAAGTGTTATAATATGAAAAATAAATCTTTCAATATGAACAAGACTCTGGCCATTACAACTGTCTTAAAGGGCTACTTTAATGGAAACCTTTGGGAAATGTTGTACATGGGAAATAGGCCACAGAGCTAGAAGCTTGTAGCTCTTCCTACCTAGATCCTGAGCATTTGTGTGGGAGATTCAGTACATTTTCCTTTGTGCGACATTCTTGGAGTTGCTTTGTAGTATACTGGGTCTATTCTGACACTTGCCACCGCCTTATGACTGAGATTGTCCTTTGTTTATTTTATAGCACAGTGCTAATTGCACGTAAGAAGTTGAAGGCCCCCTCTGAGATCTTCTATCTATAGTTGCAAACCACAAAACTAGCTGATTTCTTCCTCTGACCCTCTCACTCTCATCATCTCCTGGTTTCTTGCCTACCAGTGTACCAAGTGAATTTATTCATTCAACAGAAGTACTAGGTCCCTGAAGTACAAGGAATCATTACTCCCAATTTCATGTAATTGGAAGCTCTAAATATACATTTCCCACCACTCTCTTCTCTATTAAATGTGCGGTCTCCTTGCATTTGGTTTAAATACATTATCGAATGTTGGCTCATTAACCTTGGTATCTCTCTTTTAGTCAGGTAGAATCAATAAAGCACTGTGGTTAATTTCGGTCAGATTTCTGTTTACCTCTCCAGTCATAAGCCAAATAACCAGATTTGAATCCAGAGACTTGTCCAGTCATCTGTTCAGTCTTTGCAAGTTTCTTGTGAAATCCTCTATATTTTGTGTCTATACCTTGCTTGATTTTGCCTTTGAGTAGTAATTTTCCAAGCAGGTGGTAGTGGTGTAGCAGGTGTGAATTCAGGTGCTCTGTTTGTATAGTTTGAGAAATGTAATTGAAAATGATTACTTGGCTTATTTCTAATCTCGACATCTCAATTAAGTTTTTTTCAAATAACAGCAAAGGAAGACATATGATTTTTAAGAGAAGGCACAGATTTTTTTAGATTATAAAACATGGTCTTTGAATTTACAGAGAGGGTGTCATCTTGCTCGTTTTCCAGATACTGCCTAGAACCTTCACACAGGGATAACACTCTACTTGTAATGCTTCATTCCTCATAATTCAGTAACTTGCTGCTTATCAGGAGGCCAGATTTACAATCTCCACATCTTGAGAAAAGGAAGTGATAAAATAAAGTAAGCAAATGAAGCCTCTGGAATCTTTGAATATTTATGTAATATGCTGGTCTGGAGAATCACACTTTCTCCAATGGCTTTTCCCAATATCCACTTTTCACTTTCCTCTTAGTTATGGAAATCAGTGCATCCATCAGCTAATGAGCCTTTTGCTCCATTTCAGCTAGGAATAGCCATGTGGATAAGTGTTGGCCCACAGATGTCATAGAAATTATGAGAGAACTTCCAGGACAGTTCTGTAAAAGGAAGAGAGTTGTAGCCTTTTGTTATTCTTCCTTCCTTTCTCTCTGCTGCTTGGAAATGGTTAGAGCTGCAAGAGTTTTCTTAGCTTGTGACAAGTCACATAGCACCGAGCAAAGATAGAAGCTTTTGATAGCATTTTGGAGTTCTCTTACCTGGGTTGCTTATCACTGTACTTCCTTTACAGAAGTGAATGCACCTTTTGCATTTAAGTCACTACAGCTGGGTTTCTGTTACAGTTAAATCTAACTTTAACTGATATGCCTTGTAAACTTGATTTCTTGGTAGCTAAAAGGGAACAAATTAGAAATTGGAAGTGCTGCTTATGGAAGCGAGTGAGAAAACAGCAATTATTATAAGATAGGAAATCAAGTCTTGCTGATGTGACTGGTGTTAAGTTAGCAAGAAGGTAGGGAAAGGTGTGGAATATTTCATAACTTTTTTTGGTGAAATATTTGAAGTTGGAAATGCTCTGACAAATTGGGTCAATATCAGTGGCTTTTAGATTTGACACTTCAGACACTTTTATTTTCCCTCATTATCCTTTTATTAACATTTTGGGTGCCAGGCATGATGTGAATGAGGACAAAAAATAAACATAGTATACCTCTGCATTCAAGGTATTCACAATAGGAGGTGAGAAATTCATCAGAGTGACTGTTCTGGGATGTGTATGTCCATTTATTTTGTGTGAGTGTGTAGTTGGGACAATTTATTAGTGCAGACCTACATCTCGGCTACAGAGATGTGTAAATCATCTGAGGTCAAGTAGGGAGATAGACTGAATGCAAAACCCAATAATCTAAGTTCCTGGTTTAGTTTTCTAACAAATGACACTGCCTAGCTTGTCCTAAACTCTCTTTAAATAAGTAAAATTTATTTTCCTCTTGACTACCTTCTGACAAAGGGACTTCTGTTCTCTTCCATTTGGTCACTCCCAGAAATAACAACACAAGCTTCATCACAACTAGGGTCAGAGTGTCAGACAAAGCTTATTGTCTAGGTTGGTGATTTTATTCCAGGAAGAACATTCTTAAAATAATACCAAAATGCCAAAAAGCAGAGCTGGGGTTCTTTATTTCAAACCTTTTCGGTTCTTTTTCGTTACCCTAACACACTGAATTATTTTCAAAATCCAGAGGACACCTTAGTTACTACCAATTTTAGTGGGGAGAGATAATAACTTGAATGGAACTTGAGCAGAGAGTTGATTTTAAGTAAGGAAATGAGGTCAGGGAGAGGTTAAGTGACTGGCCTGGGGTCAGATAGCAAGCTGGTGACTCAACTCTGCAGCTCCTGGATCTGAGGCCAGCAAAGAAAACCAGAGCCCATTTCCTCTTGATAAGTTAACTGCACCGTATCTTTGGGCTGTCATAAGCTTTTAAGAGTCACATTCCTTTTGTGCCTGCAGACTCGAGCTCCTGTGACTTTGTCTGGAATCTGGAAAACACTTTCAAGGTCGAGCTGGTACACAGAGGGCAGAGAGTCACCTTATTTACCACTGAAAATCATTACAAAATTGCTGGAAATGGCATCTTTTGGGGATCTTATAATCTACATCTAGTTCGTATACATAATGGCCAGTCTACAGAACAGATGGCCATGTCTTGGACGTGGAGATGAGTTGCACAGTGGAGCGCTTACTATGTGCTAGGTGCTCTAAGAAGTGTTTTACATAGATTATGGAATTTAATACTATGAAGACTATAGGATAAGTGAATTAATCAGGCTTTTTAGTCACTAATCATTAAGGCTATCACCTGTGGCCTTGATTGTGTTGATGCAGAGGCACTTAACAGTGGGGGGATGGAGCACAGATGCCTGACTGTGGCTACCCCGAGCATGGGTGTAGGCGTGTGTGAGTATGCACATCTGAGCCAAGAGGCCAGCTATATAGGGGCAGTTAGGAGAGTATGAGTGACTATAGGAGAGGCCATGAGAGATCACCAGAGAGAGCCTAGAGAAAGAAGTATAGATTCATGGGGAACTGGGAGGCTCAGTTGCCTGCCTGCCTCCAATCCCCCTCTGCCAGGCCTGTGCCTGCCTCCTTGCATGCCAGCCTTCCTGCTTGGTGTGCCTGTATGCCTGGTTCCCTGAGAGCATTAAAGCCTGAGAAATCCACCCAGGGCTCCAGGACTCTCCTTTATCCATCTGCTCAAAACCGTAGTGAACCTTCCCTGTGCATGCTTGCCACAGAAAGACCTTATTGGGCAGGATAATTTTATAGCCCCTTTTGCTGATGAGGATATTGAGATTTTCAGGGTTAAGCACCCAAACCAAGTGGACACTGCTAAAAAAGAAACAGTGAGGGATCATGCAGCTTGTTTTGCCTGATTCAGAGTCCACTGTGCTATTCAAAATTCCTATACCCACACCCCAACACTTTTTCCTTGTTTCTGTTATTTCAGTATTTTTGTAGGTGAGAAAGTCATATGACCATTATTTTTATTCCCAACTAGGCAAATGGACTAAGAAAAAAAAATGTGCTTTTAACAGTGAGGTTGAATATCCTTCCCGTAAACAGATCAGAGAGTCTTCTCTTGTTGAGTGATGTTTGGAGATCTTAGTTACATACCTGAGAAAATAATATTTTCTAAACCAAAACACTGAAAATCAAAAGGCTTGAATGTGGAATTCTATTTGAAAGTTCATGATGTATGATGACTTTGGCCCAATCTTTCTTGAACTTTTTCCAATAGTCTTCATTTTTTTGGAAAACACAAACCAATAAATTAAAATAAGATGATGGAATGGACGTTTATAAAAGTTTTTTTGTCACCTTGGAAACTGATGTAATAAATTGAGTTAAAATTTAATAAGAAATATTTATTAAATAATGTGTAGGACAAGTGAGTGAATGTGTGTAAGTGTGAGTGTGCATGTGTGTGTGTGTGTGTGTGTGCATGTGAGGTTTTGTAGCACTGGCAGATTTTTCAGTTACCCAATGTTCATCAAATCAATTACAAACACAAGAAGGAGGAAGCATGGAAAATGGAAAGAATGAAAGGATGGAAGGAGCATATCATAATTTTTCAGGTTAAGAATAGCTGAACTCTTTTAAAAATAGCACACATTAGAATTTGTTGGAATACAACATGTTGAGGTGGAAACTCAGAACCTCTTTATGAAGACAAGGTGTCTAAAGCATCTGTCCAACTCTGGCAGCAGACCTAAATTGTGGGCTATTATTTTTGAAGTCTGAACGAACTTCTTAAAAACTGAAGTGACAGTTTTTAAAAATTATAACCTCTATTTTAATTTTTTTTTTCATTTTGTGGATTGCCTTTTCATTTTCTCTCTTTTTTTTTAAAAGATTTATTTATTTATTTATACAAGCACTGGGTACAGTCAGAAGCGCGGGAGGGTGAGAGAATTCACCAGAGCCAGAGCGGGGAGCAGAGCAGGCAGAAGGACCGAAGTACACTGCTGAGGGGAGCAGCGGGCGGCAGGAGAGGTCTGCGCGCCTTGTGGGGCCCTCCTCCGGTGGCCTGGGAGCAGCCAGGGAGCAGCCAGGGATAGAACCAGCGCTTCAGAGGCTGCGGGCAGCTTCACAACCCAGGGTTCAACCTCTCAGCCACCAGGGAGGCCCAACCTCTATTTTTTTTAAAGCAATGTTCATTGTGAAAAAAAAAAAAATACAGAAAAAGAGGAAAGTTCTACCACCAAGAATAGCTATAATTAATGCCTTGGGGTATGTCCTTGTAGGTTGTCTGTCTCCATGTAAGCGCACACCAACAAACACTCATTTGGTTTGCTTTCCACATGATTTTGTAACATACTTTCCCCATTTAACTGTAAGCCATCACTATGAAACTAACTTTCATGAATATCTTATATTGCATATCTTTCCATGGCTGGCACTGGACGTTTTAGGTTATTTTTGATATTTTGCTATTATAAAAAAAATCTCTTTTAGGGAAACTTTGAACTTATTCTTAATTATTTTTGTAGGTAAGTTTCTAAATTGATCATTTCTGGATTAAAGGGAATGCAGATTTGGAGATGTTTGAAACAATCTATGGTACCCTCCGGGAGACTCACCAATTTACACCATGATTATTGGTATATATAACTTGGAAGGTATAAGAAGTATTTTTGCTGACAATTTAAATTGTGAATATTACAAATAATGCTTGTTGTGTGTTTAAACTAAAGCACAGTAGATCTCAATCCATGACATATACTATTATTAATGTAACTATTACCATTGAAATCCAAGATTTTTTTAGAGGTGTAATTGAATGTCGTGCAAATTCATTGACTGTTGGCCTTTCTAAGTAATGAACATGTGTGAAGATTAGATATAACTAAAACATGATACTGGAAAACTTCTGGAAAATGTTGGCATATGTGGAAAGCAGATGCTGCATTTTGATAACACATAAATTTTCCATTTGCAATGTTGAACCACACTGATAAGATTAATATCTTTGAGAATATGTGAATGTTTTTAAGAAGGAAGCATGTGTTTAAAGGGAAAAAAATCCCTCAGATAGCTTCAAGAATTAATTTTTAGTATTCTTTTTCTAATATGCTTGAATTATTCAACACTCTTCCTTTATGGTACTATGATGTCACATACTAAATTTGAAACACGGCAAACCCAGGGGTGGGGGATGTCCTGGTGGTGAGTCCTCACCCATGTGCTCATGAATGTAGGACACACAGAGAGAACTAAAGCAAAAGGATTTATTTACATAAAGAGTGAGAAAAAGGAAGAGCTGAGAGAGAAGAAAAGGGAAGAGAAAATTTATTGGTCACCAGATGGCTGGATAGTGTCTATCATACCCCAGATAACATCTGCCTTAGGGACCAGGGTGCATCAGTTCCCAGCCAAACAGAGAAGTAGCACACCTGTGTCTTATGTTTTGAGGTCAACATGATGGTTCAACTGTGCTCCTGACTCCCAGCGCCTGCATGCAAGGAGGGAGAGGGTGATTCTGGAAAGCTTCACCTCTCTGAGTGTCACCTACTATCTCAGAGGTTGCTCCTCACTATTCCTCTGCTTATATTTTAATTGTGGAATTTGAGGTTTTTGGTTTTTTTTTTTGCTTAGGAGAACTGGGGTTAGACCAGAGGTGTGGGGGGTGAGAGGATTCACCAGAGATAGGACAGGAGGGTTGAATGAAATGCACTGTTAAGGGGAGCAGCAGGCAAGACAGGAGAGGTCTGCTGAGCCCCATGTGGGTCAGCTACCTAGCCGGACATTGAACTCAGATTATAGAGGTGAGAGTGCTGAGACTTAACCCCTGGGTCACCAGAAAGGCCCTGCTATTTTCTTTTGAGAGCATGGATTCTTGGACAGTATGATTATCTAATATCCGCTGTAAACCAGTTCCTATCTTATCACCAGAAATAAAGGGACCAATAAGACATACTAGTTCTTGTCTCATGGGACACAATATTTAGATTCCAACTCTTCTCCACAACCGGACCTGCTACATCCTTCCACATACCCTGGGCTAAGCTACTCCATTCTCTAAATGGGCCCCATTTCTTTACTCATATTTTCCCTTTGCCTTGAACAACTTAATCTGTCTTTATTCCTTTTATTTAAGGCTTAAGTTGCTCTGTGACGCTGTCCCTAGTAGCTCTGATGGAAAACTAACACTCCTTTCCTCAATGACCCTGTAGTGCATTAACTGAACTCCTTCAGAGTACTTCCCTCTCTCTCTCTCTCTTTCTCCCTCTTCCCCCAACCCCTAACCCGGCATCTTCTGGGTGTGTCCTCCTTTCTTGACTATAACCTTCTCTGAGTAAGGAGTGGGTCTCTTAATTTGGTGTCCTCGTAACACCCAGTGCAATGCTTTGCATAGAGTGCAACACCCATGCAGTGTTATGAATGAACAAACATATGAATACACTTTCCCCAGTGAATAGACTCCCTCTGTGACTTAGTGGAAGAAGCTATCAGAAAGAAAAATGCCCTCAGGATTAATGATATTGGTTAAGAGGAAGGACAGTCCATGTGGAGACTCATAGGAACAATATGTGTGGGTCAGAGAAGGACGGGAGTTTATGTGGAGAGCAATAAAGGGATAAGCCTGATGAAAAGTAGGTTTAGAATCCAGATGGCTTTGAGAATGGAGTGGCCCAGTAGAGGTGAGTCCTTGATTCTTGAATTGGTTTTCAGATATCCAGATATTTGTGGCATTAACTGACATTCCTTTCCATATATTTCTATGCTGTTGACCAATGCATTCAGTAGGATAAATGTCACCACTACAAAAGATATTCGTGGTAACTTTTTTTAAAGATCTATTTGTTCATGCATATAAGAGCTGGGGTACAGGCCAGAGGTTCAGGGGTGGGGGTGGTGAGAGGATTCACCAGAGACAGAGTGGGGAACAGAACAGGCAGATTGACCGAAGTACACTGCTGAGGGGAGCAGCAGATGAGTCAAGAAAGGTCTGCTGCGCCATGTGGGGTGCTCCCTGGCCGGCTGGGAGCGAACTCGTGCTGCAGAGGCTGCGGACTGCTTCATAGGTTGCGTCTTAACCCTTTGCGCTACCACTTTTATCCAGCCACAGTAGATGTTATATTTATCTGGTATTAATGGGAAACTATAATTATTATAGTACTTTACAGTGGAATGACATTCGAAGTTTATAAGCTACTTTCTAGTACATAACATGTTTTTACATTTACAACAACTCTGAAAGATGCTGGAAGGGAAACTGAGTCCAAGATAGTACAAGTAGTATACTAGCATAACTAGGTCATCTGGGGCTACTGAAACCAAATTTAGTAATTCATTTTTTTTTCTCTTTACCTTTACAAACATGAAAGTAGTTGTTAAAACCAAGGAATATGAGATGGGAGAAAAATGGGAGAAAACTGGGAGGTGAAATCATGATTTATTTATTCACTCAGTATCTATATCAAGAGCCCTGCCTGTGCCCTCCTCTCCCCATGCCAGCCAGTGTCTTCATCTTCAAGTATACTCCAGGAAGCAAATTGAAAGACAGTGGGTGAGGACTTTGGGAGCACTGAATGAACCACCTAGTCCAGTTTTGGAAAAACTTTCAGAGAAAGTGACATCAAGTTTGAGACTTTAGGAAATCGTAGGAGAAACCAGGTGAAGTGGGGCTGGGATCAGGAAAAAAAATTATAATAAATTAAAAATCAAAATCAACAGGCAACTATAAATCAGATACATTCTGCAGGGGAGAGGGAGAGAGAGGGGTTAACACAGGGGAGGGAAGAGCACAAGGGACTATGGTGATGGTGCATGGGTGACTTGGTGATGGGAATTTTATGGGGAATCCACCTGAGAGGAGAAAGTTTACATTTTACAAAAATGAAGAAAGATGTAAAATATATATAAAATAAAAAAATAAAGGTGGGAAGTAAGTTTCAAGTCAAGGCATTAAATTGGACAATTGATCTAGAGCAAAAAAACCACCCTACAATACCCTAGAGTGGAAAAATATTCTTAGATCCCTTAGAATGTAGGCAAGATAGGAAAAATGAATCTTAGATGTCTGACTTTTTGGGTTGTTTCCCTCCCTTTTTATTTTTCCTCCCCAACAAGAAGAGGGAGTTAGCATGACCTATTACCTCTCTGGCCAACAGTTTATAGTGGTATTAGACAGAAATGTCCATGAGGTGATGGTTAACTGGCCTTGTTTTGTCACTGAGCTTTCTGTTCCAGCCCCAGTGATGCAATGCCCCAGTCATGGTTGTTCACACTTCCTGCGTTCTCTGCACAGCTTGGAATGATGATTTGCTAATACTCTACCAGGTTGAAGATGTCGTTGCAACTTTTGGGAAGAGATTGGTATCAATAATTCAGAGAATAGATGGAAAATACATTGTGGGAAGAAAGGAATAAAGATAGTTCTGAGCTATAGTTGAGGATGAAAAGGTTAATAACTGTAAAGATATTGCATAAATACCTTTTCTTGGTGATTAAAAGAGTACTGTTCTTGTATTATTTGCAATTATTATTATCTGTAGAATATGTGTGTGTCTCCAGTTAGAGGACTCTAGTCTTTTTCTTCTCATTACAAAATTACTATTTGCTTTGGTGAAGATCTCAAACTTTATTTCTCATTTAAGTAATACAGCCGAAGGACTCCCTGGTAGCCTAGGGGTTAAGACTCAACACTACCACATCTATTGCCTGAGTTCAATCCCTGGCCAGGGAGATGACCCACATGGTGCAGCAGACCTCTCCTGTCTCATCAGCTGCTCCCCTCATCAGTGGATTTCTTTTGATCTGCCTGTTCTGCTCCCCACTCTGTCTCTGGTGAATCCTCCCATCCCCAGCACCTCTGGCTTACACCCAAGTTTCTCTACACAAACGTTAATAAATATATCTTTTTTAAAAAGTAATACAGCTGAAAACTGAAGTAGTGTAGTTGAAATTACACTTGAGCTATATTTTAAACATTTTCTTAGAATGGATAACAAAATTGTCTTTTTTTAAATTATGAACTCAGTACATGTTTCACTGCCTCTCTGAAAAATCAGCATTTCAGTCTATCAGTTGAACATTGACTTTTAAAAAATGTATAAGTTGATTTAGCCTATTTACAGACTGCCAGAAGGCAAGAAGAAAAAAGTTTTCTTCCGGAGTTGAGCCCAGAGAGTCTACTTTGCCAGAAAAATAGAGCCAAACATATTAATATCCAGTGACTTTTCAAAGTCCAGGCAACAAGAGGAATGCATTTGAAGGAGAGGAATTCATTGGTTTAGTCAGTCTGGCAAGAAAGATCGGAAAAGTCAGTGACCTCTCAACAAATCCTTTCCTATACACCCTGATAACCAAATATTAGCAAGGCCTTCATTCCCCTTCTTCTGGGGATGTAGAGAAATGGAATTCAGAGGCGCAACAAATAGTCTTTTTCATGAAAAATGTACATGTCTTGGTATGTTTATGCATTGGAACAAAGGTACTCCAGGCAGGATTACAGGGACTATGTTACAAGTTAACAGTGAAAAATTCAACTTAACCACTTATAATATATTCATATGTAATAGAATGACTAAATTGTGAGATTAATTTTCTTGCTTGATTTATGGAAATTGAGATTATTATGTTATTTTCACAACCCAGACAAATAATGATTCTATTTTCCTGAATTCTACTCTGTGACTGTGCATTAGTGTTAGTTTGAATATACAGACAAATGCACAAAGATAGTAGAATGTTGACTATTCAACTCCAGACAATGATGTGTCTATTTCTTTGCATTTTATGTTGTTGTACCAGAATTACTAAAATCACACCTCTGAGTTAGCACTGACATATTCTGTACCCATGCAGGGAAGAATAGACTGTGAATTCTCACAACATATGTATTTTTCCTATAGAACAAGAAGAGGTTTAATTTTTCTTCTCCAAAATGTGGAAATTCAGAAATGATGGCAATGTTGCTACAAAATTTTCCTATAGAAAAATGATCTAGGGCCTCCCTAGTGGTCTAGGGGTTAAGTCTCAGCATTATCACCACTAAGGCCTGAGTTTGATCTGCTGCCAGGGAGCTGACCCACATGGCACAGCAGACCACTCCTGTCTCACCCGCTGCTCCCCTTAGCAGTGGATTTCAGTAGATCTGACTGCTCTGGTCCCTGCTCTGACTCTGGTGAATCCTCTAACCCTAAGCACCTCTGTCCTACACCCTAGTTCTTCTATGCAAAAATAAATAAATAAAATCTTTAAAAAGAAGGAAAATTTATGCCATAGTAGAAGGAATGGGTAATGGGAGTCAATTTGAAAATAGTGAAAGGCATCCAATTGTCATGATGTCTTTACATGTGGTACAGATACATATTGGGGTGTCAAAATTTTCTCCCCAAAACTTATAGACCATTGTAAACCTTGTTAGAATTATTTTACTGGAAAAAAGGGGAAAAATGTTACCCCATGGCCTTTAAGGTGTTAAGAAACAGTGGGAAATTATGGAAAGTGGAGCTTACCACCTCTCCCAATGAAAGAAGAAAAGGTCAATTTCTGTGTCATTTGGGTAAATATCTAGGAGCACCTGCACCCCTATGTTTATAGCAGCACTATTTCAATAGCTAAGCTTTGGAAACAATGCAGATGTCCCAAAATAGATGACTGGATCAAGAAGATGTGGTACATATACACCATGGAATATTACTCAGCATTCAAAAAAGATAAACACATGCAGTTTGCAGCAACATGGATGGAGCTATAAGGGATCATGCTCAGCGAAATAAGCCAGAAAGAAAAAGAAAAATACTGGATGGTCTCACTCATAGCAGGAGTCTAGAAAACCTAAATAAGGGACCAGGAAAAAGACTAATAATGCAAAGTAAAAATCAAAATCAACAAACAACTATAAACCAGAAACACACTACAACGGTGCGGGGAGGGTGGCGAGAAGAGGAAGGATTAGGGTCAAAATAAGGAGGGGGATGCAATTGTATGGGGAATAAAAAAAAAAGAAAAGGTTAACTTCTGTCTCCATAGACTAACAATCTTCATTTCCTCTTTCCCTTCTTCCTGTATCCTCATTCTTTTTCCTTCCCTTTTCTATCTTTGTTTTCTTCCCCCTCTTAATCTTCCCATCCCTTCCTTTTTGTCTTCCTTCCTTCTTTCCTTCCTCTACTCATTTCAGTATATCCTACTGATAGGCGTAAGTCACAAATAGTCAGACAAAGTGGAATACACACACACACACACACACATTATGTCAGTCTTTCAATGTAGTTCCCTTCAGAGATCTGTAACTGAAATTCAAAGTGAATTCTTTATTGTTAAACTTTGGTCCTTTGAAGGTAGTGATTTGTGTTAAAGTCTTATATAATATTAAGCTTTACACAGAACGTTAACTCTTTAGATGAAAGGAGGAAGGGTATATATGATTTTTAATCTTATCACTTCAAAGGAGACTTATGTTAGGAAATGGGAAATGTATAGTGTATTGACTAATTAGGTGAATGGGGGCTTTGAGGATTTGGAAAAAGAAAAGAACTCTTCATGAAAATTGGAAGCAAAGATATTGGGTTATATCCAAGAATCTTTTGTAATGGAAGTATGTTCTTCAAATGGTTGCTTGTTGTGCTTTAATTTATAGGTGTTATGGTGAAGAAATCTTTAAGTAAGAACAAAAGGTTGTGAACCCATTATAGATGGTCTTGACAAGGTAGCTTAAGAAGACATTAGGGTGTCCAGAGAATAGAACTTGCATTTTGTTCTTAGAATGTGTAATTTGCTTCAAACGCATCAAAATTATTATCAGATAATATTTCTGTTTTTGCATTTTTAGTAAATTTTTAATTTTAGATAATTTCTGAACAGAAAACTTTCATATACCCTTAGATTCAGTTCCCCTTATTTTGAACATTTCACGTTAGAATAGTACATTTTTAACAGCTAATTAACCAAAAATGTGACATTAATCTTTTTTTTTTTTTTATGAGGCAACATTGGTTTGCAACACTGTATAAGATTCAAAGCTATAGGACCACACCTCTTTAGATGTGTGTTACCACACCACAGCAACAACCAAGGGACCCATTGTCCTCCACTGTAGTCCACTGGAATTCTCATATCCCTGTTCTCCACATTCCTTTTCTGGTACCCTAAATTCTATAGTCAAACATCTAGGGTTTGTTGCTGGTTTGGTTCTGTCTGATCCTTTGATTTGTTTCTCTATATTGAACATAGAAATGACACCATTTGGTATTTGCTTATCTCAGATAATATTTCTTAAGTTTTCATAAGAATGTTGTATCTTAAAATTGACATAAAATCAAACACACAATCTTACATAATTAATAGAAGTCATTTTACTTTTGTGAGTGTTAGCTATTTTCCCCTACAAAGTCTTAAATAACTCTAAATAATAACATCACAAGAAGGGATTTTATTTTTTTCTTTATATATGTGTGTGTATATATATATTAATTACATCATTGTTCATTTTTGTACAGTGTATGCTTTCTTCTTTCAGGTGTAGTCCCCATAAAATTCCCATCACCAATTCACCTGTGAACCATCACCATAGTCTCTTGTGTTCTTTTCATTCCTGTTTTGATCCCTTTGCCACCCCCCCCCTTGCAGAATGTTTCTGATTAATAGTTGCTTGTTAACTTTGTTTATTATTTTTTTTCCTGATCTCTGATTTGGTTCTCTTATTTTCCTCCTATAAGTGAAACAATCTGATATTTTTCTTTTTTCCTTCTGATTCATTTCACTGAGCACAATCCCTTCTAGCTCCATCCATGTTGCTGTGAACGGCATGAGTTTATCTTCTTTGACTGCTGAACAGTACTCCATTGTGTATATAGACCACATCCTCTTGATCCAGTCACCTATTTTAGAGTATATGGGTTGTTCCCATCTCTTACCTATTGTAAATAGTGCTGCAATAAACAGAGAGGTGCAGGTATCCTTTTGAATTAATTAATCCTTTTATTCTTCGGGTAGATTCCTAGGAGTGGAATCGCTGGGTCATATGGAAGCTCCATTTTCAGTAGTTTGAGGAACTTTCACACAGCTCTCCATAGAGGTGTGCATTTCCACCAGCAGTGTAGGAGAGTTCCTTTTTCTTCACATCCTTGCCAATTTTTGTTGTTGCCTGTTTTTTTTTTTTTTTTTAACATGTGCCATTCTTACTGGTGTGAGGTGGTATCTCATTGTGGTTTTGATTTGAATTTCCCTGATTATAAATGATACTGAACATTTTTTTCATATGCCTGTTGGTCATTTGCATTTCCTACAAGAAGGAATTTTAAAGTATCATTTCCACACTGATAGAAATGGAAGACTACACACACACACACACACAGAGAGACACACACACTCACAGACACATAGACACACACAAAGACACAGACACAGATACACAGATGCACACACAGACACACAGACATAGGCACAGATACACACTCATAGACACAGATACACAGACGCACACATAGAAACACATAGACCCACACAGACACAGACTCACACACACCAGAAACTTGCAAAACCCTATGTCAAATATAGAACTGGTTATAAACAGTTCAGTTTCAATTATTACAGTCAGAAAAAAATCAGTGCAAAATAAAAAGTCTACTGTGAACTACCATACACTGAAGTGAAAGATATTTGACAGTACTTTGTAAAGATAAATAGCACTTGGGGGAAAACAATTGATTGTGAAGTGGCTATTCCAGCAATCCAAGGGTTATTGACAACAGAGTACATTTTGGGGCAATGTCTAGAAGGAAGACTATGAGTCCAAGTTTGTAATCCCTCTACCTTTGTTATAAAGAACTGCACAAGGGGCCTCCCTGGTGGCACAGGGGTTAAAGTCTCAGTGCTATCAAGCTATCACCAGCCACAGTGGTATGAATTCGATCCCTGACCAGGGAGCTGACCCACATAGTGTAGCAGACCTCTCTTGTCTTACATGCTGCTCCCCTCAGCAGTGAATTTCAGTGGATCTGCCTGTTCTGCTCTCTCTGGTGAATCCTCTCACACCCCTGCACCTCTGGCCTACACCCTAATTCCTGAATGCATAAACAAATAATTCTTTAAAAAATAAAGAACTGCACAAAACATTGGGATCTAGAGATTTCCACATGAAACTGGAGTACACAAGACAGTGAAATACCTTGTCAGAAATATGAATATCTCTACATTAATATTTCATGGACTCTTTGCTCAGTGGTAGGCAAAACTTAATATCTGTGATTGCTCCTATACTGAGGCCCACTCTGTATATATCTTGACCCTGCTCTCAGTACCTTAGATACACTGAGCACAAGCCAGCCAGGGGTATATTATTTTCCATTGGTTTTAACTGAATAAAATGGGAGAAACAGACTCAATTTTTGACTGTCTCCCACCTAAAAGTTGACAAGATGTGAAAAGCTTCAGTCAGTGACTTCCAGGCCACACAGGTGAGGGGACATGGACATGAGGAACCCTGACTAACCTCACACAGCCCTGATTTCCAGAACCGTTGAGTTTTTAATTCTACTGTCTGTTGGGGTGACAGGTAAAATATCACAGCTTCATTTTTTTTTTTTCAGGTTGGAAAGTGGTTCCTGAAAAGTCATGGATTATATATGGCTAATGGCAGAGCTGGGGTTCAAATTGCACAGTGCTAACCCAGACACCATCCCTTTTCCTCAAACAGGTATCCTCCAAAGAATGCAAGTTGTGGGGTTTGGGGTCCAAGCACTGCTCTGAGGCAGGATCACTGACCAGGTGCCCAGACAACAGTGAGATACTCAAAAGTCTTTAAATAAGCATTTCTTACAACTTTTTATCTTGTAATACACCTCAAGGTTACACATATTTTATGGTAATTTACTACTATTCAAAGAACTATAGGCAAAAATTGACAAACATGTCAGTTCATATAGTTCAGGTAACCAGGTATGGAAGAATTGGACCTTTTGAAGACTATTCAATATATCTCAAAGTTCTTAGTCTCATGTAACTTGATTATACATACTAATTGAAACCATAGCTCTCCATCCTCTATCCAAGATCTTTGTCTTAGAGGACATATTGCTTGCTTTGTTGTTCAGTTCTGAGCAACTGCATCTTTCTGGCTCAGAATCTTTTTGAAGACTCTGAAAGTAATCAGAAGTGTTAACATTTCTCAATGATGTCATTAATAAGACAACACTGACCTCAGAACTCAATTCATCTTGGATATTGTACATAGAAACAGCTTCTCATTGCTTAGAAGAGGGAAAAATGAAAGGAGAGAATGGAATCTGGCTAGGTAAGGGGGAGCCTTAAGGTCTGCCTCCTCATGGCTGGATCATTGGGAGAAGTGTTGGATGACTCTTGCCCCTGCCAAATAGACTTTCCCCAGTTGTTTCAGAGTCTTCAAAATGACAACAAAAATACTTAAATTTTTTCATTGATAATGGTTAGGCTTCTATTAGTGAAGATATTGCCGACTGCAATATCTGGTGGGGAGGGAGGAGGTGGAACTTGTTATTTAGGGTCCCAAGCTGATGAACAGTTGTTTAGGGTCCCAAACTGATGGACAGTTATTTAGGGTCCCAAGCTGATGGACAACCTACCACATTCAACACGTGACATCCAAGATTGCCGTGAGTCTCAATATCTATCCTACACAGGAAGAAAGAAGGTGGAGAACTTCTTGATTGCTGGGCCTGGAAATGATACTCTTTATTGTCCTTCACATTCCAGAAATGAGAACTGATGATGTGAACACACAAGGTGGCAGGGCACTTGAGAATGAGCCCTGGCTTGCAGTGTCTTCTCAAACAGCTTTTGAAGGGAACACAGATACCTTGTAGAGTTAACCTGACTTACTACACCAGTCTCTGGTTCTAGCAATAGCAACTGACTCTGGTGAACTCTAGTATTAAGATGAATTTATTAGGAGGATATTAGGTGGTTAAAATAACCGATAGGGGCATTTCTGGGGTGATACTACCTGATGGTTTTGTCATGGTGAGGCTGCCTTCTTGTTCCTCTGTTCAGTGTTCAAGTTCCCAGGGGGAGTAGGTGATTGACTTAGCTTGGGTCATTTGTCTGTTCTACAGACTGTCTAGAAGTAACTCCTCAAAGGGAAAGAATATTCAGTAATCAAAGGAAATTGAAAAATGTGAATTCTTCAAAACAGCATATGTCCATTCCCTATTGTTCATAGCAGATGTGGTGGATAGCACAGTCCCATTTGAACCACAGTTTTGCTACTGTGGTTTTCAAGATAGAAAATTTTCAGCTTTTTTTTCATTTAAGTTTTGTGCTTTATTTGGCATCAGAAAAAGTTTTATTATTGTGATCAGACATAAATTGGGCCTTGAGCAAGTGTCCTTCATTTTTTTTTTTAACTTTTGTGTAGAAGGACTGGGGTATAGGCCAGAGGTGCGGGGGTGAGAGGATCCATCAGAGACACAGTGGGGAGCAGAACAGGCAGATCTACTGAAATACACTGCTGAGGGGAGCAGTGGGGGAGACAGGAGAGGTCTGCTGCATCCTATGTGGATCAGCATCCTGGCCAGGTATTGAACTCAGGCCTTAGCCCTGACAGTGCTGAGGCATAACCCTAGGCCACCAGGGAAGCCTTGCCCCTCGTTTTTAAATGATACGTAGATTGAGACAGAAGTCAGACACAGGGAAAAAAATGTCTTTCTCAACTGAGTACCTGAATAAAAAATGATAATTTTCTAGAATGAGAAAATAACATAACTCCTTAGCACAATTCTTAGTATACTGTTGCATATTTCATTTCTCAATTGCCTATGGTAATAGAAAAAAGGAAAATGAGTAGTGACAAGGGCATGGAATAATATAATTTTTTATCAACAGATCTTTCCCAAGCCCAATGACTTCAGCTCATTCATTAATTTTAATCTCCACACTCATCCTTCCTGACCTATTACCAGAGTTGCAATAGACATCTCATGAATGTTGTTTTAGTTTTTAAGTTATTTTATACAGAGTGATGTGGTTTTTAGCAGACACAAAGAAAAGAAGTTCTCCAGAGAGAAGGATAATAAAAACATGAAAATTTTACATTATCTGAGAATAGACATTATTAAATGTGAACCAACTTGTTGGGAAAATGACAGTCATGGTAATTCAATTACCATTGTTTTAACTTTGGATGCCCAATAGGGTGGGCATCAAATCACTTGGAGGGGGGATTCATAGGGGATGGGAGAGGTAAGAATAAGAAAATTTCTGAATAAAAAAATAATCACAAACAACTTGGATTCCTATAACATCAATCCTGAGGTTAGAGAGGGACAGTATAATCAAGATTTTAATAACATCAACTCTGTTTAATAAGTGCCTACTTGACTGTGCTAGGGATGCAGCTGCATGATTAAATCTTTAGTGGTCCTATAGGACAGAGGCTATTAACCATATTGTGCACAGAATTTTAATCACAAGGGGGACTTTCTTCCTCTTTATTTCAGGGATAAACCTTTGTTATAATATCTGGATTCCATGGGCCCTGAGGCAGTCTTATTTGCACACATCAATAATAGCTGGAGTTATTTAGGACTAAACTCTGTCACAAAGAATATGACCAGCTGGCTTTGAGGGTCTCTGTGAGACCAGAGGCAGTGGGATAAAAAGGAACAGCCTGTAGCTAAAGCCTCTAATATCATTTGAAAAATGTAGGCCTAACATACTTTACCAAGTCAACAACCCTTTTGGGAAGAGAAGTCATGCCATTGTTTTTATTACATATCATCCATAGTTATTCTATGAATGGCCATATGATAGTGACCTGGATCTTGGTAATTCTGGGAACCGCTTGTCAACTGCTTGACATTCATAACCTTCCTTCCGATGCAAGAAAAAACATTTGTAAATCACATATTGTGTGACTATCAGGATGCTTAGTTCTGTATGATGAAAGAAATATTAACCTTGTCCTACTAAAGTTAGGCTTTTATTGAAAACTTATAATGTCTAATAAAATGCAAATTGTGTCACACATACTGTATGTGCAATAAAGATTCTAAGGAGAGAATAATGTATAGGACCTGAAGTTATGACGGAGAATTTTGAGAAAGTTGGAATTTGGGTTGGGCCTTAAAAGATAAATAGGGAATAATTAGGCAGAAAAAAAGAAGGAACATCAAAAGTGACTCTGGTGTTCTGAAGTTTCCACCTGCCTCATGGGAGTAAGATTCTAAAACGCTTTCCATGATGAAATGTTGCCTTGATAAGAGGGTTGTGTGGGTAGAAGAACTCACTGTGTCCAGTTCCAATGCACATGTATGCTACATGTAGTTTCAAGCAGCCACTCCAATATCTTAGCATCAGATTAAAATGTATTTGCCATTCTAATTGTTGACATGTTTGGACATTTCCCCCAAGACCACAGCTGTAGAGCTTTACATGTGGGCAACAGAGTAGTACAAGAAGCAAACTCCTTAGTCTTGGAAAAATATTTTCACCACTGCTTACTAGTTTCTTTCATCTCTCCACCCCCATTAAGGAAAAGTATTAAGAAATATACCTTGCTTTAAGTAATCACCTATGTTGTGCAAAGCTCCAATACCTACTACCTTAACTCTTTAAACTACCTTTAGAAGAAATATGCATTTTTAAAAAAAGATTTTATTTTATTTATACAGGAGTTTGGGTATAGGCCAGAGGCGTGGGAGGGTGAGAGGATTCACCAGAGACAGAGTGGGGAGCAGAACAGGCAGACAGACGGAAATACACTGCTGAGGGGAGCAGTGGGTGAGACAGGAGAGGTTTGCCGCACCATATGGGTATCTTCCTGGCCAGCTGGGAATCAAACCCGTGCTTCAGAGGTTATAGACAGTTTCACAGCACTACGCTGAACCCTCTGTGCCACTGGGGAGGCCCCAGAAATATGCATTGTTGATGGATAATAGTTCTCTGTACTTTCCATAAGCAACACCATATGCCCAACACTAACTGACTTGCAAAATCCGTGTATACAAGAGCCTAGTTTTGATGTGTAGGATAAGTCATTTTTGACACAACTATCTAAATTTCTGGAGGACATTCCACCACAAAATCAAAGCAATGGATTTTTCCTTATTGTGGGTTCTCTGATTGAACTCTCCCCAAATACATTCTTTCTCCACCCATCATCCCCAACCAATTTTAACAAGATATCTAAAAAATGTTTACAAATACTTTTTATGACTAATAGCTGCTGAGTTTTAGGAATTTTTTGACATGATAAAAACTTTCAACTATGATCTGTTAGTAATTGACTTCTGGAGGTAACTTGAAGTATTAGACTCACTAAACTAAAATTTAGACTAAGTGTTATTGAATAAATTGATTTTACTGGTTATTTTATAGTATCATCTCTCTTGGAGAATATTAAATAGAAAAATATTAATAGAACAATTTATAAGTACAGCAGAACAGTTTTCAGAGTCAGGGTCTAAAACCTAGCCAAATACCATTCCCACGAGAGTCTTTAAATGAAAATACAAGAAGACAAGATAATTTCAGCTGGTAAAGCTACACTTAACCTTTGGCTATTACAAGTATCTGTCATCAGATATATAGTTCTTAAATCAAAATTTTGGTGCTTTTAGTCAATCCAATAATCTCAAAGGAATACTTAATTCAGTGATGTCCTTCTGTTCTCAAATCAGTGCTTCAGAAGAGTGTAAATATACTGAGAGTAGGAGCTGCATTTGACTCGCCTTTAAATACCCTGCAATCCCCTGGCACCATGAAATAATGGAATTAATTAGGTTTCAAATACTGTTTCTTGCCACAAAATCTCTTCTACATTTAATTGTGCAACATGAAGTTGAATGGAATATAATGGGGCATGGAGATATGGATGTAAGTAGAACCATTCACTGTACCGAAGGAATCTAGGGTGCTGAGTTGTAACAAGAGACCAAGATCTTACAGAAAAACAAACTTATATACAAAAACTGTAATTCTTATTGCAAATATTCCAATAACATTAAACTAAATCAGCATAATAAACACGATTGAAAGTAGAGGAAATACTGGATTAATAAATAATAACCTCAGGATTCAATTTCTTGATTCAGTTTGTGCGATCAATAAGCTCTGTGAAAATTAAGGAAAGAAATGATGAGTGATTCAGACACAGAGTTTGCTTAAATTGAACTCTGCTTCTCTCTCTCTCTTTTCCCCCTTTGGGATACCAATTATCCTTATGTTGCTTTTCCTGATGGAGTTGGATAGGTCCTGGAGGGAGTCTTTCTTTCTTTCTTTTCTTTCTTTCTTTCTTTCTTTCTTTCTTTCTTTCTTTCTTTCTTTCTTTCTTTCTTTCTTTCTTTCTTTCTTTCTTTCTTTCTTTCTTTCTTTCTTTCTTTCTTTCTTTCTTTCTTTCTTTCTTTCTTTCTTTCTTTCTTTCTTTCTCTCTTTCTCTCTTTCTCTCTTTCTCTCTTTCTCTCTTTCTCTCTTTCTCTCTTTCTCTCTTTCTCTCTTTCTCTTCTCTCTTTCTCTCTTTCTCTCTTTCTCTCTTCTCTTTCTCTCTTTCTCTCTTTCTCTCTTTCTCTCTTTCCTTCTTTCCTTCTTTCCTTCTTTCCTTCTTTCCTTCTTTCCTTCTTTCCTTCTTTCCTTCTTTCCTTCTTTCCTTCTTTCCTTCTTTCCTTCTTTCCTTCTTTCCTTCTTTCCTTCTTTCCTTCTTTCCTTCTTTCCTTCTTTCCTTCTTTCTTTCTTTCTTTTTCTTTCTTTCTTTCTTTCTTTCTTTCTTTCTTTCTTTCTTTCTTTCTTTCTTTCTTTCTTTCTTTCTTAAATATTTTATTAATTTATTTTTGCATGGAAGAACTAAGTTGTAGACCAGAGGTGGGGGGCAGGTGAGAGGATTCACCAGAGACAGAATGGGGAGCAGAACAGGTAGATCTACTGAAATCCTCTGCTGAGGGTCACAGTGTATGCAAGAGTCCTCCATGGTGGTGCTAAGGGGTTAAGTCTCAGCACTATGAAGCTATCCGCACACACTGCAGCTCAAGTTCCATCCCCAGCCAGGGAGCTGTCGCACTTGGCACAGGAGACCTCTCCTGTCTTGCATGCTGCTCCCCTCAACAGTGTGTTTCAGTCATCCCACCTGTTCTGCTCCCCACTCTGTCTCTGGTGAATCCTATTATCCCCCTGTCTCTGGCCTACACCCGAGCACTTGTATGCATGAAGTGAATAAATCTTTTTTAAAAAAAAACCCAAAAAACAAAACCAAAAACAAAATAAAGGTATGCAATATATTAATTCATGTAATACTTTTACAACTTTATTCTTCTGTTTATTTCATGTATGTTCTATATAGACAATCTCTTTGGGGTCTGTTCTATCTAATTCTGTAGAAATATGTAGAATTAACTGATGAAACAAATAGCTTCCTATCACAGTATAAATAAATAAATGCACTTGAACAATAGCAGCACTAACAAGACATAGAAATGCCTGACACATTAAAAAGTGGATATTTAAAGAGGAAATAGACACATAACACCAGTTCACAGACATAGGCTCTAACATAGTGTTTGAACAACTGTAATTCCTTTCATTTCTAAAAAATGAAAACAATTCCCAATTTCTACCCAGTGTGAAAACAAAATTTTTAATCACACAAATTTGGAAGCAGATTGTTTCCTAGTGGAGTCGCTGGATGAGATGTAGCCAGTTGATACTGAAATCTTGAGTAGACTACCCAGCCAGAATGTTCTTTATCCCTGAACGAAGGTTATAGGGAGGTGATAAATTTATGTGCCTTTAAGTCACTAAGTTTGTCATAATTTGTTATGCAGCAATAAAAAACTAATACTGAATAATAATTACATCTATCTCTAGGTGATACCAGTAAAACCCAATGTGTTGGGCCTAATTTTTATGACATACCAGTCACGATGAAATATTTTTTTACCATATGCCCATCAAGGCATCCACATGCAGGTGCACCAAGGAGAAATGAGAAATTAACTTTCCAGCAACCTGTAGTGGAAAAAGTTGCTCCTTCATGCCTGCTGCCTGGAAGGAATGGTCTCCTTAATTCCTCCGGGGGAAACGAGGTATAATTTTAAGTAACTGGAGAAAGAAACTAGAAGCCTTGTGAGTTTTTTTTTCCTTTCCTTTTCTTTATTTCTTTTTTAATTTTTAATTTTTTTTTACATCATTGTTCATTTTTAAACAATATTTGCTTTCCCCCAACCCCTCAGGTATAGTCCCCATAGAATTTCCTTCACCAACGCACCCATGGATGTGGTGAAAAAGGAACTCTCCTACGTTGCTGGTGGGAGTGCAAAGTGGTCTAACCACTATGGAAAGTTGTCTGGAGGTTCCTCGGTCTACCAAAAATGGAGCTACCATGTGACCCAGCAATTCCACTCCTAGGGATCTACCCAAAGGACACAAAAACATTGATTCAAAAGAACACCTGTACCCCTATGTTTTTTTTTTCTTTTACATGTGTGCATGTTTCAGATTCAAAAGGACACCAGGAGACATCCTTCTCATTTACCTGTTAGTATCTCACCTTGCTCATAATGAGTTATGATGGTGTGTGTTTATCCAGAGTCATATTTATCCTTGCCTTTAAAGTTTATAGCTTGTTAAATGTTTACCTGTGCATTTCTGTGGCATTCCATGACTACTATCCCCTGAGAGAATTGTCAAAAGAGTTACTGGATGGAGGTCCTTCCCCCATGGGGTGGGCTCTTTAACTGGTAGCCCTCAAATACAGAACACCTGACGGTTCACAGGTGATGAGGTGGTGGGAGATTTATGGGTATTTATCCATTTATTGAAAAGAAGTGAATAACAATGTAAGGAAAAATAAAAAAAAGAAAATTTTTACTCATGCCATTTGCTGCAACATAGAAGAAGCTGGAAGAGATGCTGCTAGCTGAAATATCAGAAGGAAAAAGATAAATATCGGGTGGTCTCACTTATATGTGGAATATAGAGAAATCAAATAAAAACTCAAGAAAAAGTCAAAACTAGCAGCTGACCATAGAACTGAGGCATGGGGGGGGCAAGGAAGGGGTCAAAACAGGGGAGGGAAGAGCACAAGGGAATATGGTGATGGTTCATGGGTGATACGGTGGTGGGAGAACTGTGGGGACTACAACGATGTAAGAAAATAATAATAATAAAAAAAGAGGCCTCCCTGGTGGTTCAGGAGTTAAAGTCTCAGTGCTATCAAGCTATCGCCAGCCACTGTGGCCTGAGTTTGATCCCCGGCTAGGGAGCTGACCCACATGACACAGCAGACCTCTCCTATCTCGCCTGCTGCTCCCCTCAGCAGTGTATTTCAGTCAGTCTGCCTGTTCTATTCCCCACTCTGTCTCTGGTGAATCTTTTTACCCCCCGCTGCATCTCTGACCTACACCCAGGTCTTGTATGCATAAATAAAATGAAATCTTTGAAAAAAAAATACAGAACAGCTACCATGCTTATTGTTCTAGAACTTGTACCTCTCCTTCCCCAATTCAGTTCCTCCATCCATGGCAGCTCTGGTTTAAGATGGTAGCTAGTCTTGTCTTTTTCTCTCCTTTGTTGCTGTCATGACTTCAAGACTCCTTATTAAATAATTAGGACTAATGCAACAATTATTTTCCTGACCCTATGCTTTTCATTTACCACCTATGACAATGTATTGAATTTTTTGTGGCTCATGATATAAAACTAAAATCTTCCTCTGGAGACCCTCCTCCTCCCCCTACCCCATTCTAAAATTAGATTGTTTTATGGCAGGTGTTCTTCAGTTTAATGATGCTCCATAGAGTTGATGCTTCTAACACACATGGAATGATTCTGTGGGGCTCCATAACCTATAACTATGCTAACTTCTATGTGGATGGTGCTGAACATTCCTTAAATGATCCCAAGCATTTCCTTGGTGATCTTGTGTGCAGCAGGGTGCCCATAGGACCCTGGAAACCTGCAACAAGGTTGGCCATAGACTTTCCATGAATCTTTACCCACGATGTGGGGCCATCAGTGGAGTGTAGGCTCAGCTTGTGGAGCTGCAGGAATCTGTCCTTTAAGTTATCAAAGTTCTGAGAGCTCAGCAGAGAAGCCTCCAATCTCATTTTTTTTTTTTAAGAAAAGCATCGCTTCTGGAGACAGGCATAGGTGAAGCTGGAGCTGGCTTGAATGCACTTTGTATAACTTTTTCCTTAAAAATTTCCTTTTTAAGGAATGGAGGCATCACACTCCCAGACTTCAAACTATACTACAAAGCCATAATCATCAAAACTGCATGGTATTGGAACAAGAACAGACATACAGACCAATGGAATCAAATAGAAAATCCATAAATAAACCCACAGATTTATGGTCAACTAATCTTTGACAAAGGAGCAAAGACTATGCATTGGAGCAAAGAAAGTTTGTTCAATAAATGGTGCTGGGAAAACTGGGTCGCTACATGCAAAAGAATGAAGCTTGACCACTACCTCACACCATACATGAAAATCAACTCAAAATGGATTAAAGAACTAGACATAAGACCTGAAACCATAAAATACATAGAAGGAAATATGGGCGAAACACTACGTGATTTGCACATCAAAGACATCTTTACAGACACATCACCCAAAGCAGTGATAGTGAAGGCAAAGATCAACAGCTGGGACTACATCAAATTAAAGAGCTTCTGCACAGCAAAAGAGACAATAACAAAAACAAAGAAACCCCACCAACTGGGAGAACATTTTTGTACACAACACTAATGATAAAGGACTGATCACAAAAATCTGCAAAGAGCTGATGAGACTCAACAACAACAAAGAAAATAATCCAGTCAAAAAATGGGCAGAAGAGCTAAAAAGAAACTTCTCTGAAGAAGAAATGCAAATGGCCAACAGGCATATGAAAAAATGTTCAACATCACTTGTAATCAGGGAAATGCAAATCAAAACTACCATGAGATACCATCTTACACCAGGGAGAATGGCACATATTAAAAAAACTAGCAACAACAAATGTTGGCGAGGGTGTGGAGAAAAAGGAACTCTTCTGCACTGTTGGTGGGAGTGCAAACTGGTCCAACCATTATGGAGAGCTGTGTGGAGATTTCTGGACCTACTAAACATAGAGCTTCCATATGATCCAGCAATTCCACTCCTACGTATTTACCCAAAGGACACAGAAACATCAATTCCAAAGAACACCTGCACCCCTATGTTTATAGCAGCACTGTTTACAATAGCTAAGCTTTGGAAACAACCCAAATGCCCAAAAATAGATGACTGGATCAAGAAGATGTGGTACATATACACCATGGAATATTACTCAGCATTCAAAAAAGATAAACACATGCAATTTGCTGCAACATGGATGGTGCTGGAAGGGATCATGCTCAGCGAAATAAGCCAAAAAGAAAAAGAAAAATACCGGATGGTCTCACTCATAGCAGGAATCTAGAAAACTTAAATAAGGGACCAGGAAAATGAATAACTATAAGAAAGTGAAAATCAAAATCAACAAAAAACTATGAACCAGAGACACTTTTAGGGGGGCGGGGGCGGGAGGGGAGGGATTGGGGTCAGAATGGGGGGCTGCAATTGTATGGGGAATATAACAATAAAATTTATATAAAAAAAAAAAAAACAAAAAAGATAAACACATGCAATTTGCAGCAACATGGATGGCTCTGGAAGGGATCATGCTCAGCGAAATAAGCCAAAAAGAAAAAGAAAAATACCAGATGGTCTCACTCATAGCAGGAATCTAGAAAACTTAAATAAGGGACCAGGAAAATGAATAACTATAAGAAAGTGAAAATCAGAATCAACAAAAAACTATGAAACAGAGACACTTTTGGGGGGGTGGGGGGCGGGAGGGGAGGGATTGGGATCAGAATGGGGGGGTTGCAATTGTATGGGGAATATAAAAATAAAATTTATTTAAAAAAATAAAAAAAAAGAAATGTACATTTATACAAGTAAAAAAAAAATTTCCTTTTTAAAATGTCACCTATTGCACTGGTCTTTGGGCTGCATCCATATAGGCAGATGATCTTGGGATATAGGTGGTCTCCTTACTTGTTTTTTTTTTTAAGATTTATTTTTAATACAAGAACCGTGGTATAGGCCAGATGCACGGGAGGGTAAGAGGATTCACCGGAGACAGAGAGGGGAACAGAACAGGCAGACTGAAGAAATCCATTGCTGAGGGGCACAGCGGGTGAGACAGGAAAGGTCTGCTGCACCATGTGGGATTCTCAACAGCTGGCCGGGATCGAACCCGCACTGCAGAGGCTGCGGAAAGCTTCACAGTGTGGTGCTCAACCGCCTGCGCCACCAGGGAGGCCCCCTGTTTTTTAATTTTTATTATTTTTTTTGTGTTCAATGGTGGACTTTGCCATTCTTATTGTACAAGTTTAATGTATATATTTGGTTACTGCTACTTCATTTTTGTGTTTGGTATTTGTCTACAAACTTCTCATGGACAGTGTCAGAACTAACTTGCAGTTAAACATAACTCTCTTTTCTTATTGTTTAATGTGTTGAACTTGTGGGTGGTGCTAGGGAAAGAGACTTACTGGACTGATGCATATTTTAGGAAAGTTGCTACTTGGGTAGATATAGGGGAGCTCATGTGGTCTACCCAGAGTATTAGGGGAATTTTCATATGCAAATAAAGTGCAAGGTCTGAAGGATTGATAGATGAAGAAAGAAAGTTAATGTTCCATTTATCTGAGTATCAATGTGAACGAAATGCTGAAACAATGTCTGACTTTAGCAGGGTTGAGATCATATAGTCCGCAGTATAAATTGATTCTGATCTTCATGTAACTCCAAGTAAGTGGCTCCATAAGAGAGAGATGTGGGCGTGGTCTCTTTTGGGGGGTGTTTCTGCCATATTTTCCATGCTGCTTCACCAGCATTTAAGCAAGACCAACTTACTTTTTCCTCTTCAAAGAACTCCCTTATCTCTTTCCTTAACATGGAAAAAATTGGTTTTGGGTGTGGCTGGTGGCCTAGAGGTTAAGTCTCAGCGCTACTATCTCTAAGGCCTGAGTTTGATTCCTGGCCAGGGAGCTGACCCACATAGGGTGCAACAGACCTCTCCTGACTCACCTGCTGTTCCCTTCAGCAGCAGATTTCAGTGGATCTGCCTGTTTTGCTCCCCATTCTGTCTTTGGTGAATCCTCTCACCCTCCACACCTCTGACCTACACCCCAGTTCTTGTATGCATAAATAAAAAAAATCTTCAAAATGAATAGGATCAGAATTAATTTGTTCAAAGTGGAAAAAAGTATTGGAGGAGGTCATTGAGTGGCCATGACCTCTAGTGGACACTTGAGCTGGATATGAGCCATCAGAGGTTTCCACCTTCTCCCTGTCCTTGAAATGTACATTTTGCTATTCTTCCCTTGCTTGCAGCCGCTCAAGGATATAAACTTGTTGTTGAGACAGTCTGGACTCATGCCATGACTGCATCCAATTAAGTCCTCTACAAGAACTTTTAAATTTCTGGTAGGCTGCGTGGACATTTACTCATCTCATGGTTGTCCAAGACAAATTTTATATGTAAGTTGCCTTTCTTATTGAACCCAACACCTACCAGTCTAGAGTGATCTGGCTCCTTCTTTGATTTCTTCTGCCTTCTGTGTTTGATGGTCCATTTCAGATTTAACTTGGAAGCTCCCAAGATCTGAACCAACAATTCTGGTGAGCCAACTAGGAGATGGAATAAATGGGTCATGGGAAAGAGGCATCTTTGGCAGGGGGTGGGGTGGGGTCAGGGTGGGGATTGTGGGGTAGTTTATAGGTCAGCTGTGGGCTTCCATGCATGCAGCAAGTGGCCCATATATGATATGTGTGAGTGTGGGGGGTGCCACTGGTCAGTGTGTTTAAGAAATTGTGCATAGTGCACTCAGCAAAGACAGGAAATAAATGGGCTGGTTTCTACTGTGGGTAGTTTGGCCACTGATGCCCAAGTGGAGGCTGAATCTCTAGTTAGAGTTGGAAGAAGAACTGAGGTTAGGAAAGGATGTGTAGATGTCTACCGCTCTCTAGTTTCAGACAACTAGACAAGGTGGGAACAGGAAAGCTTGGAGGTCTTAGTGGGCCACTTTGCAAAGTTAGGAGGGTGCAAACTACATAGGACTAATGTCTGAGGTTTGTGATAAAACCTGATTAGGACTCTAAGAGGTGAAATCTCTGGGATAGCAAGGGGAGTGAAAAGGAGTAGCCTGACTTTTTCTTGGCTCTCTCCTTACCTGTTGTGTTTGGAGACCAGTTTCAGAGCTCAACCAGAAAGCTCCTGAGTTTTTGAACCAACACTAGCTAAATGCTAACCCACTCTATTTTGAACCTTGACTTATTTGAACCTTGACCTGCTGGTACTAGATATTGTGCTGTCTTTTGGATGCTGGTATGATTTTTTTTATTAAGCATCTATCTTACATTCAGGTTGAATGTTAGAAATTTAATATATTTTCCAATAAACATAATTTAATTTTCTTTTATTATGCATCCTTTCATCTTATTTAGGTGTGGAATAAGAAGCTGAAGATTGAGATCCATACTCATTTTTTTTTGAAATGGGCATAGAAATAAACAGTTGGATAATAAATGCTTGTTGAATGAAATGCCATAAAGTTTTAGTTCTTTCTATAGTTTGCTCTGCACAATCATGAGTTTTGCCTCGACTCTTTAAGCATTTTTTTAAATAAAACTTTTTTTTCTACTGCTGCATTCAATGCAGTCCTTTAATAATACTGTAAAAGGAAAATAAGTTTACTTGGGAAATGTAGATTCATTTATTATGAAGACCAAGAATTATCAGCAAAAATTTTCCATACATTTTGAGCAATGGAAAGAACATTTCACATTAAGAACTAATTTCATCTCTCAAAGTATAAATTAATCAGTTACCTTGTACTTTAAGATTTGTTCAAGATGCTATTATTTCAATTGAAAAGAAGTCAAACAAAAATAATAGCCCATCATTACAATTATATCAATTCCAGGTCTTATAGTAAAAAGTTTTCATACATTTCATTTATTTGCATCCCAGAAATTAAATCTTTCCAGCTCTTGAATTTGTTGAAAATTTATTTTTATTCAAAATGACTTTGAAATGATTTCCCATCAGCCATTCCTTTTGATTTAAGAGTCATTTCAATCCTGTTTTATGTTAATCACCTTCTCTTCTCCCCCAATTCTACAAAATCAAGACCATTGTCTTTGTCCTCTGGCTTGGGAAGATTCACTACATGACTGTCTAATTAGGAAATTGCTCATAGCCCCTGCCACCACAGGCTTGTCCCACTCACTGACAGAGTCAGGCTCTGTCCCTAGCACATGTGTTCCTCTGTTGGCCTCATTTGGGATGTCATTGCTGCAGCAATGCCCAAATGCACGACCCATAATTAGTCTGAATAACATTTTCCATTTTAAACTCTAATTGTACAGGGTTTAGTACTTAGCCCATAAAATCTTGTTCCAAAGCTTAGATTTGGCACAGTTTAGAGCATAAACAAATTGATCATAGCTGTAAATCATGAACTCAATTCTTGATTCTATGGGATGAACTGCAAACTCATGTTAACTGAGGGAAAAGCCCCTGCAAGTTGGTGAGTGCGCGGTGACGTCCTTGCTGTTGCTAGAATCCAAGACATTAGTGGCAGACCTGGATGGGGGGCAAGAGAGTTGGAAAATGGACACATATGCCATGCTTTGCCTTCGGGGGAGTATAGAAGTGGCTAAAGTCTTCTCAGAGAAGGAATAAGAACGGCATGAATTTGGGAGAGTGACACTTCAATGAGTTGCTAAATAAAGAAGTTCTCTGAAAAAAAAATCTTACTCAGAATTGGTATTATTTTATCATCAAATACGTCTTTTGGGAGTACTGGTAGTGGGTTTTGATTCCCCTGGAAGGATATTAGTCAGTATCCCTAAATACATGGACATTCTTGTTTCAATTTGGATTTTTTATAAAGATTTATTTATTTATGCACACTAGAACTGAGGTACAGGCCAGAGGTGTGGGTATGAGAGGATTCATGAGAGACAGAGCCTGAAGAGGAACAGACAGACTGACCAAAATACACTATTGAGGGGAGAAGCTGGCAAGACTGGAGAGGTCTGCTGTGCCATGTGGGTAGCTCCCTGGCTGGCCAGGGATCGAACTCGTGCTGCAGAGGCTGTGGATAGCTTCACAGTGCTATGCTTAAGCCTTTGTGCCACCAGGGAGGCCCACAATTTGGATTTTATTTGATGGAACAACGAATGAGAGAAGTATCCATTTATAAAGCATCAGTTAGTGTGGTGTAATGGTTCTTAAAGGGTGTTCCCTGAGTAACATCAGTGTCACCTGACAACTTTTTAGAAATGCAACTTGCTGTGACTCTCCCTGGGTCCACTGGTGAGAAATTGTGGGTCGAGGCCCAGCAATCGGTGTTTCTATCAGATGCTGAGGTCTGCAGAAGGTTGGGAGACATTGATATGTAGGTCAGGATAACAGACTTTATGATCCGGTGGACCAGATTTTCTCTCTTGATAGTCTCATCTTTGGCAAACTATTTAACCTCTCTGAGCCTCAGTATCTCTACTTATGTGTACGTATTTATTTATTGATAGTGATGCTATCCCAGAAATGAAGATAATGATAACCCATAAATCCATAAAAATCTCATAGGGTTTTTATAATCATGAAGTGAGTTAATGTGCATAAGATCATAGCACATTGTTTGGTAGATAATAGGTGCTTAGTAAATAATTATTCTATTCATAGAAGCAGAGAAGAAGGGAGATGTGAGAGAGGCAATTTCAAATTTCCAGAGATATACTGCAAGAACCCTTTATTTCTGTTAACCCACAGGGCACATTTTGTGAGGATGTGGGTGACTTTGGGAGTAGGTAGACAATCAGTTTATGTTCCATGGAACTAAGTCAGTAAAACCCTCACTCTGGATGTTGAAGGCTGTTGATTCCATATACAACATAGTCCCAGGCAATAAGGAGCATGAAGGCAGGTTAGATGATATACTCCCCAAATAATGCAGGCAATTTAAGCAAAGAATAATAAATAAATTGTTCTCTTACAGCCAAGAAAAATAATCTCAAGATTTTTTTTTTCATTTTATATGACTTCACAGTTTTTCAAATTATTTAAGAGAAGTAAATCAGTTAGTGGAAAGTATTTAAGTGTTGGCAGAGCATGAGGAAATTACTTTTCATATGGTTTGTGAGAATTCTAAAAAAATCATTAATTAACTAATGTTTTAAAAATAATTTATGATTATTTTATTGAGGTAATGTTAGTTTAAACATTGTGTGTATGTTTTAGGAGGTTTACACCTCTTTGAATGATTGTTACCACACTACACTAACCAAAAAACCACTACTAATTCTTTACCATAACCCACTGGGAACCCTCCCCAATTTGCTCCCCACCCCCAGTGCCCCTTACGGTGGCCTCAGTTCTACAGTCAGCTTCCAAGTGTTTGTTTTGCTTTGGTTTTGTCTGTCCTTTGCTTTATTTCTATACATTCCACAAATGAGTGAAATCATCCAGCAGTTTTCTTTTTCCTTATATCTTTGATCAACATCATCAACTCCAGTTCCATCCATGTTGTCACAAGTGGCAAAAATTAATATTTTTATTTTAATAGCAAAGTAGTGTATATAGATCACATCTTCTTTCTTGGCTGTTCTTGAGCACTTAGCTTGTTTCCATAACTTGTTTATTGTGAAAAGTGTTGCAATGAACACAGGAGTGCAGATAGCTCTTCTAGTTAGTGTTTATGTTCTTTAGATTTGATACTTAGGCATGGAATTGCTAGATCATAGGGTGTATTTTTAATATTTTGAGAAAACTTCATACTATTTTCCGTAGAGTCCGAACCAGTTTATATTCCCACCTAGGGAGTACTTTTTAAATTTATACCCTCAATAAAGCTTGTTATTTATGGTCTTTTTGCTATGTGCTGTTTTCACATTGTGGATTTGATTTGCATTTCCTTGATGTTAAGTGATGATGAGGAACTTTGTGCCCGTTGAACATCTGTATATCTTCCTCAGAGAAGTGTCTATTCAGATCTTCTGCCCAGTTTTTGTTTGAGTTATTTTTGGTTGTTGAATTGTATGACCATGTATCTTGGATACTGACACCTTCTTGTATGTACAATGTTCAACTATTGTCCTCCTAACTTCAATGGGGATCATTAAGAGTGTTATTTTCAAGTCTTCTTCCAGGAGTTTGCTTAGTTCAGTTGCATTAAGATTCTTTTATAAGATCTGTCTTGATACATCAGTTGGAGTGATTCCTTTCCCTCCTCATTCTATGTCATGTTCTGTGATTGTGTCTATGGATTAAGGTAAACTGCTTTCCTCCCCAGTCCTCCAACAATGGTATTGCGTTAGAATTAATGCTTGCAGGGTATTGGCCTAGGGTGTTAATCTTGGATGCTCTGCATTTCTTTTTAAAAAGTATTCACTTTTATTTATTGATGCATAAAAGAACTGGGTATAGGCCAGAGGTGCAAGAGGTGAGTGGTGAGAAGATTCGCCAAGACAGAGTGGGGAGAAGAACAGGCAGATCTACTGAAATACACTGATGAGGGGAGCAGCAGGGGAGACAGGAGAGGTCTGCTGCACCATGTGTGTCGTCTCCCTTGTGGGGGATCAAACTCAGGCTGCAGTGGCTAGCAATAACTTGATAGCACTGAGACTTTAAGCTTTGTGCCACCAGGGAGGCCCCACATTTCTTGTATTGGTTGAAGCCTCATCACTAGTCAAGATGATTGGGGCTCAAGAGTCAGTGTTGGTTGGTGGCCCAAGATTCCCATCTATAGATGGGTGGTGAAAGGCAGGCGTGAGCAAGTGTTGCTGTAGAGTAGCATGGACGTAAGTCTCCCTGGGCACCACAGATACTAGAGTTGAGAAGGGACCTGGTACCATCAGCTAGTCTGGCAGACTCTACCAGCAGTGCCCTCCCAGAAGCCCCAGGATGCAACTGAGCCTTCAGTTACAGCATAGCTTTAAGCTTACAAGGTTTTATGTGCCAAGTCTTTCCCCTGAGACTCAGGCTCGGGGTCTTGGGCTTTCCTCTGAGTGCAGACTCATTGGGTAACGGGGGTTGTTTGCTAAGGTTGTAGGTTGGCAACATATGTGGCTATAGCATGCATAGTGGGCAGGCTGTCTAGAAGCCTGTGGAACCCAGGCAGGCCAGAAGCAGGTATTTTGTGGGACAATGGGAGCTGGCTGAAAGCAAGCCCTGTGAACAGAGTTCTCTCTGGGAGAGGTGAACTCCTTTGGCCACTGTGGGTGAGTGAGCACTGTGAAGTCTGTCTTGCCCAGGTGGGAGAGTCAGTTTCTCTTCTGGAAGTAGGCAAAAGTAAGTCCAGAATACTTCCACCATTTAGTACCTGGAAAGTCCAATGGACAGTGTTCTCTCCAGGACATCTGTGTTTCTTCAGCTGGCATGTCAGTCTTCTCAGGATGATTGGGCAGGGGGTGGGCAGGGATTTCTCTCAGTGCCCCAGTATTGTTCCTGGTGGGACTAAGTCTCAGCTTTCACCCCCTTTGCTGTTTCTGTCCCTGTGGAAAGTCCAGCCCTCAGATTTTCAGCTCTCTTTCAAATGAGGTTGTTGCCAACAGATGTGGGTGTGCTGTGGTTTTTGGGAAAGAAAAAAATCCAGAATCCAATTAGCCTGCCATCTTGCCCATCTTGCCTAGAGTGTTAGTGAATATTTTGAATAGAAGTCACAAAACTTATTACTGTGTCAAATGTTATGAATTTGTTATTCCCCATAACAACTACAATCTGAAGCTCTATTGCTTGTAATTGCACATATTTATTTCATGATTTAGCACTCAAGAAAACTTAGAACATACCATAAAGGTTTAAATATAACTTCAATAAAGAAGAATTATTCTACATAAATACATGCTATAATGAAAAATTCTTAAACAATTGTCTGTGACATTTTGCACGTCAAAGATTTGTCATTTCTGCTTTGATTAAAAACAAGTGATTTTTCTTTTTTTATATAATTTTTTTTTGTTTTTATATTCCCCATACAATTGCGACCCCCTTATTTTGACCCCAATCCCTCCCCTCCCCGCACCCTACCTCCCATAGAGTGTCTCTGGTTCATAGTTATTTGTTGATTTTGATTTTTTACTTTCTTATAGTTATTCTTTTTCCTGGTCCCTTATTTAAGTTTTCTAGATTCCTGCTATGAGTGAGACCATCTGGTATTTTTCTTTTTCTTTCTGGCTTATTTTGCTGAGCATGATCCCTCCCAGCGCCATCCATGTTGTTGCAAATTGCATGTGTTTATCTTTTTTGAATGCTGAGTAATATTCCATGGTGTATATGTACCACATCTTCTTGATCCAGTCATCTATTTTTGGGCATTTGGGTTGTTTCCAAAGCTTAGCTATTGTAAACAGTGCTGCTATAAACATAGGGTGCAGGTGTTCTTTGGAATTGATGTTTCTGTGTCCTTTGGGTAAATACCTAGGAGTGGAATTGCTGGGTCATATGGAAGCTCTATGGTCCAGAAATCTCCACACAGCTCTCCATAGTGGTTGGACCAGTTTGCACTCCCACCAACAGTGCAGGAGAGTTCCTTTTTCTCCACAACCTTGCCAACATTTGTTGTTGCTAGTTTTTTTAATATGTGCCATTCTCACTGGTGTAAGATGGTATCTCATGGTAGTTTTGATTTGCATTTCCCTGATGACAAGTGATGCTGAACATTTTTTCATATGCCTGTTGGCCATTTGCATTTCCTCTTCAGAGAAGTTTCTTTTTAGCTCTTCTGCCCATTTTTGGACTGGATTATTTTCTTTGTTGTTGTTGAGTCTCATCAGCTCTTTGCAGATTTTTGTGATCAGTCCTTTATCATTAGTGTTGGGTGCAAAAATGTTCTCCCAGTTGGTGGGGTTTCTCTTTGTTTTGGTTATTGTCTCTTTTGCTGTGCAGAAGCTCTTTAATTTGATGTAGTCCCAGCTGTTGATCTTTGTCTTCACTATCACTGCTTTGGGTGATGTGTCTGTAAATACGTCTTTGAGGTGGATGTCATGTAGTGTTTCGTCTATATTTCCTTGTATGTATTTTATGGTTTCAGGTCTTATGTCTAGTTCTTTAATCCATTTTGAGTTGGTTTTTGTGTATGGTGTGAGGTAGTGGTCAAGCTTCATTCTTTTGCATGTAGCGACCCAGTATTCCCAGCACCATTTATTGAACAAACTTTGCTCCAATGCGTATTCTTTGCTCCTTTGTCAAAGATTAGTTGACCATAAATCTGTGGGTTTATTTCTGGATTTTCTATTTGATTCCATTGGTCTGTGTGTCTGTTCTAAAAACAAGTGATTTTTCACTTTAATCTTTGGAATTTATTTTTATGTTCTGAAGGTTTTTGAATATTGAAACTTGCTAAAATTGCCTCTGTCTTTCCACAAAGAAGACATTACATAATACACACATTTCCCCCTAAAGTTGAATTCTTTCACATATATATTATTATTAAAGAGTTAATTTTCTTTTTTTTAGGATTTATTAATTTATACAAGAACTGGGGTATAGGACAGATGTGCGGGAGGGTGAGAGGATTCACTAGAGACAGAGTGGGGAACAGAACAGGAAGACTGACAAAATACACTGCTGAGGGGAACAGTGGGCGAGACAGGAGCGGTCTGCCGCACCAAGTGGTCCCCTCGCCGGCTGGCCGGGATGGAACCGATGCTGTAGAGGCTGCGGACAGCTTCACAGTGGGGCGCGCAACTGCTTGCGCAACCAGGAGAGGCCCTAAAGAGTTAATTTTCAAATTAAGTAACTGCATGGGAATAATTCATGTTTTTTTTTAACATAAATTTCTTTTTTGTGTGTAGAAGAACTGGGGTGGCAGCCAAAGGTGTGGGGGTGGGGGGCGGGTGAGAAGATTCACCAGAGGCAGAGTGGGGAGCAGAATGGGCGAACTGACTAAAATTCACTGCTGTGCGGAGTAGGGGGTGAGATAGGAGAGGTCTGCTGCACCATGTGGGTCAGCTCCCTGGCTGGGGATTTGAACTCAGGCTGCAGTGGCTGGCACTTGCTTGATAGGGCTGAGACTTTAACCCCTGTGCCACCAGGGAGGTCTGGATGTAATTCAATGTTTTCCTTACTTAATGTGCTCTAAATATGGAGGTGAAGACTAATTTTAATAATGGGGCCTAAGTAATTTAATTTGGGGGTACAGCTTTATGAACTAGATGTGACACAATGATATAAAACAGTTTTATAGATAATTCTCAGGAAGTAGCTTTGTCTGCGCGATTGCCACATGAAGAGATCCAGTCATCTATTTTGGGGCATTTGGGTTGTTTCCATATCTTGGTTATTGTAAATAGTGCTGCAATAAACATAGGAGTATAGTTTTCCTTTTGAATTAGAGTTCTTGTGTTCTTTGGGTAGAGTCCTAGGAGTGGAATCCAGTGGAATCACTGGATCGTATGGTAGCTCAATTTTCAGTTTATTTAAAATAACCAAGATATAGAAAACATCCAAATGCCCCTAAATAGACAAATGAATCAAAAAGTTGTGGTATATTTATACAGTGTTTTTATATATATGATTTTATATATATATTACATTTGTATTACCACCTGTGTATATATATGTATAATATATAAAACACATTTATATACACATATATATGTGCATTATATATATTACACACACATATATATATATATACACACACACACACAGGTGGTAGTACACATGTTAACTGTTATTATTAAAGATGTCATCCAAAATTATGCCATTTTCCCTTTTTCCTGGAAAACAACTCTTAGTCAAAGGAGCTTTTTGACATTTTTCACCCTTAACACTCTAACTAAGGTGGACGGGCCTACAAACCAATAATATAAGGTCACTATGGGGCATGATTATGGCTCTTTTTGCCTGGATTTTACATCATCATATTTTAGGAGATAGATCTATGCCAGCTGGGTGACTTGATATATTTTCCCAAAGGTGCAAATGAAGTCAACTATATAAAGAGTTACTTCTTTGGGGGTTGACCATACTTTTTTTTTTTTTAAAGATTTATTTATACAAGCACTGGGTACAGTCAGAAGCACAGGAGGATGAGAGAATTCACCAGAGCTGGAGCAAGGAAAAGAACAGGCAGACTGACGAAATACATTGCTGAGGGGAGCAGCAGGCACTACAGGAGAGGTCTGCGCACCATGTGGGACCCTCACCAGTGGCCGGGTATTGAACTGGCACTGCAGAGGCTGCGGGCAGGTTCGCAGCCCAGCGCTCAACCACTGCGCCACCAGGGGAGGCCCTTATTTATTTATTTTATTTATTTATTTTTTTACTCAAAAGATACTACTGGGCCTCCCCTGGTGGCGCAGCAGGTGCGGGTTGAGCGCAGCACTGTGAAGCTCTCCACAGCCTCTGCAGCGCGGGTTTGATTCCCACCCGTCCAGGGAGATACCCACATGGTGTGATGGACCTCTCCTGCCTCGCCTGCTGCTCCCCTCAGCAGCTTCTTCGGTCTGTCTGCCTGTTCTGCTCCCCACTCTGTCTCTGGTGAATTTTCTCAACCTCCCGTGCCTCTGACAGTACCCCAGTTCTTTTATAAATAAATCTTAAAAAAAAAAGATACTACCTGGGAGCCTTTTAAATATCATCTCTGGAGTTCATACTAGAGGCAAAACCTCTTGTAGAAGACCTTCTGGAATCTGGCTAAGTCTTCTTCCTTAAATGGGCTCCAAAGTGCCAGGTGCTAATATGACTTTCCCTCTGTTGGAGTCTTTGTGATGATGGGATTCCAGCACATGTTGGTGTTTTTATTCCATCTTTCCGGGGAATTAGTAGGGAGTTGGAAACCCCACTTAAGTTATTTTTAGGAATATATAATGACTTTTCATTTCCTCTCATTCTGTTTGCTTTTTTGTTTCTCATTATGTAAATTCCAGAAAATTAATCATGTATTAGAATAAGATAAGTAGGGTCTTTTTGGCCAGGATTTTCAATTCAGCTTTAGCTGCCTTAGATGCTAAAGCATAGTCTGGCATTGTATGTTAATGTCTTAAGAAGAAGGGGGATTGAGTATATTCCAAAATGATTTTGATTTAGTGAGGGAAAAAGATCTGGCTCAGAATGTTTCAAAAAAACACAGCAGAGAACAGAATATAGCAATTACTGACTAGGAAAGAGAGAGCTAAACCTTCTCATAGGAGTGTAAAGATTGAACACTTTAAACAAATATATTATAGAACTTTCCTTCTGATGATATTTCTCTTTAATGTTCACTAATCCATGATAAAACTCTGGTCTTATGTAAATTTAATTCCTGTTGATTTTTTCTCATGGAATCACTCTACTAGATAATTTTTAGGTGGATTAGACCAGTAATATCTTGCTTTATTTTAGTCTCTCTACTTCATTTGCGAATGTCCCCCACCACACTGCCAGCCTGACTATTTGATCCCCTTCTACAACTATCAATTATCAGCTTTGAAATATGAGCTGGGCATAGTGTTAGAAGCGCTTATCATACATTACAATAATTTATTCTTATAGAAACTCTGGGTGCAGATGCTATTTTATTTTTTCTACTTTACAGAAAAGGAAGCTGAGGTGTTGAGATTAAATTATCAGTTCCTAAGTAATAGAGCAGGAATCAACTACTGGAGTGACTTTCATTCAAGATCCTATGACCCAAACAGACTATAATTTTGAGGAAATGTCAAGAATCTAGTTTGACAGATTAGGAGACTAAATTCAATCTCACTTTCACTCTACTAGTCTTATTTCAGTTTCACATTTCTGCCTGTTCATGCAACTGATTCTTTATCCCTGATTTTGTGTCATAGTTACCATAGCTATGCTTTTATATTATTCCCTATAGGGGTTTCTCAACAGTGGTATTATTTGGGGCTAGATAATTCTCTCTCTCTTTTTTAAAGATTTGTTTATTTTATTTATACAAGCACTGGGTACAGTCAGAAGCGCGGGAGGGTGAGAGAATTCACCAGAGCCAGAGTGGAGAGAGGAACAGGTAGACCGGCGAAGTACACTGCTAAGGGGAGCAGTGGGCGGCAGGAGAGGTCTGCGTACCATGTGGGACCTTCACCCGGCGGCTGGGGATCGAACCTGTGCTGCAGAGGCTGCCGGCAACTTTGCTCAACCACTGCGCCACCAGGGAGGCCCTAGATAATTCTCTCTTGTGAGAGACTGTAGAATGGTTAGCAGCTTCCCTGGGCTTTACCTGCCATATACCGGCAGTGAGTTCTCAAACCACCAATGTGTTTTCAGACATTGCTAAGTGTCTCCAGTAAGGGAAATCACCCCTGGTTGGAAGTACCTGACTTACAGTTATGTCCCTGATTGGATGGTCTACTGATTCCTTTGTCCTGTCTTTCTGGATCAGTCCTCCTGCAATTCTGATGCCCTGAATGTCAATCCTGTACCTGGATGCTCTTAGCACTACAACTTTCTGAGGTCAGCTTGCCTGCTGGAATCTCTCCACGTCCTCTGAATCATGCCTCCCATCCCAATATATATTCCCCATCATGGTATACCTGCCGTTGGAATACACCTGTTGTCCAACTATAAGCAGCCTGTTTTCTGCTTCTGTGTTATGTGATCTGAACTGACTTCCTCTAACTGCTTCAACCAGGCCATGAAAACTCACCTGTCACCTTTCCTAATTTGTTCTCTTGTGTTGACGACTGAGCCTCGAATCTCTGTGTTGATACAGACTTTGTCTCCAGAGGGCTGCAGCTTCTGAGTTTGTTCAAACTAATTCTTCACTTTAATCCTTGAATGCATTTACATTCTCACTATTGACTTAGTTAGGATTGCATAGTATGTGGGAATTAGGTAGATTTCTGAGTCAGTGGGGAAGGAAAAAATTTTTATAGTTAAGATTCTCTTTAAAATCACCTGTGAAGGGCCTCCCTAGTGGCTCTAGGGGTAAGACACAGCCTATGAAGCTGTCGGCGGCCACGGCAGCACAAGTTCAATCCCCAGGCAGGTTGCTGCCCACATGGCACAACAGACCTCTCCTGTCTCGCCCGCTGCTCCCCTCAGCAGTGTATTTCAGTCAATCTGCCTGTTCTGTTCCCCCCTCTGTCTCTGGTAAATCCTCTCACCCTCTCACCCACCCCCAGCACCTCTGGCCTGTGCCCCAGTTCTTGCATGCAGAAATAAAATAAATCTTTAAAAAAATAAAATTTTCTATGAAACAGCTTGCTGAAGACTCACATTTTCCTCTTTCAATAAAGCTATATCATTCATAATTTTCCTCAGCAATGAGACATGCTAGGGAAAATTTACTCTGCCAAGGATGGATTTTAAATTTTAGAATTGTAATCATTATGGCAAGATATTTATAGCATGAGAGTACTTTGGGAACTGATACTTATCAGCCATCAATATTTTCAAATTTTTCCCTTTGCACCAACTCCATGCAGAATAACACGACAGTGTTTGTAGTTTCTTGCTCTGTCTTCTTTAGTTCTTGCTGTTGTAATTGACTCTGAACATCATATGTTATTACACACATATGGGGACATTCTATTATAATCTAATATTTTCTAGGAGGAATGGAAAAGAAGGAAAAGAATTTTCTAGTTCACACCAGCATTAGTAAAACTCAGTGATTTTCAAAATCTCTTCTGACAAACTGTAGGGGATCTTCAGAGGACCTTCATATGTGTATGGTGACCAACTTCAGGGCTCTTATGGGAAGTAAAGTGGTTGGTTCATAGCAGAAGCTCTGATGTATTTTTAGTTTTGTTTTCTGAAATTTTTAATAGGATTTTTTAAAAGAATAGTTTCAATGACTAAAAACTATTAAACTGTGCTAAGCACTGGGGCACAGTATTGATGCTTATTTTCTAATTAATTATTTTTAATTCATCCTTTGATTCACATGCTCACACACAGTTATTTTAAGTATTTTAAAACAAAATATAATTATAGAAATGATCAAAAGAAACTATCACTAAAATGAAAGACACACTTCTGAATGTGAGAAAATATTTGTATATCACACAACCAATAATGGGACATAAATGTTACAGATTCTTAAAGAACTCATATAGGGCTTCCCCAGTGGCGCAGAGGTTGAGCGCTGGGTTGTGAAGCTGCCCGCAGCCTCTGCAGTGCCGGTTCGATCGCAGGCTGCTCCCTGGCCACAGGAGGAGGGTCCCACATGGCGCTCAGACCTCTCCTGCCGCCCGCTGCTCCCCTCAGCAGTGTACTTCGGTCCTTCTGCCTGCTCTGCTACCAGCTCTGGCTCTGGTGAATTCTCTCACCCTCCCGCGCTTCTGACTGTACCCAGTGCTTGTATAAATAAATAAATCTTTAAAAAAAATAAATAAAATAAAGAACTCATACAACTCAACAACAAAAAACCAAGTTACTCAATTAATAGTGGGCAGAAGAGCTGAATAGATATTTTTTCTAAAGATGTACGGATGGCTAACAGGGACATGAAAAAATACCCCTCAGCCCTTATCATCAGGGACATGCAAATCAAAACCACAGTATCACCTCTCATTTGTAAGAATGACCTGTATCAAAATGATCAGAAACAAGGATTGACAAGAGTATAGAAAAAAAGGAAACTTGGACACGGGGGTGGGAATGTAAATTTGTTCAGGGTCTATGGAAAACAGTATGGAGGGTTCTCAAAATATTAAAAATAGATTAACCACATGATCACGCATTCCACTCGTTTGTATCTCTCCAAAGAATGAAAAAAACACTAATTCAAAAAATATATAAAGTCCTATGTTCATTTTAGCACTGTTTACCAAGTCAAGTTATGGAGCCATACATGTGCCCGACAACAGGTGATTTGGTAAAGATGTGGTATAGATACAGAAGAAAATACTACTAGCTATGAAAAAAAGTTAAAACCTTGCCATTTGTGACAACAGGGATGGAGGTGAATGGAATTCAGTCAGCAAGAGAAAGACAAATACTGGATGATTTCATTCATATGAGGGATATAAAGAAAAAAAAACCCAAAGAACTAGACAAAACCAAATCCAAAAATACCCTTGAGTTCTTAAAAAAAAATTTATTGAAGTACCATAGGTTTACATTATTGTTAGTTTTTGGTAAGTATATGATTTGCCCCTTTAGGCACAGTCCCCATAGAGCATCCACCAGCAAAGCACTCATATTCTTTTACCATAGTGCATTTGCTCTCTTCCCACCCTGCTCTCAACCCTCTTGCAGCCCCCCCATCCCCTAAATATCTTAGTTCGGTGCTTAGTTTTCAAGGGTCAGCTTTGTCTGGCTCTTTGGTTTCTCCATATTCCACATATAAGTGATATTTATGCTTCTCCTTCTGGTTTATTTTGCTTAGCATAGTCCCTTCCAGTTCCATGCATCTTGCTGCAAATGGCATACTTTATCATTTTTGATCACTAAGTAGTATTCCATTGCATATATGTAGTGCATATTCTTGACCTACTCATCTGTTTTTGGATGCTGATTGTAAATAATACTGCTATTAATATAGGAGTACAGTTTTCCTTTCAAATTAATGTTTTTGTGTTGTTCTTTGGGTAGGTACCTAGGAGTGGGGTTGCTGGGTACTATTGCAGTTCTATTTTTAATCTCCTGAGAACCCTCCATACTGCTTTCCATAGCAGCTGGACCAGCCTACATTCCCATCCCCAGGGTTTCTTTTTCTCCACTCCTTCACCAGAACTTGTTCTAGTCTTTTTGATATGGGCCATTGTCACTGGTATGAAGTGGTATCTCAATGTGGTTTGGATTTACAGTTCACTGATGATAAGTGATGAACATTTTTTCATGTGCCTGTTTGCCATCTGTATGTCTTCTTTGGAGAAGAGACTGTTTAGCTTTTCTACTCATTTTTTAATTGGGTTCTTTGTTTACTTGTTGTTGAGTTGTATGAGCTTTTTTTAGGTCCTTGTTATCAAGCTCTTGTCAGATGCATGTTGTGTAAATTTTTTCTCCCATTAAGTAGGGTGTCTCTTCATTTTAGTTATAGTTTCTTTTTTTTAATTTTTTAAAAATTTGTTTATTTATTTATACAAGCATTGGGTACAGTCAGAAGCACGGGAGGGTGAGAGAATTCACCAGAGCCAGAGGGTAGAGCAGAGCAGGCAGACCGACGAAGTACACTGCAGAGGGGAGCAGCGGGTGGCAGGAGAAGTCTGCGCGCCATGTGGGACCTTCCCCCTGAGGCTGGGGATCGAACCGGCGATGCAGAGGCTGCACCACCGGGGAGGCCCTTTAGTTATAGTTTCTTTAGCTGTGCGGAAGCTTTTTCATTTGATGTAGTCACAATTGTTTATATTCTCTTTTCTCTTCCTTGATGTTGGAGATGAAGCTGCAAAGACATCACTGAAGCTTATGTCGTGAAGTATTTTGTCAATGTTTTCTTCAATGTATTTTATGGTTTTTAGCTCTTACATTCAAATTTCTTGTTCATTTTGAATTGACTTTTGTGCATGGTGTGAGATAGTCATCTAGTTTTATTCTTTTGCATGCAGCTGTCTGGTTTTCCCAACTCTAGTCATTGAAGAGGCTTTCTTTATTCCAGTATATATTCATGGCTCCTATGTTGTCGATTAACTGTCCATATAGGTGTGGGTTTATTTCTGGAATATCAACTCTATTCCATTGGTCTGTGTGTCTGTTTTTGTCCCAGCACTAGGCTGTTTTAATTATTATGGTTTTATAGTGTATTTTGAAGTCTGGAAGAGAGATACCACCATTCACCCTCTTTATTGTCAAGCTTGATTTGGATATTTGGGATGTTTTGTGGTTCCATATGAATTTCAGTAATCTTTGTTTCATTTCTTTTGTATAAAACCATTGAATTTTTTTAATTGGGATTGTATTGAGTCTGTATATTGCTCTGGATAGGATGGCCATTTTGACAATAATGACTCAATCCAAGATCAGGAAATATCTTTCCATTTATTCATGTCTTCTTCTTTTTCTTTTTAACAATGTCATAATTTTCTTTGTATAGGTCTTTCACCTCCTCTGTTAGGTTTACTTCTAGGTACTTATTATTTTTGGGGTGATTATAAAAGGATAATATTCCTTAAGTTCTTCCTCTTTTAGCTCATTGTTTGCATATAAGAAGGCAACTGATTTTTTGCATATTGATTTTGTAACCTGCCACTTTGCTGAACTGGTTTATTGTTTTAATAAGTTCTCAGTGGAGTCTTTGGGTTCTCTGTGGATGTTATCATATCATCTGCAAATAGTGTTAGCTTTACTTCCTCTTTCTCAATGTGCAAATCCTTGGAATCTGACTGTAGAACTGAGGTCACTGGGAGGAGAGGTGTTCGAGCAAAGGGTTGAGATGGTCCAGTGGACTGTGCTGGAAGACTAGGGTACTTTGACATTGGGTATGGTGTGGTAGCATACATTTCAAGAGAAGTGAACCCATATTTCTAAAACTTGTACAATGCTGTGAACCAACATTACCTCAAAAACAGAAAACATGTAATCATACTTTATATTATACATCTGTAATTTTACATAATAATTCATCATTGTCATTTTCACACATCAAAACATATAAACTTACCACTCTTAAAAATGATTTTGTGACCTTCAATAATATAAAGACACCATAATAGATTTCACCATGTGCTCGATAAGTAGTGTCACAAAGTTTATTATTTCAAATAAGACAACAAAATAAGAAATACTCAGTTTCTTCAGGATAGATTAGAAAAAATTAAACATAAAGGTGTGAGGTGTATATACTTAAATTTTTGATACTGACAGTAAATTTACCCCTCTAAAGAGGGACCTAACTTAAAATTCTGCCAATAGAAAAGTTTTTCTTAAATTAATATGCTAAGCAAAACTGGCTACAATAGTCAATTTAGTTGTTGCTAACCAAGTGGGTAAACATTATTTGATTTTCATTTCATTTCCATGATCACTGGTGAAGTTTATCATCTTTTCAAATATTTACTATTTATATTTATAAATATTTACCCATTTGTATACTTCCGCGAATTGTTTTTTTCACATAGTTCATTTTTTCTTGCTTGGTCTTTATTTATTTATTTATTTATATTTTTTACATGTAGAAGATTTGGGGTGTAGGCCAGAGGTGTGTGCATGTGGGGGGGGGGCGCTAAGAAGATTCCCTAGAGACAGAGGTGGGGAGCAGAACAGGCAAATTAGCTGTAATACACTGCTAAGGGGAGCAGGAGGCAAGACAGGAGAGGTCTGCTGTACCATGTGGGTCAGCTCCCTGGCTGGGATAGAACTCAGGCCTTACAGGTGATAGCACTGAGACTCAACCCCTAGGCCACCACGGAGACCCTTGACCTTTACTTTTTCATATTGGTTTTCAGAACTTCTTACTGAATACTTGCCCCCAGTTGCTTATATTTTATATATTGTGTTACTATATGTAGTCCACCTTCTAACTTTGACTATGGTTTCCTTAACTATGCAGCAGTAAATATTTACGTACCGAAATCTCCTGTTCTTTCCCTATCTGACATTAAGTAGTGTGCTTTGCTTAGAGGCCTTATTCATTATGGTATTCTTGAAATTATGCTGTATTTTACAAATGATTTATTTTTACATATAGTCAGTAACTCCCCTATGTATTTGTAAATTCTCATAGGAGCAAGAGCTAGTTTGTCTCTTAAGAGCTAGTACACTTTCTTCTCTATGCATAGCCAAAACTCTTGAACATAGCATTGATGCTCCCTGCATAAGAATGTCAAAGTGATAATATCCCTCAAACTCTCATTTCACCTCATTTAGTTGGTTTCCTAAGGCACTTTGAATGACAACTCACTGCACCTTCATTGAGGTTTAGAGTTTAAAATAAGCTGAGAAAAAAATGGGCATGCTAAGGGAAAATGGCAGTAATTGTGGTCTTGGGTGGCATATTTTGTTGTGTTAAATAAGAGAACTCACTCTCATCTGTGGTTTGCTAATTATTGTTTTTTTTTTCCCCTACAGAACAAAGAAGTAAAAAAAAAATTCTTTTAAAGAAAAGCCAAAAAATTATTATAGATCTTTTCTTTTGACATTCCTAAACAAGAACAGGCCTAGATGGTGTCATTTTCAATTCTTGCCCTAACTGGTATTGTTTGATTTTTTTTTTTTTTTAGATTGCCCTGAATTTTTTTCCATTTTTGTTTGTGTGTTGGGTGAACACTATCTGTGTGGAACAACTAAGGCCTCTTAACTGTCTACTTACATAGAAAATGCTGTTTTGTCTTCTTCTGAGTTTGATTAAAAGTAACTTTATGTATGATATTAGTTATCCTTTGAGTTTTTCATTTTGTGAGGATGGGCTAACATCTTAGGCCCCCAGAGACAAAGAATCCATGGAGATTGCATTTGGAATTTTCCTCTTATTATCTCCATATGGTAAACTCACAACTCAAAAGAAAATTGGATGTTGTATTATATGATTCAGAGATTTGTACTTTTGTTTTAGATTTTGTATGCTTTCATTCTAGATTTTCATTCTATCCATCTGGCTTAAGAGTTCTTTTTGGTGCTGAGGAAAGTTATAGAATAAGTTTCATAAGGAGCTTATGAAAAACTCTAAAATTATTTTTCAAGCTTCAAAAATTGCTTCAGGGATTTACAAAAATATGAGGGAGATTTGCTATTTCATTTGTCATATTCAAACCAGAAACACACTGAAAAATCTAGTAGCTTAGCGTTGAGCTGAAAGTTTTCTCTGAGCAGGTATCCAATAGGAATATAAATAAAATTTACAAGGGTCATTTAAAATTCCGATATTTGTTAGTCACACATCAGAGAGATGACAGAATGCGGGTCTTAGAGTAAAAAGCTGCTAGTGATCATTATTTATTGAAACTGTTCTCTTCTTTTGATTGGCTGGCCATTTTAGCTCTTTCCTAAGGTGTCAAATCTATTTAAGATCAGAATAAAAACACCTAGACCTGCAAGTTAAATGTTCTTTAATGAATAATCGCATCTGGTAGATGGGAAACTTTGAGAAGATGATGATCTAAAGACACCTAACTGTGTCTCACCGGGCCCTTCATTTCAAGAATTACCAAAGCTGGAATTTGACTTCAATGTCTAATTGAGTATCTGGATGTCTTATTTAGTTGTAACTGATTTCTGAGTTGAGTTTATAAATTCCTGCTCACTTGTTTAAGTCTCTGGGCAAATGTATTTGTAAGAAGAAAAGAGAGGGAGACAAAATGATTTTGATTTTAAGCATTTTTATAGAGTGCAGTCACCAAATGAATAAAGAAGAATTAAGCCAGAGAAAGAAAGTGTGGTGAGACAGATGAACCAATGTGCATGATTTTAAACCTCTGATCTTGCTTGTCTATATTTTCTGAAGACACAACTAACTTATGCTTCAATTATACATGCTACTTACAATTGCTAAATATAGAAATGCCTCCTTTTATTGCACTGCACTTTATTGTGCTCTGTAGAAAATTGAGTATTTTTATAAGTTGAACCTCTGTTTACTTTCTCTCTCAGTGTCTTATTTTGGCAATTCTCACAATATTTCCAACTTTTTCACTATCATTAACTGTTATGGTGATCTGTGATCAGTTACCTTTGATGTGGTACCACCAACTTATACATAAGAATTGAATTTATCCATAGATATTGTGTGTGTTCTGACTGGCATCTAACTGATCATGGTGCCAATTCTCCCTCCTCAACTTATTCTGTGAAACACAACAGTATTGAATCAAGTCAACCACTATCCTCCATGGCCTTAGGTGTTCAAGTGAAAGAACAGTCATGTGTCTCTCACTTTAAATCAAAAGTTAGACATGATTAGAGATTGTGAGGAAGGCATGTTGAAAGTATGAGCTGAAAGCTAGACTTCTTGTGCTAGTTAGCTAAGTGTGAACAGGAAGGGAAAGTTCTTTTTTTTCTTTTTAAAGATTTATTTATTTATTTATTTATCCAAGAACTGGGGTACAGGCCAGATGCGTGAGAAGGTGAGAGGATTCACCAGAGACAGAGTGGGGAACAGAACAGGCAGACTGACGAAATACACTGCTGACGGGAGCAGCGGGTGAGACAGGAGAGGTCTGCTCTGCCTTATGTAGGTCAGCATTCTGGCTGGGGATTGAATTCAGGCCATAGGGGTGATAGTGCTGAGACTTAACCCCTAGACCACCAGGAAGGTCCCTGATGGTTTATATTTTAAATGAAAGTATATACTATATATACTTCTTTTTTTAGACATAATGCTATTGCATACTTAATAGACTACAGCATAGTTGAAACACAACTCTTCTGTGCACTAGGAAACCAAAAAATGAGTGTGACTCACTTTATTGTGATATTTGCTTTATTATGGTGGTCTGGAATGGAGCCTGGATCTCCAAGGTGTGCCCACATGCTTTATTTTTTGTCTTCTAAAATAAATGAAATGATTATGTGCTCCAGGGTCAAACAAGAACTCAAAATCAAGTGGTTGCTTAGGTACTGGTATGCTTGTATTAAAACGACCTATGCTAACTTCCCTTCCCCACCTCCAGACATTTTTCGTAGTCTTGCGGTTTCGGGATTTTTTCTTTTCAAATATTGTGTGGAAAGGAAGAATGTTAAATTCTTGCAGACACTGAAGGTGAGTTTGTGGAGTGAGACTATGTGAATTACAATCAGTAATATTTTTTGATATAAGATGCTAGATGATTTGCTAAGCATCGTATAAACATTATTTGATTTAACTCCTACACCTACCCCATGAATAGTTAACTATTTTTTTCTGACACTGTAGCCATGAGGTAATTCATGCCCAGAAATGTGTAGTAACTTACCTAACATTTTGCAGCTAGTTAGGGCAGAGTTGGGATTTGAACCTGACCCCATAATGACAGCATCATGGTTTGAGCTACAGCCTCTTCAGAGCTTTTTTTTTTTTTTTTTTTTTTTTTTTTTTTTTCCACTTAAAATTCTTTTTTTTTTTTTATTTTATTTATTTATTTTTTTTATAAATTTTATTGTTATATTCCCCATACAATTGCAGCCCCCCATTCTGACCCCAATCCCTCCCCTCCCGCCCCCGCCCCCCTAAAAGTGTCTCTGGTTCATAGTTTTTTGTTGATTTTGATTTTCACTTTCTTATAGTTATTCATTTTCCTGGTCCCTTATTTAAGTTTTCTAGATTCCTGCTATGAGTGAGACCATCCGGTATTTTTCTTTTTCTTTTTGGCTTATTTCGCTGAGCATGATCCCTTCCAGCGCCATCCATGTTGCAGCAAATTGCATGTGTTTATCTTTTTTGAATGCTGAGTAATATTCCATGGTATATATGTACCACATCTTCTTGATCCAGTCATCTATTTTTGGGCATTTGGGTTGTTTCCAAAGCTTAGCTATTGTAAACAGTGCTGCTATAAACATAGGGGTGCAGGTGTTCTTTGGAATTGATGTTTCTGTGTCCTTTGGGTAAATACCTAGGAGTGGAATTGCTGGATCATATGGAAGCTCTATGTTTAGTAGGTCCAGAAATCTCCACACAGCTTTCCACAGTGGTTGGACCAGTTTGCACTCCCACCAACAGTGCAGAAGAGTTCCTTTTTCTCCACACCCTCGCCAACATTTGTTGTTGCTAGTTTTTTTAATATGTGCCATTCTCACTGGTGTAAGATGGTATCTCATGGTAGTTTTGATTTGCATTTCCCTGATGGCAAGTGATGTTGAACATTTTTTCATATGCCTGTTGGCCATTTGCATTTCCTCTTCAGAGAAGTTTCTTTTAAGCTCTTCTGCCCATTTTTTGACTGGATTATTTTCTTTGTTGTTGTTGAGTCTCATCAGCTCTTTGCAGATTTTTGTGATCAGTCCTTTATCATTAGTGTTGGGTGCAAAAATGTTCTCCCAGTTGGTGGGGTTTCTCTTTGTTTTTGTTATTGTCTCTTTTGCTGTGCAAAAGCTCTTTAATTTGATATAGTCCCAGCTGTTTATCTTTGCCTTCACTATCACTGCTTTGGGTGATGTGTCTGTAAAGATGTCTTTGATGTGCAAATCACGTAGTGTTTCGCCTATATTTCCTTCTATATATTTTATGGTTTCAGGTCTTATGTCTAGTTCTTTAATCCATTTTGAGTTGATTTTTGTGTATGGTGTGAGGTGGTGGTCAAGCTTCATTCTTTTGCATGTAGCGACCCAGTTTTCCCAGCACCATTTATTGAACAAACTTTCTTTGCTCCAATGCATATTCTTTGCTCCTTTGTCAAAGATTAGTTGACCATAAATCTGTGGGTTTATTTCTGGATTTTCTATTCGATTCCATTGGTCTGTATGTCTGTTCTTGTTCCAATACCATGCAGTTTTGATGATTATGGCTTTGTAGTATAGTTTGAAGTCTGGGAGTCTGATGCCTCCATTCCCTTCTTTTTTTTTCAGGAGAGCTTTGGCTATTCGGGGTTTTTTGTGATTCCATATGAATTTCATCAATAATTGTTCTATTTCTTTGAAGAATGACATTGAAATTTTGATTGGAATAGCATTAAATCTGTACATTGCTTTTGGAAGGATGGCCATTTTAATAATGTTTATTCTTCCAATCCATGAGCAGGGGATGTCTCTCCATTTCTTTGTATCTTCTTCTATTTCTTTTAACAGTGTTTTATAGTTTTCTTTGTATAGGTCCTTTACCTCTTTGTTAGATTTATTCCCAAATATTTGATTTTTTTTGTTTCAATAACAAAAGGGATGGTCTTTTTGATTTCTTCTTCTTCAGATTTATTGTTTGTGTATAGGAAGGCTACTGACTTTTGCGTGTTGATTTTGTATCCTGCCACTTTACTGAACTGATTGATGAGTTGAATTAGCTTTTCTGTGGAGTTTTTGGGGTTCTCTATGTATAATATCATATCGTCTGCAAATAGTGATAGTTTGACTTCTTCTTTTCCTATTTGGATTCCTTGGATGTCTTTCTCTTGTCTTATTGCCCTGGCTAGGACTTCCAGTATTATATTGAAAAGCAATGGTGAGAGTGGACATCCTTGTCTTGTTCCAGATCTTAATGGAATTGCTTTCAGCTTTTCACCATTGAGAATGATACTGGCTGTTGGCTTGTCATAGATGGCCTTTATGATGTTGAGGTATGTTCCTTGTATCCCAAGAATTTCAAGGGCTTTTATCATGAATGGGTGTTGCACTTTGTCGAAAGCTTTCTCAGCATCTATTGATATTATCATATGGTTTTTATATTTCTTTTTGTTGATGTGTTGGATAACGTTGATTGATTTTCGGATGTTAAACCATCCTTGTGCCCCTGGAATGAATCCAACTTGGTCGTGGTGAATTATCTTATGGATACATTGTTGGATTCTGATAGCTAAAATTTTATTGAGGATTTTTGCATCAGTGTTCATTAGGGAGATTGGCCTGTAGTTTTCCTTTTTTGTGTTGTCCTTGTTTGGTTTTGGTATTAGTGTAATGTTGGCTTCATAGAACGTGTTTGGTATTGTCCCTTCCTTCTCAATTTTTTGGAAGAGTTTGTGAAGGATAGGCACTAATTCGTCTCTGAATGTTTGGTAGAATTCATTTGTAAATCCATCAGGTCCTGGGCTTTTGTTTTTGGGGAGGTTTTTGATTACCATTTCAATTTCGCTAATTGTAATTGGTCTGTTTAGGTGTTCTATTTCTTCTTTATCTAGCTTTGGGTGATTGTAGAGTTGTAGGAATTTGTCCATCTCCTCTAGATTGTTAAACTTGTTTCCATATAACTGTTCATAGTAGTTACTGATTATTCTTTTGATTTCTGCTGTGTCCGTTGTGATTTCTCCTCTTTCATTGATGATCCTGTTTATTTGTGCTTTCTCCCTTTTTTCCTTTGTGAGCCTGGCTAGGGGTTTGTCTATTTTATTGATTTTTTCAAAGGACCAGCTCTTGGTTTCATTGATCTTTTGGATTGTTTTTTTAGTTTCAATTTCATTTATTTCTGCTTTGGTTTTTATTATTTCTTTTCTTCTACTGGTTTTGGGGTTTTTTTGTTGTTCTTTTTCTAGATCTTTGAGCTTCGAGATTAGGTTGTTTCTTTGCGTTCTTTCTTGTTTCTTGATGTGAGCTTCTATTGCTATATATTTTCCTCTTATTACTGCTTTTGCTGCATCCCATACATTTAGGATATTGGTGTCCTCCTTGTCGTTCAATTCAAAAAATTTTTTAATTTCTTCTTTGATCTCCTCATTAGTCCAATGGTCTTCCAGTAGTGTGGTTTTTAATCTCCATGAGGTAGGAAAGTTCCTTGCCTTCTTTTTATGGTTTATTTCTAGTTTGATGCCTTCATGGTCAGAAAAGATGGTTGATATGATTTCAATCTTGGTGTATCTGTTGATGTTTGTCTTGTGCCCCAGTATGTGATCGATCCTGGAGAATGATCCGTGTGCGCTTGAGAAAAATGTGTACTCCGTTTTTTTGGGGTTTAGTGTTCTATAGATGTCTGTTAAGCCCAATTGTTCTAGGTCTTTATTTAGAGCTTTGGTTTCTTTACTTATTTTTTGTCTTGTTGATCTATCCATTGTTGATAGTGGTGTGTTGAAGTCTCCCACTACGTATGTGTTTTCTCTGATGTCTGTTTTCAGAGAGGACAACAGTTGTCTGATATATTTTGGTGCTCCTTCGTTTGGTGAGTATATGTTAATGAGTGTTATTTCTTCTTGAAGTATTGTCCCCTTGATCATAATGTAGTGACCATTGGGGTCTCTTTTTATCTTTTTGAGTTTGAAATCTGTTTTATCTGATATAAGTATAGTTGTTCCTGCTTTCTTTTTTGGTCCATTTGCTTGTAGGATTGTTTTCCATCCTTTAACTTTGAGCCTATTTTTATCTTTTGTAGCTAAATGTGTTTCCTGGAGACAGCAAAAGGTTGGGTTTTGTTTCTTAATCCAGGCTGCAACTCTGTGTCTTTTTATTGAAGAGTTTAGTCCATTTACATTTAGAGTTAATATTGATATGTTAACATCTGTATTTGCCATTGTGTTTGTCTTTCCTTTGATTTTATTTATTTATTCTTTTAATAACTTTTTTTTTTTTGGCCTTCTTTCATTGTTATTCGTCGCTCTGAGGTTCTGGCTTTAGGACTCCTTGTAGTATTTTTTGGAGTGGGGGTTTAGTTGCAATGAAATTCCGGAGTTTCTGTTTGTCTGGGAAGGTCCATATTCTTTCTTCAAAGAGGAAGGAGAGCTTTGCGGGATAGAGTATTCTTGGTTGGCATCTGTTTTCTTGGAGTCTGTTGACTATGTCCCTCCACTCTCTCCTTGCCCGTAGTGTTTCTTCGGAGAAGTCTGATGTCAGCCTGATTGGTTTTCCTTTGAATGTTATCTGTTTCTTCCCTCTTGCCAGCTTCATTATTTTTTCCTTGTCCTGGATTCTTGGGAGCTTTACTATTATGTGTCTTGCTGTATTTTTCCTTTCGTCGTGGAAGTTTGGTGTTCTTCTTGCTTCTTGTATATCAATTTTCAGCTCCTTCTTCACATTTGGGAAGTTCTCTTCAATTATCTCTTTGAATATTTTCTCTGTTCCTACATCTCTCTCCTCTCCTTCTGGTATTCCTATAACTCTTATATTTCCTTTCCTCATGGAGTCAGATAGTTCCCGAAGTCTTTCTTCGTTCTTTTTCCTTCGTACTTCTCTTTCCTTTTCTGTTTTGGTTCTTTTTATTTCTGTGTCTTCAAGATTACTTATTCGTTCTTCCATTTAATCTATTCTGCTTTCATTGCTTTTCCCAGAATTCTTTAGTTCTTCCATTAATTCTTTGATCTCCTGCATTTCTTTTACTTCCCTCTTTAGGGACTCAATTTCTTTCTTCTGACCATTGTTTTCCCTCTCTAGGGACTCAATTGCATTCTTCTGATCGTTGATTATTTTTCCCTTATCATTGTTTTCCTTTATGACTTCTGTCAGTTTTTTAATCACGGCAATTTTAAATTCTCTTTCTGGAAGGCTCAGAAATTCTTCCAAGTTATTGTCGTTGCAATCTGGGGGCTGGCTTTCTTTTTGTGGTGTGCTTTTTCTCTGGAGAGTTGCTAGGTTGCGTGTGGTTCTTCTCCTCCCTACTGTCTGTTTTCTAATTTGCCGTATGCGTTGGGACACTGTGTTGTTGGGACTTGCCGGCATCTTGGGTGGGCTTCTCTGTTCCCCTCTGGTTCTTCCAGGAGTCATCTGTCAGTTTCAAGCAGCCTTTACTGGAGAAAGGTCCCTGTTCTAAAATGCCGATGTGGGGACACACTCCCCTGTGCGCCTGGTCTGCCCCGGCGGTGGGTTCCTGCTCCCCTCTGGGCTTGGACTGCAGGCCAGAGGGGGTCTGGCGTGGGCGAACTTCCCCCGCTCACCTCTGGCTCCTGAGGAAGCCTTCTGCAGGTAGTCTTTACTGAAGAAATGTCCCTGTTCTAAAATGGTGATGTGGGACACACTCCCTGCGCTTCTGGTCTCAGGCACACTCTTCTGCGCGCCTGGTCTGCCCCGGCTGTGGGTGCTCGTTCTCCCTGTGGGCTCAGACTACTTGTTCAGAAGGGGCCCGGTGTGGGCTAACTCCCCAGCTGGCCACTAGCTCCTTCAGTAGCCTGTGCTGGGGTCAAGTCGCTAGGTGGCACCAGAGATCTCTCCTAGAGCCCTTGGGGAGCTGATTTTCCACCCCGTGGGACAGGGAACAGAGCGGGGATGGTAGGGTACACCTCAACGGCTTTGAGGTGCTGTGTCTGCCTTGTGCCCCACCGTCGTGGGGAACCCACGCCCCTAATTTCGTGCCCCGGGTCTCAGTTCCAAAGCCCTCAGTTCCAGGACGCGGGCTGTAGCCCAGATCAGTGGCGCGGGAATGGCGCCTTTTGAATCCCGCTCCCCTGCCTGGGCGCCTTGTTCCTGCTCACTCAGGGAGGGCCTCTGCCCGGGTGTCAGTTCCAAAGCCCTCAGTTCCAGGACGCGGGCTGTAGCCCAGATCAGTGGCGCGGGAATGGCGCCTTTTGAATCCCGCTCCCCTGCCTGGGCGCCTTGTTCCTGCTCACTCAGGGAGGGCCTCCGCCGTCTCCCCGCAAGCCTAGGTCGCAGGCGTGGGGACCAATAGTACATTTAATAGTACATTTAACGACCAATAGTACATTATTAGAGATTTTGTATCAAAAACAAAGACATTTATATTCTTGGTTGGTTCTTTACCCAACAGTCATTTACATTTCCTCCCAATTTTGTTCTTATTTTGGACCTTCAAGAACTTCAAACATTGCTCCAGTCCCAGTAAGTTAAACAATGATTAGTGTAAACAAAGATCCACTGAAATCCACTGCTGGAGGCAACAGCGGGGAAGACAGGAGAGGTCTGCTGCACCATGTGGGTCAGCTGCCTGGCTGGGATCGAACTCAGGCTGCAGTGATGATAGCACTGAGATTTAACCTGGAGGCCCTAGAAATGGTCTTGTGACAGACTTCTCATCAATAAGACATAAAGATAATGCTACATAATTCTAGAAAATGTACTTTGCTCTGAAAAGGGACATGAAAAGGATGCCCACTGTCCTCCTGTCGGGATATTGGTGAGTGGGATGCAAAGTTTGGAAAGGCTGCAGCCAGCTTTTAATCATAAAGACATATGACGGAGGAAAAACATCTGGTTGATGATGGCAGAAAGTGTTAGAGTCCTTCCGGATGTCCTCAAACTGCTGCATTAATTAACCATCAAACCTCTAAACATTTTACTATGGAAGCGAGAACGTGCCCATTTGGCCATCATAGGGAAAATGGGGTGGCTCAGGCTCTTTTCCACTCCCTCTGCCAGCCTCTGCAGCCACCACCTATGGTCCTCCTTTCCTCCCAGGTGTCATTGCCCACATGGTATATCACGTTGGTGCAAAAAGTTCTTGGGAGCACAGGCAGGGGGCATGCATGAACGCCCAGGGCCAAGGGTGTAAGCACAAGGCACACATACATGTAAGTACAGATGCCTGGTAGAGATCATTATGAGACTGGAGAGGGAGACAGAGAGAGAACCAGAGAGAAGCCATAGAGAGATCTCGGAGGTCAGAAGATGGCAGAGGCTGGGAGGCTCTGTTGCTGCCAGCCTCCCAGCCGCCCTGCCTGCCGGCTTACCTGCTGGTCTGTCTGTGTGTCTGGTCTCCCGTTTCAGCATTAAAGGCCTGTCAAATCTACTGAGGGCTCCAAGATTCTTTCTGTTTGCCTGAATCCACAATGACCCTGCCCACCCTGCACATGCTTGACCACTACAGCCATTTTCAACCTAATTTTTTTTCTAAGACCCCAAACATCCTAATTGATACATCTGGGCTGCAGGCCCTGTCCCACCCTGGCTTGGTCCACATCTCATCCCCTTATAGGTGATACTACTTTGTGTTTGTCTTTCTAGTTTGCGTTGTTAGAAACTAGCTATATGATATTCTAAACAGATGTTTAAACTTTCCCAAACAGAGGTATTTTGAACAAAAGTGATAGTTTTCACTTTAAGAACTAAATATTTACAGTCTCTTCAAGTCTCTAAAGCTGTCCAGGAAGAAAATTGTTAGTGAATGTTCTGTCACATACAGAGTGGAATAAACAACACACAAAAGAACCCCCAGGGGACTGTCAGGCTACATGATATTTTACACATCTTTAAGCAGATCTACAGAACTCAGTGTGAAATGAGCAATAAAAGCTGTGAGTGTGTTTGGGATCCTCCCCTGGGAGCTCTCCTATCTCTTGGGAACATGAAGCAGTGATGGATGATGATCTTCCATAAATATGTTCTTATTATCATCTTGAGACATGGCAAAGAATTCAAATAGTGCAGATCAGTTTTTCAGTTAAAGTTTAAAATATTCTCAGTTTTATCTCTAAGCCCATGTATGAAGAAACCGCAGCTAAATGAAAAGTGCTTATGAAAGAGAAGGGCAGGTTTTCATCTTACTTAGTTTTGCATTTTTGAAGCATATGGGATGTCTCTCCAGAAAATGAAAGGCATGAGGCAAGGTCATCTCAGCTGTGGCCTGTTATCACCAGCTGTGACAAGTCTTCCATGCTTCTAGCTTACACGTCACTTCAGAACCCTTTGGTGACAAAGGACATTTCATAAGGGCTTAGGTTCGGTTAGGGTGGAACACCCCAGACTCCAGGCTTGTAAATGGCTTTGGAACTGTCTCTAGTAATGACTTGGATAACTTGACAAATGGTGACTGTTGATGCACCCCTCCCCTCTCCCGTAGTGGTTCCATGGAACCAAATACAGTGTGTCAGGGCAGGTGGGTGGGGGAGTGTCCTTCCTCATGGGCCTTGGAGGTGCTTGAACTCCTTATCATAAGACATCTGAAATTTTAGTGCCTATTTTCTCTGCTGTGTTCTGCCTTATTTAGTGACCAAGGATGGCCAGTTCATGTTTGTTTATGAATATGTCTTCTTCAGCAGATGATGAGATTCTGGAGGAAAAAGGCACTTGCACATTTGAATTCCCAGAATGTAGCACAGTGCCTGCACAGAATAGCAGCTGATTAATAAACTCCAGAATATCTTCCCTCCCCCATGAGGTCAATTAAGAAAGATCTGAAAACAAATACAGCAATTGTCCACCCTGATCCCTTGCCAGTGTTAGAATGGGCCACGAACACCAACCCAACTGGTGTTCTCATGCAGCCAGTGATTTTAGGGGATGGATATTCTCCTGGAACTGATTCACGCTGGACAACAAAGGCAAAAAGCCAGATGTGTATTTGTAGAAACTCTATGGTACTTTTGTTACAACTCTAGGAGCCGAAGTGAAAGATCTCTCCCTTCCCTCTAAGCGCTGAATTTTGGAATTGGCAGACACATATAATAGGGCAAGTCTATGGTTACTAAAGAATGGAAAACTGGAAAAATATTAAATCTAGGGTTATAATTACCTGATTAGCCACAAATGGTACAAAAATTGAAAATCTAATAAGGAAGCTGGCATGGTACACAACATTGAGACTTTCATAAAACTGATCAGCATATTGAAGCAGAAATGTATACTTAGTGGAGTCCTCGTGACTTGACAAGATTTCAATCTTTCCATCCCCAAAGGCACCCAGAGATGAGGATGACCCTAAATGTCACGTGCTTCATTATGTATCTAGTGGTCAAGATTCACGATGGCATCACACAGGGTCGAGAAAGCTGTGTTGGTAATAACAAGCAGAGTGTCCTATTGGAAACATTATTTTATGCTTGCAAGTTACCTTCCTTCTCAATGTGCTCTGAGAAGCATATAAAAATAATAAAACACATTACCTTGTGAAGGAAACCAACACAGGATAGAATGAAGCAAGGGGAAGAAAGTTGGCTCTGAAGATGAAACTCGACTCCTAATCTTTATAAGGGACCAGGGGATCTTTAGTATTTGAAGAGGCCAGGAGGAGAGTGCATTTGAAAACTGAAATTATTTTCCAGATCTGAATGATTTGAAGCACTTACCTCTGAGATGATTTTGTTAATATATACTCAGGGTTTCATTTTTTAAAAAGATTTTTAAAATTTTTTAATTTGTAGAACTGGGGTGCAGGCCAGAGGTGCAGGGGGGAGAGGATTCACCAGAGACAGAGTGGGGAGCACAACAGGCAGATTGACTGAAACACACTGGTGAGGGGAGCAATGGGCTGGATAGGAAAGGTCTGCTGTGCCATGTGTGTCAGCTCCTTGGCCAGGGAGCGAACTCAGGCTGTAGAGGTGATAGCGCTGAGAGTTAGCCCCTAGGCCTCCAGGGAGGCCCCATTTCTAACAAGGAGTCCCACCTGAGGGTTTAACAGGTTCAGAGGTTTGAAAAGAAACCTCTGCCACCACTGCAAAGGACTCAAATATTGGCAGCAAAGAGATGCAGAAAGGGAGAATATACTATTCAGACAAGAATCCATTTTTCATGAAAGAAACAAGGTGTCAAGAATCAGAGTCGTTTTGCTGAATTATTTTCAGATTATCCAGTTCATTTAGTTCATTTTCTTTTGCAACAAACTTTTCAAAGCTTTTTTTAAAATTTTTTTGGTTTAAGCATTTATGTTTTCCTCCCATATTTCATTTTAAAGGGCAGGTTTAAGATGCAGGATATATAGAACATGTTGTAATGCCTGCATGCCGGAACATGAATGAAAGAACACATGATTAATTTCAATCTCGGATCAGTCTGTCATTATGCCCTGATATCAAACAAACAGGAGATTGATGGGGTGCACTGGACCTACAGAGGAAACCCTCAACACCAGGAGTGAGTGGCACAGCTGTGGTTCCAGCCTTGACTGTAAGGAATGTACTCTTGGTTTTCAGAATCAATAGGATATTTATGTTGATTATATCAGGGCCTTAAATCTCTTTCACCTCTTGATGTCAACCAATCAGATGATGGATTTTTTGAAAAATTTTCAGCCCAAAGTTAGATGAATGTTGCTAAGTCGATGGATGAACTTTCCCCCAAATGACTACAATTTAGACTCAGGATCATAAATCATTTTTAATGGACTAAAACTGGTCCCTGAAGAAGAGTAATCAAAATACAGTGCTAGCTAATGAACCACTGTGAGAGACAATTGCAGCACTTCCGATGGATGCCATTATGTTTAAACCGCTATTAAATTGTTTCAACTCTTTCCATTTGGATTTATGAATAAACATTCATTTTCCTTTGGGCTTATTAACCTGTCTTTGCTTTAGCAAGCTCACCCCAGCTTCACCAATTCATGATTTTTTTCCCCACTGGTATGATTTATACAGGAATGATTTTCTAATTTCTTTTTTTAAACACATGTTCTTGGGTGGTTGAAGCAGTCTAATGGGTAAAATATATGGAACGACTAACAGTAGGAAATGTCAATGTAAAAAGAAAGCATGATTTAATCAGGTGCTTTTTTTTTTTTTTGGTGTGTGTGTAGAAGAATTGGGGTGTTGGCCAGAAATGCGGGGAATGAGAGGACTTACAGGCAGATTGACTGGAATACACTGCTGAGGGGAGCTGTGGGTGAAACAGGGGAGGTGTGCTGTGCCATGTGGGTCAGCTCCCTGGCCAGGGATCCTTTAACCCCTGTGCCACCAGGCCCCTAATGAGGGCTTTGAAACCAATTGGAAAACTGACATTGTTGGGGTGGACTCCCAAAGCACTCCCAGGTTCAGGATTATTCCAGAAACTGTAGTAGAGCATTTCTTTAAACCACAAGAGTGTGATATCTTTTTAAGGCTTCTCAGAAAGCATAAAGGGGGTGCTAATGAACACAGAGTATCATACAATTCCAATTTTACAGCACACTTAACACTGCTGATGGCATCTTAGAGTATAATTAAGTCAAATCGGAAGAAGATTCCGGTAGGGAAATAGTCTTCCTGACTGAGAAAGTGGATACTCACTTAAGTATTATTTACCCTAGGTTGACAGTGTGCAAGCAAGCACTATGGAGTTTATATGGGGGATTGTGAGAAAATACTCAAACTGCTTTGAGTATTTTGTGATTTCCTCTGGAGTGTGAAGAAATATCTACTTTGGGATGAGAGAAGGAAAGGGGCAATTATGTTTGCACACTTGAATTTCTCTCAATAGAAGACTAAAAAAAGGCAATACTACTCCTCCAAAAATATAACATGGTTTTCAAATAACAAGTTGCTTAAATTAAGACTTCGGGAGAAGTCTCACAGAAGAATACGTTGATTTTTAAAAGCAAATTTCCCTGAGGATTTTACTGATATTTTTCTCCTTCTGAGCTTTGTGAAATGGAAAAGGAAGTTTGAACAATGACCTCTATGCTGCAATTTAATAATGCTGCTTAAAGAACGAAGGGTTACATCAAGAAGCGTTGGCAAGAAAAATCAGGGCATCTGAGTAACTTCTAATTAATTACTTAAGACTTTCCTCAACTATGATGATTCCCTTTGTAAAAGGACACTAGACCTTCACCCTCTTGACCCCCAGCGTACCATTCAGCTGTGAGGGATCTGTCCTGCCAGTTCTCTGGCCTGCCACTGAACGGGGTCTATCCCTTAATGCCTCCTCCTTTTCCCTTCTATCTTTCTCTCTAGGTAGCAGCTGATGAGGCCATATCTTGCTGGGAAAAAAGATTGCATAACTGCCCTACTCTTTGCTATCCCTCCTCATCTCACTTTAATTTATATATATATATATATATATATATATACATATATATAAAATATCAGTATTCATTTTTGTGTGCTTTGCTTTCTCCTCTCCATAAAATGTAGTCCCCATAAAATTCCCACCACCAAGTCACTGTGAACCATCACCATAGTCTCTTGTGCTCTTTCTGTCCCTGTTTTAATCCCTCTCCCTTCCACTTTAATTTTTTAAAGACCTTGCTCTGATCCTAAAGCTTCTGATGTACAAATAAATGAAACTGTTGAAGCTAAGGACAACAGAAAGAGTGGATGAGCTTATGTCAATTAAGGAGTTAAAGGAACAAAAATGAAGAATGAAGAATGATGTATGTATATGTATATATACACATGATTATATATATAATAAAATGAATAGAATAGAGGAATGATTATTTTATATATATATATATATATATAATTGTAATACATTTAAAAGGGAAGTTAAAGGAAACATTTCCAAGCATTTGTCTCAAGTTAGCATGCTACAACATGAGGAATATTTTCAACATAAAACATGATGAGTTGTATGTTATAATTCATGGTAACTTTTTAAATGGTTGGGTTTCATATCATCAAGCATACACTGGAAATTAAAGAACCCATTGTTTTAGAACTTCTGCTGTTTAGAGTCTTACCCAAGCACTAGTTACAGCCCATTTAAAGACAGGGGTGGAGAACTTGCAAGACTTGTGTGTGATTTGAGGTTCTTTATCCATTACTTTTTGTAAAAGCTTGATGAACCAAATTCCCAAACCTTGGTCTGGAGATTTAAGGCCAAATTTGCCATTATCTTTGGATCGGGCGGGTGTTTGCATTTCTTGGAAGGTGAGAGAAAATGAAATAGTAGAGTAAATAAAGTTACAAATTGATTTTCAATCTTCCTTTTGTAGAAAAAAATTTGGCACGACCAGTGAGCTTCAAAGCTTGAGATTTTTTACAGAAAAAAATTACATTCAAAACTCTTTGAGAATAAAAAGATATCTTATGTCTTTCTCTAAACCTCACAAAATTGTTTCATTTGTTTGAGGAGGCAGATAAAGGTCTTAGAGGAGTAGCAGAGAACTTTGTGAAGAGCACCCCTCCAGCAGCGGGCAAGCTGGGGCCCAAGAGGACAGGGCTTGGGAAGCACCACAGAGCATGCTGTGGCCCAGATGTCTCCCCACACTTCACCATTTCTCCTCCCCTTCCATTACTCCAGCACTTGCTTTCTCATGAAAGTAAATTTCCCCTGCCTGGAGTTATTTCCTCAGCTACTTCCAGAAAGCCACATGGGCTAATTCCTGATCCAAGGGGAGCTAGAGGGAGCCAATTGCATTCGTCCCTGCTTCCTCTTTTTATATTCTGCCTCCTTCAGAAAGGGTTTATGATGGTGATTATTTTCATTAATTTATTGACCTTAAATCTTTTGATAAGTTTAAGTGATTTGGAAGGCAAAGGGAGACTCCAGGGCAATGACTTACTATTTTTTTTTTTAAATTTCTGATTCCTGCATATGAGTAGATACCTTTCTTCATGTGAGAAGCCCTTCTGGGTTGTCTTAACACCTTCCATATTATTCAGATTTATTGAGAGTTTCCCCTATGAAAGATGCTAGTAAGTCATGGAGCAATGTAGAAGGAACTAGTCTTCCCAACCCCCAGTTTTCTGGGGAGAGAAGGGTTAATAATAAAAACAGCCAACATCAAGACTAGAATTATGGGTGGCATCATGGAGTGGAAAACTTCATCCTCTTCAAAATAAATGTGTGTTGTGTGAATGATTTAAAAATTTTACCAAGGATTTCTCTTGAAATAGTGCAGTAGCCTTAGTTAGCCTGGAATATGGTTTGGGAAAGCTAAGAAGTCCACTGTAGAAGCCAGAAGAGATGCAGAATTAGGTGATGTTGAAGTGGAAAGAGAATTTTACAAGATATTAATGAGTATGTTTTAATGCAATGAAGTCTTTCAGGCATCTACCTATATCCTCAGGCAGAAACTCTATAAATAATCCAGAATATCTTAGGCCATTTTAAAACTCATCTAAAGTTATCATATTTATTTAATCACACTTACACTTTAGAAAGAGAATAGAACCTGCCAGAACAATTGAAGTGATGACATATTTGTGAGAACAAATTTGTTGTTTTATACAAGACTATTTGTCTATTATCTATCTAGCCACTCATCCATCCATTCATGCACCCACCCACCCACCCAGCCATCCATCATCTTTTTTCTATCTATCTATCTATCTATCTATCTATCTATCTATCTATCTATCTATCTATCTATCTATCTATCATCTCATCTAATCTGTCTTTTGGATATCTGTCATCTATCTGCCTATCTATCAATTCATCTATTGATTTAATTTCTGCTGTGAAATGAGAATACTCAAGGATTTTAAAGTCATCCTGTAACCTCATGTCATTTATGTATGTTTCTCCAAACTCGACTATATTATATATGTCACATTCTATAGTTTGCATTTTCAGGCACTCTAGAAAAATCTCTCCTCCTCCTTTAAAATGACAACTGACCACTGTTCTCATATATGAACTTCACTATTCTTGCTGTACTGTGAATAAGTTTCAGAGAATAGAAATGAAGATGAGAAAAGTGGAAAGTTGCCTGCAGGGGATACTGGTTTCAAGGGGTAAGACAAAAGCAAAATGAAACTGGGGTCTTGTAATATTCCTCTTTGTTATTTGTCAATGACTACACCATGGTTATCCTAGAGGAAGATAAAGAAAAAAGTTAAGTGATAGAAGATGATCTCAACTGTCTCCTTGCACGTAATGATATGTGAGGTAGTAGTTTGAGTAGATCTCTGATTGCCATAAATCTATGTAGTTTTTGTAGACCTTTTTGTTTCCTGGGTTTTAAGAAGGGAAGGTGATTGTATTAGGGGTCAATGCTCTAGCTTTTGTTTCTGTCATCATTAGAAAGACTGAATTGGGATGTATAGGAAACCAGGGGGCAGAGGCCAATCTTTTTTTTTAAAATTTATTTTTTATTTATACAAGAACTGGGGTGGCCAGAGGTGCGGAAGGGTAAGAGGATTCACCAGAGACAGAGCAGGGAGCAGAACAGATGGATCCACTGAAATCCACTGCTGAGGGGAGCAGCGGGCAAGACAGGAGAGGTCTGCCGCACCATGTGGGTATCCCCTGGCTGGGTGGGATCAAACCCATGCTTCAGAGGCTGTGGACAGCTTCATAGCACTGGGCTCAATCCTCTGCACCACTCGGGAGGCCCGGCAGAGACCAATCTTAAAATCTTATGAGTTCTAAGATTTCTAGAAGAATGTCAATGTACTATTATACATTAATAGCTGTAATAATAGGTCTCTGAATCATTTTCAAGTACTGCATTATTCTTTTGTTATGATATTAGTTTTTTTTAATTCTCTGGTAAGCATTTAATTGTTCATAGGCATAAGCTTTATGGGTTAAACCCTAAATTAGATATTTGAGCAAATCCATTAGCAGAATGAATTTGTAAAAGTGGAATTACTGGGGAGTTTGATGCTTATCATGAATCTGCCATTCAGAAGGATTGTACCAATTTGTAGATCACGAAAAGCATTTCCACCTTCAAAATACCTGCCGATAACAAACATTCTCATTCTTTCCAATATTTTTCAGTGAGAGGTGACAGATTATGTACCTAATTTAATTTTCTTAGATTTTTTGATTTTTTAATCCTTGGATTACTTTGTATACTTTCATTTATTCCTATTTACTAATAAAACACCAGGATACAGATTTTCTTCTGAGTGCTGCTTTTACCCTACCTTTTGATAAGTAGCTCCTGTAGTTATTCTCTAAATATAATTATATAACAAAAATCACCCTAAAAATTCAGATAGCGTATTTCAACATATATGATTCTATAACACAAGAATGAAATGGATCTACCTATTAATACCAGCATAAGAAAATTTCATGATCTTTAATATTTTTTAATATTTATTTATATATATTTTACATCATTGTTCATTTTTGTGCAATGTTTGCTTTCTCCTCTCAGGTGCAATCCCAATGAAATTCCTACCACCAAGCCACCTGTGAGCTATCACCATAGTCCTTTGTGCTCTTCCCTCCCCTGTTTTGATCCTTTGCCCTCTCCCTTTCCAGCTGGATTTCTCTGTCCTACAGTTGCTGCCTAGTTTTATTTTTAAATTTATTTTTATTATTTTTTCCCTGATCCTTTATTTGGTTCCCTTATAGTCTTCCTATAAGTGAGAGCATCTGATTTTTTCTTTTTCCTTCTGACTTATTTCACTGAGCATTATCCCTCCAGCTCCATCCATGTTGCTGCAAATGGCATGAGTTTATCTTTTTTGATTGCTGAGTAGTATTCCACTGTATATAGTACACATCTTCTTGATCCAGTCATCTATTTTTGGGCATTTAAGTTGTTCCCATGTCTTATCTATTGTAAATAGTGTTTCAATGGACATAGGTGTGCAAGTAACCTTTTGAATTAGTGTTTTTGTGTCCTTTGGGTAGATTCCTAGCAGTGGAATTGCTGGGTCATATGGTAGCTCCATTTTTAGTAGTTTGAAGAACCTCCACACAGATTTCCACAGTGGTTTTAAAAACACTATGCTATTAGTTTGTCTTGAAAACATTTAGGCTATTATCTCTTAAAGCAACTTGTATCAGGGCATAAAGGACGAAGCAAAAGAGGAAGTATTGAACTTGTTAATAAACAATGGTAGAGTTAAGAGGAAATAATAGGTAATTCCAACAGAAAGTCTAATTTGAAGAATAGTCTACATGAATAAAATGAAAGAATTCATTATTGTTTTATGCTTAAATGACTGGATGCATTTTCACCAGTTATGGGTTTGGTTGGGATGGTCTAATTTACAATAGAGGTCATGTGTGGGGGTCACTAGAGGAAGGCACCTCAAATGACCCAAGCTCCAGAGTGGTGGCCTATTTGGATGCAACTGAGATGCTTGATGCAAGTGGTATCAATGGAACTTGGTCTAAGATAAGCAGAAGTGGGGGATCCATATGCATGAGCAACTCAGAGGAATATACTAGACTGCAGGAAAATTGGGTTTACTTTAAGGCCAAGTGAACCACTCTGCAAATTGAGGTTTATTTTATTGTTATTATTATTATTATTTTGTGCATAGAGCAACTGGGGTATAGGCCAGAGGTGCGGGGGTAGGGGGTAGGGTGAGAGGATTCCCCAGAAACAGAGTGGGAAGCAGAACAGGAAGATCTACTGAAATCCACTGCTGAGGGGAGAAGCGGGCGAGACAGGAGAGGTCTGCTGCGCACTATGTGGGTCAGTTCCCAGGCTGGGGATTGAACTCAGGCCTTAGTTGTGACAGCGCTGAGGCTTAACTCCTAGGCCACCAAGGAGGCCCAAATTCTAGGGTTGAGAGATGAGATTTAATCTGACTGCTGAGAATATGTTGCTGATCCCTAAGATAGAAGTGACCTCTGGACCAAGTACCATCTATCAAAGTTCCCTGTCTCCATTAGGTCCCTCAGAATATTCTAAGGACAAGCACACTTTCTCACCCTTGTGTTCACTTTAGAAAATGTCCATAAATGTAGGAGTTTTGGTATGCAGAGGCAATATTTCTTCCACAAAATGTTTTGTTTAAATTTTAAGTACCAGGATATTTTAATCCCACACAGATGTAGTTCTTACGAAGCATTCTACCTACTAATGAAAGACTCATGGATTCCAGCCAGCTGTGGTATATTAGGTGTGCCTTATATGGTCTGTTCTCTGTAAAACTACAGAAAATTTCTAGACCACTTTCTGATTTTACAGGCATCTCTTTAATCAGCAAATAAGATCTATGGTGAAGCTATTGCTTGCCTGACCAGTCCTCTGTTCACTGAAACGTTTAAAAAATGATCTAAGAACATTGTTTTGGAAATGAGCCAACACTTGCCTCATCGGGAGTCAAGCAAAAAGGAGAATCTGGAAATGTCAATGAAGTGTAATTAGGGTGTGTGTGTGTGTGTGTGTGTGTGTGTGTAAGGGGCAGGGACATGTATTTAATTTTTTTTTTTTTAAAGATTTATTTATTTATTTATACAAGCACTGGGTATAATCAGAAACGCAGGAGGGTGAGAGAATTCACCAGAGCCAGAGCAAGTAGCAGAACAGGCAGACTGATGAAGTACACTGCTGAGGGGAGCAGAGGGTGTGGCAGGAGAGGTCTGTGCGCCATGTGGGACCCTTGCCAGCAGCCAGGGATCGAACTGGTGCTGCAGAGGCTGCAGGCAGCTTCACAGCCCAGTGTTCAACCGCTGTGCCACCAGGGAGGCCCATGTATTTAATTGATCTTAAAGAAAGCAAATGAAGAAGGGTATCAGGCCACAGTTTGGTTTCTGAATATCTTGACATATTTAGTAATCTGTAACAAAAAAATTTCAAAGACTCTATGAAAAATGTTTCTAAACCACAGCCTTTATCATGCAAGGTAACCATTCTCCAACCAAAGGGTAATATTTAGAATATCAGCCTGAATGTCCTATTTCTCATTATCTAACTAAGTAAATACCATTCATTCTTCTTGATTTGGCCTTCTCTGATTTTTCAAATTATAGTTTTTTTTCCTTTCATTTGACTTCCCACAATATGTTGCTTGGATACTTGTTGCAACTTTTTTTGAGATACAGTTTAGGTACAATAAAATGAACTCTTTTTGTGTGAATTTTGATAAGATGTTCACATTTGTAGCTATTGCTACAGTCAAGATAAAGAATATTTCTATTGTTTACCAAAGTTCTCTCATATCTCATTATGAACTCCATCTACCAAAAAGACCCAGTGTTTTTATTATGAAACAAAGCAAGCACTGATTATGCTTTGCCTAGATGCTGTGTCTTGCAAGAGTTAAGGTAATTGATCTGTTCCTATCATTTTGCCTTTTATAAAAGGTCTTATAAGTCACCATATTGTATGGAGTCTTTTGCGTTTGCCTTTTTTTCTCATCATAATGCATTTACGTCATCCATATTATGGTGTGTCTGTAGTTGAGTTCTTTCTATTGTTGCCTAGTATTCCATTACAGGAATTTGTTTAGTATTATCAATTAATACTAATTGTATTAATAATTAGTATTATTTGTCTTCATTAAAAATAACCTCATTACCTATAACAAATGTTGAATGCTTACTCTAAGCTAAGATTGTCTTTGATGTTGGGGGGGAAATTGGTTAAAGCATAGATCTAATACATCTTGAATACATACATATATTTATATTTATATAAATTATAAATATGTAAGTATTATATTTATTTATATAAAATTATATATATATTTTCATATAATATGGCTGGACCAAGATGAAGGTATGCTCCTGAAGTGTAAAATAGGGATATTCAGGGCCTCCCCGGTGACCTATGAGTTTGATCCCCAGCCAGGGAGATAACCCACATATGGTGTAGCAGACCTCTCCTGTCTCGCCTGCTGCTCCTCTCAGCATTGGATTTCAGTAGATCCACCTGCTCTGCACTCTGTCTCTGGTGAGTCCTCTTACTCTCCTGCACCTCTGGCCTGCAGTTCTTCTATGCAAAAATAAACAAAATTAAAAAAATAAAGTAGGGATATTTAGAATAAATATCCCTTGAGCCTTTCAAGTATGTAAGAATTAGCATAGAATTTAAAGGTGGGGAGGTCAGGGAAGGAGAGAAGAAACAAGAATTAAGATGAAGACAGATAATAGCACAGAAAAATAGTATAAGAACTTTGCTGTAGCATTAAATTTAAAGCCTGGGGTGATAAAGGAGGTGGAAGAAATATGTCTAGAAAATGGGTCACTTTAAATATCATAGAAGGAGTTTTATTGTGTCATGTTAGGAAGTCTTTGATTTATTTTAGGCTAGGAGAGCCTGTCTGATTTGAATTTGAGACTAGATTCAATGTGGTAAAGGTACAGATTCCAGGGGGTCTCTGCCCTACTACTGACCAGTAATAATGAGGACATGAATGAGAACAAGACACTTGAGGGTGGAGAAGTAGGAAACAATCAGAGAAATATTTAGAAAGGAAAAGATGAACTTTGTGGCTGAGTGATTGTAGATAATAGTAAGGAATAGATGTTTGGATGGATGTGTGTGGAGGGTTGAGGAAAGGAGGCAAGGATTTAATTTAATTTAATTAAATTATTTTACACATATACTAATTTTAATTAAAGTCCATCAGTTCTGTTAAAACTCCCTTACTGTGTGTTGGACATTAGACAGCTACATGAATACATCGTTGTCATTGCACACAGAAAAGTAGAACTAGTCTAAAAATGGCCAATTCTCCACCTATTCATCCCTCCCTCCCCCAGAATCCCTGCCTGTCACTGATCATTTTATTTTGTTCATCATTTTGCCTTTCCCGGAATATCACTAGTGGGTTCATGGGACAAAGCCTTCAGCTGGAGGATATCTTGGTTGCTTCCAAATTTTAGCACTTCTGAAGAAAGCTGCTACAAATGTTCATATGCAGGGTTTTATGTGGACATAAGATTTTACCTTATTTGCAAAAATGCCTAGAAGCACAATTGTTCAATTTTATGGTCAGAAAATGCCTAGTTTTGCCTTCCAAAGTGGTTCTTATTAATTAATTAATTAATTAATTAATTAATTAATTAATATAAAAGAACCGGGGTACAAACCAGATGCGCAGGAGGGTGAGAGGATTCACCAGAGACAGAGCGGGGAAGAGAATAGGCAGACTGACTGAAATATTTTGCTGAGGGGAGCAGCAGGTGAGGCAGGAGAGGTCTGCTACAACATGTGGGACCCTCCCCAGCCATGTGGAACCCTCGCCTGCGGGCTGGGATGGAACCTGCGCTACGGAGGCTGCGGACAGATTCACAGCGCTGCACTCAACCGCCTGCGCCACCAGGGGAGGTCCCCAAAGTGGTTCTACCCCTAGCATCCCACCAGGAATAATTGAGAATTGTTGCAACATATCCTCAGCAGGATCTGCTGTTGTCAGTGTTTTGTTTTTAAAAATTTATTTATTTTTAATTGAGGCAACATTTGGATTCAAACATTAGTTATCCCAACCATAGTTCACCCACCACAAAATCACCATTGTCCACCACCATAGTCCATTGTGCTTCTGACTGAAGATTTTATTTCTGGACATAATGAGTTTGAGGTGCCTATTGTATGTTTAGAGGAATTTTTTTTTAAGATTTATTTATTTATTTATTTATTTATTTATTTATTTATTTATTTATTCATTCATTCATTCAGGAACTGGGGTGTAAGCCAGAGGTGCGAGGGCTGAGAGGTTTCACCAGAGACAGAGTGGGGAGCAGAACAGGTGGATCCATTGAAATCCACTGCTAAGGGGAGCAGCTGGTGAGACAGGAGAGGTGTGCACCATGTGGGTCAGGTCCCCTGATCAGGGATGGAACTCAGGCTGTAGAGGTGATAGCTCTGAGATTTAACCCCTAGGCTACCAGGGAGGCCCCAGGAGGAAATTTTTAGTCAAGTTTGTATTTATGAACCTTGACTTCCTCTGTGAAGTTAAGGCTGTGTTTAGGAAAAATTAGCTATAAATTAAACAATTGGACAGGGAAGAAATAAAGGTTCTTTAACAATAGGACACCAATTCACTTCATGTTCCTTTTCTTCATGACTTTCAATAAAATCAGAGCCCAAAATGCAGAAAATGTTCCAGAAATATTTGTTGAGTAGATGAATGAATAATTGTTCTTTTAATAATAATTAATAATTATTATTAATTAATAATAATAATAATTGTTCTTTTCCAAATTAAAATCTTTTTGCTTTGCACATGGGAATTTGTGACTGTTAGATATATAAGACATGAAGTTGCATGATGTATTTAAAGGGAGATGGAGAACATTTTTGATCACTTTGTGCAGTGGAAAAATAACCTTTCGGTGAATTTCTGTCTCTGGGTTGCTGGGAAAGAGAGGAAAGGCTTGCTGGACCCTGGGCTGAGTGAATTGCTAAACCACTGTGATGTCAAAGAACATTTATTTCTACCCTGATTAGGTCAGGTTTGGACAAAGAATACTTTATTTTGCATTTTTCCTTTTGAGTAGATGTTCTTACCCACAAACAAATTTATAAAACTGTATGATTTTAAAGAAAAGGGAGGGTATTTTCCAGCTAGGCTAATGTGGCTGCTTATCATCAGTCTTAAAAACATGTTTCATTTTCATCACCCAGGAAACAAATCCCAGCTCTTCTAGGAATCCTTCTCACATCTTGCCTGTCAGAAATAATCTCTATCCATCCTTTACTCTCATATTATTTATTTTGGAAACTGCATGATGCATTAGAAATTATGAACTGGGAGTTGTGTAGTTGCAGGTCCTGCGTTGGCTCTGGTGGTTACTAAACCATGGGTCTCATGCTTCTTCTCTGTAAATTACCTGTGCGAATGCATGCAGAGGTTGGAGGGTCTGTACAGCAACCTTGTTTCCTATTTCTAAGCTCCAGATCTTGGGAGATAGATTCAGGAGACAAATGGACCTAAAATGCTAGCGGGTCCTCTCCAAATCATCAATCACTTAGATCTCTTCTTTAATGGAGCTGAAGAGAAGCTGCCGGTGTAAATAGTGTACGTTGGAGTAGAGCAGAAATGGGGAATACATACTCCTTCAAAAGGATAACCATTTTAAGTTTATCTAACCAAAGGCCTAGAAATACCATATGAGAGGGATGAGTGGAACAGGAGAGGTGCAGGCAGCCTTTTCCTTCTTTCTCTCCTTAGTGCTCTTCAAAAAAAAAGTCACATTTTTTTTAAATTGAAGTAACATTGAATTATAACATTATATAAGTTTCAGGTGTGCGTCATTAAAAATCAACATGTGTATGTACTGCATTAAATTTATTTTCTATTTATTAAATTTCTTAAAATTTTATTATGTTGTTCATTTCTGTACAGTAATTGGTTTCTCCCCTCAGGTGTGGACCCTGTAGTTCTCCCACCATCATTTCACCATATTCCCTTGTGCTCTTCCCTCCCCTGTTTTGACCCCACTCCTGCCCCTCCTTTGCTGGATGCCTCAGATTTATGATCTGCTTGCTAGTTTTGACTTTTTCTTGACTTTTAATTTGGTTTCTCTATGTTCTACATCTAAGTGAGACCATCTAATATTTTTTTCCCTTCTGACTTATTTTGGATACAATCATCCCTTCCAGCTACATCCAGCTACACACACACACACATATCTATATCATGACTTGATCCACTCATCTGTTTTATGGTATTTGGGTTGTTTTCATATCTTGGCTATTGTAACTAGTGCTGCAATAATCACAGGAGTGCGGGTTTCCTTTTGAATTAGTGTTTTTGTAACCTTCGGGAAGATTCCTAGGAATGGAACCACTGGATCATATGGTAACTCCATATTTAGGAATCTCCACACAGCTTTTGGAGTGGCTGGACCAGTTTGCACTCCCACCAGTAGTGAAGGAGGGTTCCTTTTTCTCCATATCCTTGCCAGCATTTGTTGTTGTCAGGTTTTTTTTTTTTTTTTTTTTTTTTTTTTTATTATGGGCCATTCTCACTGGTATGAGGTGGTATCTCCTTGTGGTTTTGATTTGCATTTCCCTGGTAATTAGTGATATTGAACATTTTTTCATATGTCTGTTGACCATTTGCATTTCTTTTTTGGAGAAATATCTTTTTAATTCTTCTGCCCATTTTTTGACTGGGTTGTTTTCTTTGTTTTTGCTGAGTTTATACTGCATTGAATTTAACCACTAAAAGTAAGAAAGTGTTTCAGTATACCAATTGATGTTTGTTGAATTGAAGTAGAAAAAAATCTCACTCATTTCATTAATATTAGATCTTGAATTGCTTTCCAGAACTATTATAGTTCATTTCTCTTATGATCTTTAGACATTATATACTTTTTAACTTAGAACGAACTTTTAAACTGAAGTATAAATGTGCATACAGACAAGGACAATAATGACAAATATACAACTTGATGAATTAAAACTGAACATACCTGGGGCCTCCCTTGTGGCACATGGGGGTTGAGCGCCGTGCTGCAAAGCTGTCCACATGCAGCCTCTGCAGCGTGGGTTTGATCTCCTGCCGGCCAGGGACATACCCACATGGCACAGCAGACCTCTCCTGTCTTGTCTGCTGCTCCTCTCAGCAGTGTTTTCAGTCCATCTGCCTGTTCTGCTCCCCACTCTATCTCTGGTGAATCCTCTCACTCTCCCGTGCCTCTGGCCTGTACCCCAGTTCTTGTACGCATAAATAAATAAATCTTAAAAAAAACAACAAAAAACTGAACACACCTGTGTAACCATCCACCCAAATGAGCCACAGAACAGCATGAATTAAAATTCTAGAGTACCCTCTTCGGTCCCCTCCAGAGGTAAACATTAGCTTTACCACCAACCTTTATTTTCATCCTGTCTGTTTTTGAAATGTGATTGTGTCTCCTTCTCATGTTATGTATATGAGACTTATCTATATTGTTTTATAGAAGTATTGCATTCAGTTTTATTTGCTAACATTTTTTATTTTAAGACTCTATCACAATGTATTTATCCATTCCACTGTTGATGGACATTTGGATACTTTCCAGAATTTTGCTGTTGTGACTAAAACTGCAATGAAGATTCTTGTGCATTTTGGGGCATATTTACTTTGGGTACAATACTCAAGAATGATATTCCTAGGACACAAAGTAAGTATATATTTAGCTTTAGTATATAATGAAAAATGAGTTTTTTCAAAATGCTTGTACCAATTTACATTCCCACCAGCATTGCATGTGAAGTGAACTGATCTATGTCACCATTAACATTAAGTAATCTCAATTTTCTGAACATTACCTTGCTGAGTGTGTAGTGATAAATCATTGGGATTTAAGTTTGCATTTACCTGATGATTAATAAAGTTAAACAAATATTCTCCATGGGTTTTATTGGTCATTTGGCATTCTATCAAATGAAGTTCTTGTTTATATTTTTTATGAGGTTATTCGTATTTTTTGTTACTAAATTGTAGTCTAATTTAGGACTCATTTCTTTATGAGTTGTGGCTCTGTTTTTGTGCCTAGCTGAAAAAATTGTTGCCCACTTCATGTCATTAAGATATATTCCTATGTTGGCTTCTGGAAGAAATTGTCTTCTCATTCCGGACCATTAAACACACACACACACACACACACACACACACACTTACATTCTACTTAGATTTTTTTTTCTCTGTAGCACAAGATAGGGTTTAAGTTCATTTTTATGGACATCCAATTGGTCAGTGTTCTTTATTCTAAAGAACAAATTCTAAATGCCTTCATAGTTCATTTGTCTTCCTTTATCATAAATCAAAGTCTATATATAAGAGTTTGTTTCTTGATTTTCTATACATTTTGTTGCTCTGCTGGCTTATTTTTCCATTAATACCACATTATATCTTAAATAGCATCATATTCATCTTATAGCATAAATCCTTCAGTTTTTCTTCGAGACTGTTTTGGCTATTCTTGAACTGTATTATTTTTGTGTAAATTTAAGAATTATTTTGTTAATTTCTGTGAAAAAACTGTGAAAAAATTGTAGTAAGCTTTTTATTTTAGAATAATCTTATACTTACTGGAAAATTGCATAGATAATATAAAGCATTCTCATATAAACCTCATCCATTTCTCACACTGCTAGCATTTTATATTATTATAATACATTTATTAAGACTACTGTCATAAAATTCTCACATTATCCTTTAGTTTTGTGTACTTTCTATGGCTGTCACTGTTTTCTGTTCTAGGAATACTTCAAATAATATAATTTAACTATGTAGATAAACCTCTGGAAATTTGTATTTTTCACAATTTTTATTGTTAATAGCTCATTATCTTTCAATTTGGGGCATTCTAAATATAACTCAAAAGCTGAATGGTTTCTTTTCCATGAAAAAATATCAAAATTGAAAAACTGACACTGACATTATACTATTAACTAAACTCTAGACTTCATTTATATTTCATTAGTTTTCCATCAATGTCCTCTTTCTTTCCAGGATTCCATCTAACATATCACATTGCATTTGTTTGTCTTGTCACTCTAGTCTTTCTGATCTGTGATAGCTTCTCAGTCTTTATTTTTTACCATGATTTTTAAAGTGTTAGGGAGTACTAACTTGTTATTCTGTAGAATATCCCTAGTCTGAGATTTATTTTGTTTTTCTCCTTTTGATTTTCTTGGGATTGTTGTTGGATAATGGGAAAAAGCTGAAGTGCCTTTCTCAAGCGTCATCAGCTGGTTAAAGTGGTGTGTGCCAGTTTTCTCCATTTTGAGTTATATTCTTCCTTTTCTTACTATATTCCTTGTAAGTGAGTCATTGCCAGGCCCAGCCAGTGGCAGAGGTGGGCACTCAGTCCCACCTGCTGTAGGAAGGACTATCTTCATATTTGGAATTATTTGGAATTCATCTGTAAAAATGATTTCATTCATTCTTTCATTATTTTATTTATGTCAGTATGGACACATATATTTACCTTAAATTTTGTGTTGTAATCTAATACTATTTATTTATTTGCTCAAATAGTCCCAAATTCAGCCATGGGGAATGTTTCAGCTTGGTTCTTATGTGCCCTTGAAAAGCAACTATATTTTTGCTTTTGGAACATTTATTTATAATTTATTTATTTATATATCTTTTACATCATTGTTCATTTTTGTGTAATGTTTGCTTTCTCCTCTAAGGTTAGTTCCCATAAAATTTCCACCACCAAGTCACCCGTGCACCATCACCATAGTCTCTTGTGCTCTTTCCTCCCCTGTTTTTCTCCCTCTCCCTCCCCTTTCCCTGCAGAATGTCTCTGATTTATATTTGCCTGTTGATTTTTGAAAATTTATTGCTATTTTTTTTCCTGATCCCTTATTTTGTTCCCTTATTTTCTTCCTATAAGTGAAACCATCTGATATTTTCTTTTTCCTCCTGGCTTATTTCACTGAGCATCATCCCTTCTAGCTCCAGCCATGTTACTGCGAATGGCAGGGGTTTGTCTGTTTTGATTGTTGAATAGTATTCCATTGTGTATATGTACCACATTTTCTTGATCCAGTCATCCATTTTGGGGCATTTGGATTGTTTTCTTATCTTACCTATTATAAATAGTGCTGCAATAAACATAGCGGTGCAGGTATCCTTTTGAATTAATATGTTTGTGTCCTTTGAGTAGATTCCTGGGAGTGGAATCACTTGGTCAAATAGTGGCCCTGTTTTTAGTAATTTGAAGAACCACCACACAGCTTTCCATAGTTGTTGGACCATTTTGAACTTCCATCAGCAGCATAGGAGAGTTCCTTTTCCTCCACATCCTCGCCAACATTTGTTGTTGCCTGTCTTTTAAATATGTGCCATATTCATTGGTGTAAGGTGGTATCTCACTGTGGTTTTGATTTGCATCTCACTGATTATAAGGGATGTTGAATGGAATGTTTACTTAATTTCTGCTATTACAAGATACTCCAACCCATCTTTCATATTCTTTATACCAGCCCTAGAAAGAGTAAGTTCTCTAATGAGTCTTTGTTCTTTATTGGAGAAAGGTATGAGAAACAGAGTGGGATATTGTGTAGGATCATTGCTTCTAGGTCTTCTTAATGAGCACACACACACATTCACAAATGGGTGCACACATTTATATACATAAATATGTATAATATTGAATACTAACCCTCTTGTACAGACATCTGTAATTGTTCTGTATCATCTCTCTATATATTTAAAAATGCATGCATACACATATATCAACACACATATACAACACACATATACATACATATACACACATGCATATATACACATACACATGCACACACACATATGCAATTAAACAAATATACACATACACATATACACATACACACAATACACCCATACACACATATACACAGACATGCACACAGACACACACACACACACATATGCAGAAAAAAAACTAACCATGCATTTCTACTGGTATCTTTTCCTTTAATCCAATACAAGCAGGTTCATTCCAGTCTTCTTTTCTTGTTTATTTGCAATTTTTCCTTTTGACAGTGAAAAACCTGTCACTAGTTATCCATTATCTATAATACTTGTTCATCCCTACAACACAAGTTAAGCAGTTTCAGAACTGTGAGCCTATAACTCCATATGAAAGAAACTGACCAACTAAAGACAGTATTTATGGATACTTTCTTTTGTCAATAGCCTTAAAATACTTTGTCAAAATGCCACCTTTCAATGGTCAGTTCCTTTAAAAAAAATCACACATTATAGTTCACTGTAGGTGATGTACAGTGCTATGAATTTTGATAAATGTATTGAGTCGTGGATCCATCATCTAAGAAATGTTCCTTTTCCCTGACTGTTTCTCCATCAATCTCTTTGGAGTCATTTATTTTCTCTGGTAACTTCCACCCCCTGGCAACCAAGCATGTTTTCATTCTTTTCAGTTTTGCCATTCCCAGAATGTCAAA